>NC_057798.1:198441381-198752521 GCF_018294505.1 Triticum aestivum
TCTCTCTCTCTCTCTTTGTGTGTGTGTGTGGGGGGGGGGTCTTTCTAGTTCGCATGCATATATACACCATCTATAGGACTCTCTCGCACACTATGTATGATACTCTAGCTAGTCCAAGCTAGATATCTTGGGTGCACTCATCGTACGCACACAAATTACTTGGCTCTTTGCCCGTAACTCTCTCATGCACCACTCTGTCGTCTCGGAGCTCTTCCCCCCTCTCTCAAACTCTCCATCCACCTGGGTCACACATACACATGCATATCTCACTCACACTCTATAGGCCCATCTAAAACTCTATCTCTCTCCCTAGTTCTCTCTCCATCTCACACGCACACACACACAATCTCATGCCTAGCTAGCCAAGTATGGTGGTCTCTCACTCAATTGTAGACACACGCAGTTCCCCCCATATGTCTATGACTAGCTAATCTTAGTCTCCATCACAAACATGTGCATGGTCTATCTCGATTTCTCTCGGGGCATCTTTCTATCACGCACGCACCTCCCTCGATCTCCCACCATATAGTCCCCTCACGATCTCGAGGGGATCTCTCTATCACAAACACACCCTCTCTCCCTCCCCATGCGTCCATGTCCTCCATGTGTCCCTCTTGACCTTTGTTCCTTGTTGGCCATACCTCTATTGGACATGTGCTACAGGGGTGTCTCTCTCTGTTGCAAACAATCACACACTAGCTATCTTTGTGTATCTCCTCACCTCGGTTTTCTATCTCGGAGATGCATGCGTGATATGTTCGCATAAGAAACGAAAAAACACACACTCTCTAATTTATCGTTTGTTGTCACTTTCTCTTTCACACACATACTCTTTTTGCACACTTACTCATTCTCCTTCACACGCACTTGATCTGTCTCGACTTAGGCAGTATCCTTGGTCCATAGCATATAGATTTATTGAAAAGTCAAACATCACAAAGTTTGACCATGTACACGGAGAAAAACAATTACATCTAATACGGCAAACATATACCATTAGATTCACCATGAGATGTAGTTTTGTATGATGTTTCTTTGGTATTGTAGATATAAATAACATTTGCATAAACTTGATCAAAGTTTCCAAAGTTTGACTTCTAAAAAATTTACATGCACCGCATTATCGTGCGATGGAATATCTCTTTCCCCCTCTCAGCTATCTGACGCACCACTCAGCCTTATCGGGGCTCCTCAATCTTTCTCAAACTTTATTGGCCAGTTTGGTTCGTGACCTGACCATCATGGCTTGATGGCCAGTACTGCCTGGTGTGGATGTGAGATATAAAATATTTCTGCCTGGCCAGGCTTGTGTGATGCTGAAGCGTTTGGTTCATGCCTGGGCCAGGAAAAGCATCAATGTCCCATCTATCAATCCATGCAGCAATTATTCAATGCTAATATCCATCCATGTTGCTGTTAGCCTCATGGCCGCACGACCAGGCACTGCCAGGCGTTCGAAATCGGTCGCTGGGCCAGGCTACTTGCAGTGTCTGGAGTCCAGCCAGGCTAATTAAAGTGCAAGGGAACCTATGCCAGGCGGGCTTTCTTTTTTACAGGGTAGCAACCAAACAAGCGTGCATGAAATCCAGCCACAACCCCATGCCAGGTGATAGAGGCGGGGGTGTCCCGATCTTTCGATGAGATGATAACTATCGATTTGGTGGAGCCGACTTTGATGGTCCGACTACAAACGTGCACGACGTTGCGCCTTAGCAATCACTAAACCAATCTCCTGAGGTTACTGACGATGCCGGAAGCACAGTCAGCCTGACCACGAAGGTCTATTCCTGCAAGCAATCGAAGAACGAGCAAGAATATGATAAAGCAATCTGAATATTGCAAATATATATGAAGTGTTGATAATGGTGGGGATTCGTAAGCGGTCTTGGTCTGGTCGTTGGACACAAACGAAGTACACGAAGTTGCAATGGCTAATTTTTAACTAAACAAATCCCAAGGAAAAAGCTACTGGATGGATCTACTTATATAGGAACAAGGGGTGGCGGCCAAGGAGGTGGGAGAACGTCCCAAGGCAGCCTAAAACCAACCCTAGGTCGTACAAGGCTCATGGGCCCAAGTGGAGGTGATGCAACACCTTTGGACTTTGTTGTTTGACTCGGATTCTGCTGCAGCGTCCGATTGTTTTGTCGATATCTCAATGCTCCGGACGAATTTGAAGGTGAATCCAAAAGGGTTGGAAAGAGCATGAAATCTAGTTTCCAACAAAAAAGAATCACCCAATTTGGAGTCTGTATGAAAAAGTTGTTGTTTTGAGTCAGGTATGTCTGTGTAGTCCGAATCTGAATCCAGAACGTGAGAGACCTGGACTCTATCTTCTCTTGGACCAAAAGTGACGTGAGAGGACTTTTTGAACATAACCTAAACTTCTCCTTTTCCCTTATCTTCATATGTGGATTGTCCAAATGTCCTATGCACCTGCAATTAGACAAACCACAAAAGTGTGTGAAGTATTTTTGTTCTGGATAACATAAATAGATTATTGAATAGTTTGCACTAAAAATCACCTGACAAATATCCATGGATGCAATATTTTTGGTCGTATTCAAGGCAGTCATGTCCTCATCACCAGGCAAAAGATGCTCAGGACACAAGCCAAACTGACCTTATATCTCCCTGGTTCACACATACACATGTCTCGCTCGCGCTATACATATAGACACATCCAACACTCTCCGCCCTTGTTCTCTCTCCATGTGATACACACCCCCCTAAGTACCATAATCCCTCACTCCATCATAGGTGCAAGCACTCCCCCCTCCTAAGTATGATTATCTCTTACTAGCCATCAGGAACACACGTATTGTCTCCTTCCATCCATATGTCTATCTCGATAACTCTCGTGGCATCTTCTATCGCGCACACACCTTGTCACTCGATCTCCCACTCATGTAGTCCCATCACGATCTCTAGGGGATCTCTCTATGACAAACATACACTCTCTCCTCCCCATGTCTGCATTTTCTCCGTACGTCTCTCTCGACCTCTCTCCCTTGTTTGTTAGACCCCTCTTGGCCACGTGCTAGGGGTCTTGCTCTCTCGGTTCCAAACAACCACACACTATGTCCTCAGCTTGCCTCCGTTGTCGAAGATGCATGTGTGATATGTTTGCATAAGACACACATGCTTTTTCTCTACTTTTATTGTGTGTTGTACATGTCTCTTTCACACACGCACACACACTTTTTCACTCACTCTTTCTCTCTCTCTCTCTCTCTCTCTCTCTCTCTCTCTTTCTCTCTCTCTCTAGTTAGGGACTGTCACGTCCATAAGCATGTGGATGTTTTGAAAAGTCGAACCTCAGAAAAGTTTGACCAGGTATATGTGGAGAAAAACATTGACATCTGGAACAATCATTAGATTCATCACAACATGTACTTACTTCATGCTATCATTTATCTTTGGTATTGTAGATATAAGTAATTTCTTTATAGACTTGGTCAAAGTTTCAAAAGTTTGACTTTTAAAATGTTGGAACTACATCATCGAACGGAGGGAGTAGCACTCTCTCTCTCTCTCTCTCTGCTATCTCTCACGGGCCTCACCTCCCAATCGAACTCTCTATACCGACGGATTATACGCTCACTGTGTCAGCGTATAGCTCCATATATTGTTTAGTTAACCAGTGAACCAATCCACATGCTGCCTTGTCAGCTCATGTTCTGTATCTTCCTGTGCTGGTCCATGTGGCAGTGGGTGAAAATAAGTAAACAAGAGGCCCATCTGACACGCGGTGAAGTAAACAAAGTTGAAACCACTCGGGGTAGCACCCCGCTCTCTAGTAAATTGAGGGCGCATTGAGGACACACTTCTTGCGCGCGAAGGACGCACTCGCGCACAATTCACCACTGCTCGGCGGCATGCACAGAAGGACGCACTCGCGCACACCCAGCACACAACACACACCGGCACACGTGTACACCAGCGTCGCCACCGGTTGAGATGGACAGCAAGGCAGCCAACAAGCGGAGGCGGCTCGAACCAAAACCGCATCCGGCGAGCCTGGACTTCATCAGCAGCCTCCCCGAGGACATGCTGCTCGTCATCATCGGCCTCCTCCCCACCAAATCTGCCGTGTGGACTGCCCTTCTCTCCCGACGGTGGCGCCCCCTCTAGCGCTGCGTCCCCCTCAACCTCACTGTTGACAGCGGCCTCTACGACGGGGATTGCAAACGCATGGCCATAGTCTCCAAGATCCTTTCATCACACCCTGGGCCAGCCAGACGCCTTGACATCCGCATGTTCAGTACCAAATGCAAGGTCCAACCCAAGTTCGACGAGTGGTTCTTATCCCCCGCCCTAGATCAGCTCGAGGAGCTCAGCTTTGAAGTTGGATGATGTCGCTCTCCGCCGCCCTCCGCGCTCTGCCTCACGCCAACGCTGCGCCGCGCCAGCTTCAGCTCCTGCTATCTTCCCGAGATTAATGCCGCGCCCGCCCTTCTTCTCCCTCAACTCAAGCAGCTCGACCTCTTCAACGTTTCATCTCGAAGAAGGCTATGGAGCATCTGCTCCGCAGCTATACTGCGCTCGCGTACCTTCGTCTTGAGCAGATCCACGGGTTCATTAGCTTCCACATCGCCTCGACGAATCTCCAATGGATTTATATGTCTTGCTGGCCCCGCAACAAGACATCAATTGGGAAGAGATCACTCCAGCTATTCCACGTTATGGTCATTGAGAATGCGCCTTTCCTTGAGAGATTGCTTGTATCGGATCTAGAAGGTGCAACAAAAATCAGGGTCATTGACGCGCAGAAATTGACAGTGTTGGTGTACTCGTCTGTCAAATTCTCTGAACTCTTTATTGGATCCGTAATCGTTCAGGTTCATCACTCATCTTCTTCTCCGTCTTCTTGAAATTCACATTTTTAAATTTCTTCTTGATGTATTTACGACTGTCTTCCAGAAAATGATTCCCACAAGCTTGACCCAGTCCATGCGCATAGTGAAGATCTTGACACTAAAATCTATCGGTCCCAATCTGGATCAAGTTGTTGGATTCCTTACATGCTTTCCGTGCACGGAGAAGCTACTCATCGAGGTGAAACTTCTTTCCTATAAGTAAACGGTAATCACAACGTAGCTCAATTTTTTTCGTAATTTTCCCAAATTACGATGACAAGTGTAGTGTTCAAAACTGCATCTACGCACTGCACCGAAAGAAATTTTTTTAGTATTTTTTCTCACGTGATCACCTGCATCGTTTTTATGCTGTATTACTATAGTAGCCTAGGCTAGTCGTTGTGGAAAGTAACTTAGACTACTACAGTAACTCTATGGTTACCCTAAGAGCAAATACTACCTCCGTCCTGGTTTACTCTTCCAATTTTGTAGTATCTAAATTTGACCATAGATTTAACTGACAAAATGTTAATGCATGTCACTAAGAACTACATCGTCGGATTCGTATTTGAACATAATTTCAAATGGTGTAATTTTTAGTGACATGCATTAGCATTTTCTTAGGTAAATCTATGGTCAAAATTTTATACTAAATACGAGGTAGTATTCCCTCTGTCCCAAAATTCTTGTCTTACATTTGTTTAGATACGGATGTATCTAACACTAAAATGTAACTAGATACATCCATATTTAGACAAATTTAAGACAAGAATTTTGGGATGGAGGGAGTACAAAAGTGGGCTATGTAGGCCAAAACACGTGCTAAATTCACTTGTGATGCATTTAGCATCGATGCCCCTCCATTGCTCACCTGGTGCATCAATCTGGATCACCTACTTTGCTCCGGTGCCAAATTAACTCACGCAATGAAAAAACACTGTGTGGGAGAGAGAGAGGACTGAGGCAATAAAAAACACTTGTTTGGGAGAGTGAGAGGCTGGTGTAGTTGGTTTGATTGATTTGTTTATACATGTGGGTCTGTGTGCACAGCAGTGCCAACTCTCTCACATCGCGAGAGCGGTGCCAAAATCTTTTGATTTGACATCGATGCGTATTATGTGGCATACTTTTGCTAAATATGGCATTGTCCACATAGTGGAAGGCAACAAATGCCCAAGCTCTCGTGCTCCTAGTTAAATGAGAGGAAACAAAAAGAAAGAAAGAAAGAAAGAGAGAGAGAGAGAGAGAGAGAGAGAGAGAGAGAGTGAAAAAATATCACTAGACAACCAACCCTATCGTATGAGCGAATGATATTGGTACCTCTTGATGACACGGCAATCTTATACAACCAGCTACTCTAATATGTTCTCTCTTCTTTTGCAGATAAAAGAAGACCCGAAAGTGAAAAATGTGCTGCACTGTAACAATCTCATCGAATGCCTTGATCTCCATCTTACATAAATTGATTTGATCGACTACCGAGGCAGCACATCTGAGATTAAATTGGCCAGGTTCTTTGTTCTGGAGGCAAGTATGCTCAAGGTAATGAGGTTTGGCGTTCTCTGGCGCAACAATGAATGGCGTGTTGATCACCGCAAGCGTCTAAGCCTAAATGACAAAGTCTCCACAGAAGCTGAATTTGGTTTTGAAACATCAAGTGGCCAGAGACTCGAAAACTTATTTGCCCATTAGTGACTTGTCAGGGCGGTGGATTTTAGTTTGTACGATAATGCTGCATTCACCTAAAGTAACGAAAGTTCTTACATAAACTTCCTAGTAATTCCCTCTTCGTAGGTGCAGCATTACTCCTAACATTTGTAATATCAGTTTGAAACTTGTAATATTACCGTGTCCTATTCCTGCATTTTAAAAATCCTGCGAATCAAACAGGTCCTGAGTTGGTGATGATGTTGTGTCTCACATCTTTCACTAATAGCCGTCGGATCTAGATCTGACGCATACAAACCAAGCTTCTCCATTTTTGCAAAAAGATGCCCCCACTTGTTCCTTATTTACAAACAACTCCTTGTCTCTCACAATCAGCCTTATCTCCTCCCCACCACATCTAGAAGGCCGTTGAAAATCTGTCGCGATGGCCGCTGCCGGCGCTGTCCACCTCCAATCTTGGTGTTTCGTGCAATACACGGGCATCTACGCACGGGAAATTATGTCAAACAGGGCTAGTTGTAAGCAGGCTAGCTCTACAGCCATAATGATAGTGACTGCAGACGGTGAGGCTGACTATGGTATGCCGAACACGTCGCCTATACTCATGTGTCATCTCCGCCGCAGGGTCTTGTCACTTCACTGTGAGGAGCAGCACGTAATAATTTGACCAACGGGTAGTACAGTGCTAGTACTCCTACTACATTGGTAGTACTACTACTAGTACTAGTAGCACCACCGCATGGATTTAGGAGTACTACCACGTCCATCTGGATTTTAGTATTTGACTAGCAATATCTAGTAATGCATGTCACAAAAATGTACTACTCCCTCTGTAAATAAATACATGGTGTTTTATTCCTATCGGCGAGAGAACTTAATGTCTTTTTGCTAACTAGAGTAATAGGATTGCATGCAATGAACTAAACACTGCATGTCATGTTGGGTAGTCTCAAGTCATTGAAAGCATGCACGACCCACATCTCTCATTGGTTGATATGTCACGAAATAAGAAACAAGGAGGGAGTTAATGCACCGTGCCTAAGTGTTTTGGGATTATTTGGTTTTCGTAAGGTGACTTGCACAACATTTTTGTTTACATGCATTAACATTTTATTAGTTAAATCAAAGGTCAAAACTTGGCGCAAAATGTAAAGGGGACCAATAAACTAGTAAACATCAAACTTCTCTCATTTGGCCCCAACTAGAGGTCCGGTGAGATGATTATACTGCACCGCAGCACCGGCACGGAGGGGGGCGCAGCTTCATTGCCTTACTGCAACTGCCTTTGGATGAATGACACGTGGGCCCAAGGGGTGGCTGGCCCACCTATCATATAGCCAAAGGCAGGTGCAGTAGAGGGCCAAGGAGTAGTACTAAATCCTACGCACCTACGCACGCTAACCAAGGGCAAGAGTGATCACTCGAATCGCAAGATCAGTTGACTGGAAGCTAAGCTAGACCCATGGAGGCAATGAGCGCGAGCATCAGCCGGCTGTGCCAGATGGTCCACGACGCCGGCCTGCGGCCCGATACCGAGGAACGTCTCCAGGTATTGCTTGAGGCTGCCAGGGCGAGGGGCCACTTGGACGACAACTTCGTCTCCTTGTTTGACGAGGTCCTCGTCGGTTTCCTCGACAAGTTCACCATCGTCAAGAAGCTCAGGAACGACTTTGACATACGCCTCCAACCAACGCGCCCAGGCTCTGCGATACCCGCCTCCCTCAACAACCACTATGGTGACAACCTCTTCGACGCACTGGTGGCCTTGCGACTGCCCGCCGTCATGCCGGAGAATGTCCACCTCAAGGTCGCGCTCGCCGCGCAGCGCCTGGCGCAGCAAGACACCATTGACATAATCACCCACGTCTACGCGCAAATCGTCCACAAGGACTACTACATGCAAGAGGAGGACGATAGGACGCTGGCCTTCTTGGACCACAGCGCAACCTTGGACGACATTGTTCAGAAGCACGTTGAGCTCGCCGCCAACGCCGCTGCTCCTCACACGTCGGCTGGTGACCCGGCGCACTAGGGCGTGAGGATGTCGTTGATGGATCCGTATGTATTTTTATCTTCCAGTCAAATCCATGTAGTAGTATATGGTACTACTAGTAATTATATCTTACCTTTCGCATCAACTTCATAATTTTCGTACGTACTCCATGCATGAACGGCGCCAGAACCAAACTTCTCATTACTCTAGGCAAAATCTTTATTTTCTATCTATCGGTCGCGCCATGGAGCAGAACCAAATTTTACAAGTTACGAGTTCAAAAGGAAAAGCCTGCCGTGTTCGCGTCGCACCCCCACACGGTTGGTCTGGCATGCCGCTCAAGGGGGAATGCGTGCGGTGTTGCATTTTCACTTACAAGTGGGACCGTAGTTGAGCAAACCGACTATCAGCAAACCCCCACCCCGCCCACCGCGTGATGGTTGAGAAAACAGGAGGGAGAAGAGATGGCAGTAGCAGGGACTCCAAGAAAATTGGCGTCGAATGGGACTCATGTGGGTGGCATGTGCCGTACTGCTAGACGTGAATGCTAGTTATGGCCCATGCCACCCCACTATATCGAGCCTATATCGAGGTACATGGAACAAATTTCTTGGAATCCATGCTCAACCCTCCTCTATCTCTCTTCTCAGCCAGCCAGCGGACGCGCGGAGCCCATTGTCTATTTGCTCACATGCGGTCCCACATGTCAGTGAAAACGCAAGAGTACCCACTGAACCTGCACATCTTTCACCTCGACGTGCTGGTGATGAAAAACAAATCCAATAAAGATCTTTGGTGGCCGCTTTTGGAGTTACTCAAGAGTAGTAAGATTCTATTTACAGTTTAACCCAAGATGCACATCATGTGGCTTCAACTACCACTCTATTTTCTTGCATGACACGCCCTGGATGTTGGATGTCGCACGTGTCGGAAAAAGGAGGAAGAACCCGACCAAATCTTCGGTTGTGCTCTCAGATTAGACTAGTTGTGCTAACTTAAAATTTTTATTGTGTACTCCCTCCGTTCCAAAATACTTGACATCCATTTGTCCAAAAATGGATGTACCTATATACTAAAACATGTCTAGATACATCTATATTTTGACAAATAGAAGGCATGAACTATTGTGGAACGGAGGGAGTAGAATGGATGCAAGTTTTGGTATTGGGAAGAAGAGTACATCGATATATTGATAGAGCACAATTTAGTAGATGTTCTAGCACTTTTAGCTAGCATAGAGGCTAGAGATGAGACTAGTGCACTTGTTGATACGCCTACTAGAGGCTAGACATGAGACTAGGATGCGAGGAAGCAACGTCTACTTCTTTACACTCAAAGAAGAAAGAAGAATGCAAGATCGAGCCTCCACAGATCAACAATGAATGCATCGAGAAGGCACTAATCCAACTTACAGGAGCAGTTATGGAAGTTGGATATCTTCTAGTAGTTGTAAAATGTATTCTTGTGGTTCTTGTTTTCTTTGGTCTTGCTTTTCTAGTCAAAATTATCGTTGGAGTTCGTGCAAAACAGAAGTCCCTTTGGGGTCGTGCGTTGGAGTTGGCCTTACAAGTGGGACCGCAGTTGAGGAAACCGACTATCGGCAAACCCCCACCTCGCCCGCCGCGCGATTGCTGAAGTTAGAGAAACGACGAGGTTGAAGAGATTGCTCGAGCACGGTCTCCAAGAAATATGGTGTCAGATGGATGTTGTGGTGGTGGCGTGTGCCGTACTCCTGGACGTGAATGCTTGTTTTGGCCCATGCCACCCTACTACTCCTACTACATATATAGTACTCCTACTAGTAGTATCGAGGATTCGAGGTGCTGGTTACGTACAGCGAACACATTAACATAATGCTACAGTAAAAACACCCGCCCGACGCGTGAAGCATGTGAAGCTAGTACAAATAGTGTACTACTATTGTTGATTGGCCTCATCCGATAACCTGTTGCAATGCATGTACAAATAGTGTACTACTATTGTATAGGTCATCAACCCATATCGACAACGAGGATACATTATAAATACTAATGTTTTCATCACACAAAAAATAACAAGCAATGAAATGAACTTCAACTCGACCATTCCTCGGTGTTGGAAACGCTTGCTTTGAACCACAAGTGATTCTCTGGGCAGGCCATCCATTGTCGATCTCGAGACCAACGCATGACTGATCATCCAGGCTGAAGCGGCCTACTATATCAATACCAGGGTAGGGAACCACCCAAATGTCCAAGGTATAGACACAATTGCTTCTCATAAATGGTAGTAACATTGTGTCAACAACAGTTGGATCGCCTTTCACCATCATTGGATAGTTTTGTCCAAGGAAGAGCGAGTTTCCTCCAAGACTATCAGTTCTGTACCAAGGAGAAGGAGTCGGCGCTAGCACACTAGTATCCATACCGAATACCATGCAAGGGATGTTGGAATAGGTCCAGAGAGTGCGACCATGGGAGACTACACCTGCTTCCTTAGTAGTAACATCATCAGTGGGATGTAGACACACAAGAAGAGGTGATCCATCAGAATTAGTTGCCAGGTGCCACAGTGGTAGTAACATCATACGTATCATTATCAAGCGGCATCAACTTGCACAAGGCGAGGCCTCCATCGTCCCGACACTAGTCATTAGGGTCACGACGAAGAAGATAGGGGAGATCAAACCGCTCCTTGACTCTTGGGTTCCTTGTAATGATGTTATTAGTTGAGTCGAGAATGGGCTTGAACGAACCTGCCATGGTAGCTGAGGTGATGACATCGCACCGATCAATGAGTTCCTCCACCACATCATCTTTCAGATTGGGGCAAGAATAACGGGGTCGTTTCCGGCTTGTTCCCTCCATGGAGAAGACGATCGAACAATGGGGTGAAGGGCTGAAGGAAAATGGAGGAGGGAGAGGAAGAGCGTGGAAAGCAGTTCCAAATTGAGAGGGAAAGGTGAAGAGTCGGTGGACGGTTGCCAGTTTGCTACGGTTCATGAAGAGGCGCACCAGCTACACGTCCGTTCAGAAATACTAGTAGAAAAGGACTCGCCGTCGGCTCACTCATATGTTGGAACGGGACCACATGTCAACGAAACATGGTGTGTAATTTCTCGTGCAAAATGAGATCTGGCCGCATTGGCCCGGGGTGCCGCATTAGTTATCGACCTTTATTTTTTTAATGGCATGCCATTCAGTTTTGAAGCACGACTAACTGGTACTGTACGCAGAGAAAATATAAACTACTCTACCACTACTCCACCTCCAGTACTAGTAGTATAAAAAAGATATATAGGCTGGAGCTTTAGCGCTTTCTTGCTAAGGGCTGCCCACTTGCTTCTCACACTACCACCCTCTCTCTAGATCTAAAAAAGATGACCTCTCTCTCCCTCCTCACCGGTGGTCACAGATCCACCGGGGATGAAAAGGACGTGCAGTGTTGACGCACTCGTCATCGGTGAGCGAGGTCACGCACTGACGGCAAGGCCGTCCTCTCAGACCTAGCGCCCGTGCGGGATGGACTCCGTCCCCAAGCTCGCTGCCGTAGTGTGTGCGGAGGACGACGACCACGAGCGAAGCCAGTTCCTGCCGACCCTCAGTTATGCTACCTCTTTTCAAACCATACCCTTGTTCTATTGCCCCATCTGCCATGTCGTTGCATGTGGATATTTTTCCACTCCACCATCTTCCAAATTTGCTATCCTCTGCTCTACTGGCCACGCAGACGAAAACCATAATTTGCACTATTAAAGGAAACCCTACTTCATGCAGACTAATCCATGTCTGGGTTGAATAAGGAAAGGAAGGGAGACTGTACTGTCCAAGAGAGTAGGCATTGAACCTGCATCTAGGTTGAAAAGGGGAAAATCAGTAGCTAAGGAACGAGTCTCGTGTCTCTCGGTTGAAGAAGGGTAGAAAGGCATGACAATGCAATAGAGAATGACCAGGTCGATCGGTTTGTTGTCCTCGCATAGGAAAAAGGTGGCTAAAGAGAACAAAAAAGGGACGTAATCCATGCCTGGATATTTGTTGCTCTGGGCAACCATACCCCCCTCAGCACTCTACGTCCGTGGAGGTACATCGTCCTGGTGCGCCCACTGTCCGAATGGGCCTCCCATGCTCTTATTGCCACTTTTTTTGCTGTTAGTATAACGCCAGCAGTCAAGTCAAGCAATGCTACTGCTAAAGTGATGCCACATTTAACTAATGCCGCTCTCAGTCTAATGCCACCGATAAATTTAAGTAATGTCATTTAATGTCACTGGATTATTTCAGGGTTAGCTATTGACTGTGGATGTATTAAAGATTTTTCAGCTAAGACATTCCGATGCTGTTGCACAACCAGTATACCAATGATGAAACTTGTTACTACCTTCAGATTTTTGCACTGTTAATGCTTATAGATTACATACCTCACTTTCATGAGATAAGTTAATTCTTTTGTACAGTGTCACCAAAATGCCAAGGCGCTGATGTCATTTTATTTTGGTTAAACTACACAAAAAACTATGAAGACAAGAGGAAGGGTCAAGAGTGGGCACCTCCTCCTCCGGCTGTTCTCTTGATTCGTTCGATCAAGTTTTATGTTTGATCGATTATCAAGATTGGGATAGCAATTTTTTATGTTCCCCCGAGTTTGAAATGATATTTACCATGGAGGTACATGGTTTGCAATTTTTTTATACTGTCATTAGTTAATAATGCTAGTTACCTTCAAACTTTTGTATTTGGTTTAATGCTCATGCACAGCTAGTATACCAAAGCTGAAACTTGTTACCTTTACATTTTGTATTGTTAATTCTTATAGAAATCTTCCAGTGCTAGAGTTTATTGAAATCTGTTCAGTAAAACCATTGTACTGTACCCTGTAATAAACTAACTACTCCACTGTTGCACTAGCCACTGTATTAGTGTATATTTTTAGTATTTGACTGCTGTTGCATTAGCGTATGGACATAAATAAAGTGTGGCAAGCTTTCCCAGATATGTGCTCAAGAAAACTACTACCTGTTTTCTAAATACTAGACGTTTGGGTACTTTAAATTGAACTGCGAAAACGTCTTATATTAAGGAACAGAGGGTGTAGAGTTCACTCAAATTATCCCGGCAAAGCTAGTCACACCTTTGTTAAAATTAATGTTCATTATGTTATCGGAGGAGGTATGTATGTTTGTCTCTAATGCCTGTCGACTACATACCTGACCTCATGATGTAATGTTAAGTCATTTCCTTTTGTACAGTGTCACTGAATTGTCAAGGCGGTGATGGCATTTTATTTTAGTTGAACTGCACAAAATATGCTTAAAAGAAGAGGAAAGGTCAGGAATGGCTCAATTTTTCAGAAAAAACTATGTCTGCCTTCCTCACATCAGCCGCGGTTGCTTTATTTATTCCTTCGAACAGGTGGTTAGAAACAGTCTTGCTACCTTTTCCCATTAAGAAATTGGAATGCTTATATTTGTGAGTCTATGCTTAAACTGGTGCCACTTTTATAGTAATCACACTTTCAATATCTATGCAAACAGGGATGCTCGATTTTAGTGGAACTGCACAAAAAGTCCAACTGGTTCAACATTAGGAGCATGTTTTTTTCGAAACCTTTATATCCAATTGGTGGCACTATGAGATGTTCATTACGAAGGTACATGGTTTGCTACTATCTTGCTACTCTTTTTGTACTGTCATTAGATAGTAATACTAGTGGTTTGCATGTGAATTTATTGGCAGGGTGGACCTACATTGGAGGTGCAGGACATGATTCAATGATTGGATGATCAATTTCGGTTGTATCGATTTCATCTCTTCCATCACTGCGAACATGGATATCCTTGGTCTGATGAAGAATAGGCGCTATATTTTTGCTCTGAACCAGCAAATCAATTCAGTATGAAATTGTCCAGGGCAAAACATAACTGTATCAGATTGTCCAGTGCAGAACATGACAGATGCTAAGTGGAAGAGACATGTTTAAACCGAAATTACATGGTGTGGTATATGTTTACTAGCTGCTTGATATTTGTGCAGACAGAGATGTCTACCCGTTGCTATTTGGCAAACAAACAAAGTGTCCGTGGTTGAACTACACAAGAGAATAGTATAGTCACTGCATGCAGTGCCATTTGAAAATAGACACAGAAAGATTGGATAGTCACTTCATGGACTGCAGAAAAGTAGTACGGTACTATTTATTGGCCAAAACTAGGTGCTACATTGCTTTGGTCTGATTATACAATGGGCATCATTTTGCCGAAGTTAAAGTTTGTATTCAGAAAATAGTCTCGCGGTGTGATCGAGAGAAGACCAAATCATATTACAGTGGATGTTCCTCCATCATGTGTGGTTCATTCTCATGGTTCCAGCTATTGGTGAAACCACTTACGTTTGCAAGAGGAATTGTAGACTTCACAAACAAATTTGTCTTCCAGTCTGTACTGAATGGTGGCTAAGAGAAGCATCCATGTTAGTAGGAAGAACAGATGTTTTTTTTCTAGATCTTTGCTTTTGGAGCTACATATTTGTATGATCTGTGAATCATTGAGATGCATTAACATGTTGATCTTATGTATGGGAATCGTATTAGTTAGTTTTAGTTGCGACGCAAGATCCAAAGTGTCTGATCTTTACTTTTGGAGCTTCATATTTATATATGATCTGTGAATCATTGAGATGCATTAGCAATTACTTATTTCTGTTCGCTCAGTGTTTACAAGTTACTGATCGATCACTAGCTAGCCTACTAATGCGCTCCTGGTAGTTTTATTTGCGACGCAAGATCCAAAGTGGCAGTTTTTTGAATAAAAATGCCTACCTCTGAAGAAACTGACAAGCTACACTATCCTACCTACTCGATCCTACACGGATAAATAGCAGATCACACACGTACTACCTCCTTTTCGGTTTGCAGGGCTCAATTCAAGAAACGACCTACTCGATCCTACATGAATAAATAGCAGATCACGCACGTACTAATACCTCCTTTCCAGTTTGCAGGGCTTAATTCAAACCACTCACCAACCAAGGTACTCCCTCCGTACGGGTTTATTAGTGCCGTGAGCAAAGCAGCAAGACCAAGGCATGGCAATAATTAACGGCATGCAAAATTTTAAGCCTAATTAATTCTAGCGATTTAAGTGGCTGCATGCGTGCCCTCGGCTGCGACTCATTGCATGCTGCTCTGCATACTGGCTGCGAGCAATTCTGAGAGCCTGCATGTAGCCGGCCGTAATTAAGGCAGCTAACTGATGCGAAAAAGATGCACTTTAATTGTTGCGGGCTTTTTAAATCCGTGGAATCATTATTGACAAGGAGGGAGATGATTCAAGTGCACTCGTTTAACCGCCATGCCCGCATGCGCCCCAGACGGGATGGGAGGCACAATCATAATTTCAGTTTCTCTAGTTTTCCACGGCAAGCTGCCGTGCTAAGCCATTATGCATTGAATTCCGATGACCGTCGCGCTACCTTCCGCCTATAAGTACTGTTTCCCGACCTTCTCCGGTGGCACCGTGACCCAACTCGGCATATCCTCATAAGCCCCCACTGGCCCAATGTCGCTCGCCACATCCGCCATGCCCCTGCCCGTCCGCGGTAGGCGACGCCGGAGGCGTTCACCGCTGGAACTAGTGTCTAGTTTTTCACCGGAAGGCAGACAGAGGGTGGAGGCATTCTATTTGTCTTTAGATGGCAATGCGGAGATCGAGGAGTTGTTGGAGCGCGACCACTTGGCGGAAGAGCAGGAGTTGTTGGAGCGCGACCGCCTGGCAGAGGAGCAGCATATCGCTGATTTGCGCCGCCAGCGGGACATGGAGGAGCAGCGCACCGACGCTCTGAGTCGCGAGCAGAGCGCCCGCAACTGGGCCGACTACGTGGAGGCCGGCGCCCGGCAAATAGCCTTGGAGGCTGTCGGGCACGCACGCGTTCGCGTCGCCGATTTTTACTACCAGCTCATCAAGTTGGTTTCCCGCTTGGAAGCCGAAGCTTCGGTGGACCATCCTGGCATGGAAAGAGCCAACACGCGCGAGCAACGCGCCCTATTGCACCTCTTGCAAGTCCGAGGCGAGGCCCAGGACGCCGGTGCCGGCATTTAGCGTGTACCACAGATGGCAGCCGGCATCGTCTAGTTAGCTAAGTGTAAGTTAGTACTTGTACGTTACTAGAGTATTAGTGGGAGTAGATAGTTAACTTGGCTATGATGGTTGTCAACGTGGAAGTTCAGTACTCTATATGTGGATCAGACCTGTTACTTTGCTCTGAATGTTGTACTTTCTGTTTGAACGTATGGAATGGGTTGTTATTTTTTAAATGGGTTGTATTTGTCCTCCACGGGTTTAGAGGCTGATTTGTGGGCCTACCAAGTTGACGCGTACACAATCAGGAAATGATTGTACGTGGAGAGGATGAAAGTAGGGACCCGCCAAGGTCATGGCAGTACGCAAACAAGTGCCTCCTTGTTTCAAGCCAATAAAAAATGGCTCCTCCTAGTGAATTTCTGACATCTGGGTCCCATGCCATTGTCAACGTAGTCAATAAACGAGAGAATTGCACAACGAGCGGCTGACACCAGGGACCCAGCAGCTCGCCCAGTTATTTTTGTTTTGGGTTAATTTGATAAATGCTACTCCAAATCTGGTGTTTCCGAGAAATGCCACTGCAATTTCCAAACTTTGAAAACTGCCAGTTCATGCCATTTCTAGTGGCATTTTTCGAAGTCTGGAGTGGCATTTTTCAAAGTTTGCAAACTGCAGTGGCATTTTTTAAAGTTTGCAAAAATTGCAGTTGCATTTTTCAAAGTTGGGAAATTGCAGTGGCATTTTTATGAATCGCCATAATTTGAGTGGCATTTATCTATTTTTTTTTGAGACGGGAGCAGAGTGTCAACTGGGCTGTGCGGGACACTCTGGCCTGTCTAGACAACCTTTTCTTTTATGTTTACCACAGACCAGCCCAGTAGTTTTTTTTCTTTCTGAAAATGGCTAGCCTAGTTTTTTGTGATTTGTCAAGTAAGTCACTTTATCAGGCCTATTGGGCTGCAAATCTTCTTTCAAGACGAGGAGAGCTTCATTCAGCTAGCAGAGAAAATGGCCTATCAGTAATGAGAAATGGGTTGTACATTTTTAAAACACATCAAACCGACAATTAGTTTCAAATATCTTTTTTTCATTTCGAGATTTTAAATTGCATTGATTTTTATGCGTGGACAATTTTTTGGATTTTATATTGATATATATTTATTTTTAAAATCAGTCTGAATGTGACTCGAAATTTCGGGATTAAAAACAGTTCAGACCGCACCGACATATGCAAAATTTCGTATAATTTTTTAACTGTGGCCACAATATGGGCTGTAATGCTAAAAAAGAAGATGGGTTCCAAAAAAACCCATAAGAATTAGCAAATGGGGTGTAAATTATTTGAAATAATGGCAGATGGGTTGTATGCTGTTTTCCACAGATTTGAGGCTTTCCTAAAAAAAGGTTGACGCACAAGAAGTGACTGTTGGATGTCCATCCAACAGCCATCGTGCTTCTTCAATCTCTGCTCTTCCTGCTCCGGCCACTCAAACAAGCGCCGGCGGGACTACCTGCTCCCTCCTCCTCGCGGCCGGCTGTGCTGCCGCGCAGGCCTCACCGCCCCACCGTACTCCCATCGCTGGGCTAGCCATCCCTCTACTCACCCACACTTGCTGTTATTCTCCGGCGATGATAGACGAACCAGTAAACCCTCGTAGAGTCGTACTCCCCTCCGCATGGGAAACAACTGCCGAGTCTTCCCTGGCTCCGTGTCTTTCTCTTCCTAGGCCTCACCGTTGTCCACCGCCCTGGTGCTCTCAGCGTGGCGTGGTCAACGTGGTCAACGACCGACATGCATCTGAAGTGGACTATACGTGGAGAGGCTGACAGCTGGGTCCACGTCCGCACGCAAGGAAATGCCTCCTTATTACACGCAAAATAATGATTCCTCCACCTAACATCTGGGACCCACCGAAAGGGCCTCTGTATTTCACGAAAAAAGTTACCGCCGCTGACAGCTTGGACCCACCAGCTATATCTTCGCACACAAGGAAGTATCTCCTTATTACGCACAAAAAAATGAATACTCCCCCTGCTAGCTGGGACCCAGTATAGTGGGCCTACTAAGTCGACGGGGACGGAGGGCTTTGTCAACTTAGTCAATATGCACGATTCTAGCTCGACTGACCGTACGATGTCCATCCAATGACCGTAGTGCTTCTTCAACCTCTGGTCTTCTTGCTCCAGCCGCCCAAAGCAGCGTCGGTCGTGCCGCATGCTCCTGCCTCCCGTGGCCGGCTGTGATGCCGCGGAGGCTTCACCGCCTCCTACTACTCCCACCGCTGGCCAGGCCATCCCTCTACTCACCCACACCCCCTGTTATTCTACGTCGACGGCAGCCTCACACCGTAGCCGGACCAGTGGACCCTCGTACTCCTCTCCGCGTGGGCATCCACTGCCGCATATTCCCCGGCTCCGCGTCGTCCCCTTCCTAGGCCTCACCGTCGTCCACCGCCCTGGTGCTCTCGGTGTGGCGTGGTCAACGTGGTCAAGGAATGACTTCCATCGGACGTGGACTGTACGTGGAGAGGCTGACAGCTGGGTCCATGGCCGCAGCAAGGAATTGCCTCCTTATTACGCGGAAAATAATGATACATCCACCTGACAGTAGGGACCCACCGGACGGGCCACCGTATTTCGCGAAAAAAACATTTCCCCCTGACTGCTGGGACCCACCAGCTACATCGTCTTACGCAAGGAAGTGCGTCCGGGCAAAAAAAAATGATTCGCCCCCCCAACTGCTGGGACCCACCAGCTACATCTTCGCACACAAGGAAGTGCGTCCGAAAAAAAATGATTCGCCCCCATGACTGCTGGGACCCACCAGCTACGTCTTCGCACGCAAGGAAGTGCCTGACAGTCGGGACCCACCTGGTCGAAGCGTACGTAGCGTTGTCATTCTGGTCGTGAACGTGTACGTCCATATATACTGGTCAATGTAGAGGAGCGCACGTGTTGTAGTAGAGGCACACACATAGCATGTACACGTACGTACAGCGGTCAGGGTGCAAGAAAGAAACTACGACCACGTATGTACATACGGGCGGGTTCTCGAACGCCTACTCGTGCATACGTACGGCCAGGGCTTGTGTACATGGCTGGGTCTGAACGGAGAAACAACATCGTCGTCGTGTTCAAGGGGAGGCAACGGAATGCGTCATGTTCATCAGGAGGCAACAGAACGCGTGGGTGCCAACCGGCTGGGTCGGAACGGAATGCGTGGTCGTGTTGATCAGGAGGGCTTGGATGGATCAGGCGATGGAAACGAGGCCTAGCGTACCGCAGAACGGAGGAAATGACCTAGTGTTTGACCAGCCATGTTCGAAATGGGATCCTGTTCATCGGGAGGGGTCTGGCGTATCGCAAAACAAAGGAAACGGACGTCCTACGGTCGAAATGGGGGTCCTGTTGATCGGGAGGGGTGTGGCGTACCGCAAAACGAACAAAACAGACTTGTGTTGGAGCGCTACAGTCGAAACAGGGGTCCTGTTCATCGGGAGGGGTGTGGCGTACCGCAAAACGGGACTCCACAGGATACTGTTCATCTCCACCGTCGACCTCCTCCAGCCTCCACGGGCTACTATTCATCCACCGTCGACCTCCTCCAGCCTCCACCTGCGATTGTTCATCCACGGGCTCCTGTTCATCCACCCTCCACCGGTCGCTACTCCACCGGTTACTGTTCAATCACCCCTCCACGGGCACCCCTCCACCGTCTACTATTCATCCACCCCTCCACGGGGTCGTCCTGTTCATCTAGCCCCAACCGGCTCGATCGATCGGGGTCCTGTTCATCCAGAGGCAACGCCACAGGTCCTGTTCATCCACTCCCACCACTCACTGTTCATCCAACCCTCCCCCCCGCAACACTCACTGTTCATCCAGAGAGGCAGCATTGATTGGCTTCAGTTAGCAGCAGTATCAAAGGAATCGATCGCTCGGGTTCAGTAACGCGTAGCCTGCAGTGCAATCGCTCGGGTTCAGTTAGAGCCCAACAACTCGCTCAGGTTCAGTTAGAGCCAGTGCCTCGCACACACGCGCGTACGTGTACGAGAGAAACACGCATCTCTCGGCCCCCGACCACCCACCGTAACCGGGAACTCCCCGAAATTTTCCTCGCCCTCGCTTCTACCATGATTTTTTCCGTCATGGACGGCCCAAAGAATGTCATGTAGCTTCTCTCCAGCCCACCCAGGATGAAAAGCCCATTTTCTATCATGATTTTTTGTCATAGAAGTAGGAGCCCACCACATCTATGATGATACCGGGTTTTGTCACAATTATCATCATAGAAGTGTCATATGTATGACAGAAAAAAAATTCGTTCGGCCCAAAATGTCACAGATGTGTCTTTTTTTGTAGTGCTACTGACTTGTTGAAATAATACATACCGATGTATGCGATCCAATGAGTGTTGATGCTCGTGGTGAGTATCATTATTTTTTGACCGTCACAAATGATTTGAGCAGATATGAGTATATCTACTTAATGAAGCACAAGCCTGAAACATTTGAAAAGTTTAAAGAATTTCAGAGTGAAGTGGAGAATCATCGTAACAAGAAAATAAAATTTCTACAATCTGATCATAGAGGAGAATATTTGAGTTATGAGTTTGGCCTTCATTTAAAATAATGTGGAATAGTTTCACAGCTCATGCCACATGGAACACCACAGCGTAATGGTGTGTCCAAACATCGGAACCGCACTTTATTGGATAAAGTGCAATCTATGATGTATCTTACCGATTTACCACTATCATTTTGGGGTTATGCATTAGAGATAGTTGCATTCACTTTAAATAGGGCACCATCAAAATCCGTTGAGACGACGCCTTATGAACTGTGGTTTGGCAAGAAACCAAAGTTGTCGTTTCTTAAAGTTTGGGGCTGCGATGCTTATGTGAAAAAACTTCAACCTGATAAGCTCGAATCTAAATCAGAGAAATGTGTCTTCATAGGATACCCAAAGGAGACTATTGGGTACACATTCTATCACAGATCTGAAGGCAAGACTTCTGTTGCTAAATTTGGATCCTTTCTAGAGAAGGAGTTTCTCTCGAAAGAAGTGAGTGGGAGGAAAGTAGAACTTGATGAGGTAATTGTACCTTCTCCCTTATTGGAAAGTAGTTCATCACAGAAATCAGTTCCAGTGATTCCTACACCAGTTAGTGAGGAAGTTAATGATGATGATCATGAAACTTCAGATCAAGTTGCTACCAAACCTCGTAGGTCTTCCAGAATAAGATCCGCAGCAGAGTGGTATGGTAATCCAGTTCTGGAAGTCATGTTACTAGACCATGATGAACCTACGAACTATGAGGAAGCGACGATGAGCCCAGATTCCGCGAAATGGCTTGAGGCCATAAAATCTGAGATAGGATCCATGTATCAGAACAAAGTATGGACTTTGGTTGACTTGCTTGATGATCAACAAGCCATGTTAAATAAATGGATCTTCAAGAGGAAGACGGACACTGATAGTAGTGTTACTATCTACTAAGCTCGACTTGTTGCAAAAGGTTTTCGACAAGTTCAAGGTGTTGAATACGATGAGATTTTCTCACTCATATCGATGCTTAAGTCTGTCTGAATCATGTTAGCAATTGCCACATTTTATGGAAACTGGCAAATGGATGTCAAAACTGCATTCCTTAATGGATTTTTTGAAAAAAGAGTTGTATATGATGCAACCAGAAGGTTTTGTCAATCCTAAAGGTGCTAACAAAATGTGCAAGATCCAGCGATCCATCAATGGATTGGTGCAAGCATCTCGGAGTTGGAATATACGCTTTGATGAGTTGATCAAAGCATATGGTTTTATACAGACTTTTGGAAAGACCTGTATTTATAAGAAAGTGAGTGGGAGCACTACAACCTTTCTGATAAGTATATGTGAATGGCATATTATTGATCAGAAATGATGTAGAATTTTCTAGAAAGCATAAAGGAGTGTTTGAAAGGAGTTTTTCAAAGAAAGACCTCAATGAAGCTGCTTACACATTGAGCATCAAGATCTATAGAGATAGATCAAGACGCTTGATAAGATTTTTCAATGAGTACATACCTTGACAAGATTTTGAAGTAATTCAAAATGAAACAATCAAAGAATGAGTTCTTGCCTGTGTTGCAAGGTGTGAAATTGAGTAAGACTCAAAACCCGACCATGGCAGAAAATAGAAAGAGAACGAAGAGTCATTCCCTATGTATCAGTCATAGGTTCTATAAAGTATGCTATGCTGTGTACCAGACCTATTGTATACCTTGCTTTGAGTTTGGCAAGGGAGTACAATTTTTGATCTAGGAATAGACCACTGGACAGCGGTCAAGAATATCCTTAGTAAGGACTAAGGAAATATTTCTCGATTATGGAGGTGATAAAAGAGTTCGTCGTAAGAAATTACATTGATGCAAGCTTTTACACTGATCCAGATGACTCTAAGTCTCAATCTAGATACATATTGAAAGTGAAAGCAATTAGCTAGAGTAGCTCCGTGCAGAGCATTGTAGACATAGAATATTTGCAAAATACATATGGCCTTGAATGTGACAGACCCGTTGACTAAACTTCTCTCACGAGCAAAACATGATCATACCTTAGTACCCTTTGGGTGTTGGTCACATGACGATGTGAACTATGGATGTTAATCACATACAGATGTGAATATTGGTGTTAAATCACATGATGATGTGAACTAGATTATTGACTCTAGTGCAAGTGGGAGACTGAAGGAAATATGCCCTAGAGGCAATAATAATGTTATTATTTATTTCCTTATTTCATGATAAATATTTATTATTCATGCTAGAATTGTATTAAACGGAAACTTAGTACATGTGTGAATACATAGACAAACAAAATGTCACTAGTATGCCTCTACTTGACTAGCTCGTTGAATCAAAGATGGTTAAGTTTCCTAGCCATAGACATGAGTTGTCATTTGATTAACGGGATCATATCATTGGAGAATGATGTGATTGACTTGACCCATTCCGTTAGCTTAGCACTTGATCGTTTAGTATGTTGCTATTGCTTTCTTCATGACTTATACATGTTCCTATGACTATGAGATTATGTAACTCCCGTTTACCGGAGGAACACTTTGTGTGCAACCAAACTTCAAAACTTAAATGGGTGATTATAAATGTGCTCTACAGGTGTCTCCGAAGGTACTTGTTGAGTTGACGTATTTCGAGATTAGGATTTGTCACTCCGATTGTTGGAGAGGTATCTCTGGGCCCTCTTGGTAATGCACATCACTATAAGCCTTGCAAGCAATGTGACTAATGAGTTAGTTGCAAGATGATGTATTACACAATGAGTAAAGAGACTTGCTGGTAACGAGATTGAACTAGGTATTGAGATACCGACGATCGAATCTCGGGCAAGTAACATACTGATGACAAAGGGAACAAACGTATGTTGTTATGCAGTTTGACCGATAAAGATCTTCGTAGAATATGTGGGATCCAATATGAGCATCCAGGTTCCGCTATTGGTTATTGACCATAGACGTGTCTCGGTCATGTCTACATAGTTCTCGAACCCGTTGGGTCCGCACGCTTAAAGTTTGATGACGGTTATATTATGAGTTTATGTGTTTTGATGTACCGAAGGTAGTTCGGAGTCCCAGATGAGATCGGGGACATGATGAGGAGTCTCTAAATGGTCGAGACGTAAAGATCGATATATTGGACGACTATATTCGGACTTCGGAAAGGTTCCGAGTGATTCGGGTATTTTTCGGAGTACCGTAGAGTTACGGGAATTCGCCGGGGAGTATATGGGCCTTATTGGGCCATACGGGAATAGAGGAGAGAGGCCAAAAGGAAGGAGGTGTGCGCCCCTCCTCTAGTCCGAATTGGACAAGGGGTGCAGCCCCCTTTCCCTTCTTCCTCTCCCCCTCTTTCCTTCTCTCCTACTCCAACAAGGGAAGAAGGAGTCCTACTCCCGGTGGGAGTAGGACTCCCCCTTGGCGCGCCCTCCTCCTAGGCCGGCCGCCTCCCCCCTTGCTCCTTTATGTACGGGGGCAGGGGGGCACCCCAGAGACACAATAATTGATCTCTTGATCTATTAGCCATGTGCGATGCCCCCCTCCACCATATTCCACCTCGATAATATCGTAGAGGTGCTTAAACGAAGCCCTACATTGGTAGAACATCATCATCATCACCATGCCATTGTGCTGACGGAACACTCCCTCAAAGCTCGGCTGGATCGGAGTTTGAGGGACGTCATCAAGCTGAATATGTGCAGAACTCGGAGGTGCCATGTGTTCGGTACTTGGATCGGTCGGATCGTGAAGACGTACGACTACATCAACCGCTTTGTCATAACGCTTCCGCTTTCGGTGTATGAAGGTACGTGGACACACTCTCCCCGCTCGTTGCTATGCACCACCATGATCTTGCGTGTGCGTAGGAAAATTTTGAAATTACTGCGTTCCACAACACTGTACATTCGGTACTAGGATCGGTCGATCATGAAGACGTACGACTACATCAATCGTGTTGTCATAACACTTCCGCTTACGGTCTACAAGGGTACGTGGATGACACTCTCCCTCTCGTTGCTTTGCATCACCATGATCTTGCGTGTGCGTAGGATTTTTTTTGAAATACTATGTTCCCCAACAGTGGCATCCGAGCCAGGTTTATGCGTAGATGTTATATACACGAGTAGAATACAAATGAGTTGTGGGCGATGCAAGTCATACTGCTTACTAGCATGTCATACTTTGATTTGGCGGTATTGTTTGAAGAAGCGGCCCGGACCGACATTACGCGTACGCTTACGCAAGACTGGTTCTACCGACGTGCTTTGCACATAGGTGGCTGGCGGGTGTCAGTTTCTCCAACTTTAGTTGAATCGAGTGTGGCTACACCCGGTCCTTGTTGAAGGTCAAAACAACACTAACTTTATGAAATATCATTGTGGTTTTGATGCGTAGGTAAGAACTGTTCTTGCTCAGCCCACGTAAAACTTGCAACAACAAAGTAGAGGACATCTAACTTGTTTTTGCAGGGCATGTTGTGATGTGATATGGTCAAGACATGATGCTAAATTTTATTGTATGAGATGATCATGTTTTTAACAAAGTTATCGGCAACTGGCAGGAGCCATATGGTTGTCGCTTTATTGTATGAAATGCAATCGCCATGTAATTGCTTTACTTTATCACTAAGCGGTAGCGATAGTCATAGAAGCAATAGTTGCTGAGACGACAACGATGCTACAATGGAGATCAAGGTGTCGCGCCGGTGACGTTGGTGATCATGATGGTGCTTTGGAGATGGAGTTCAAAGGCACAAGATGATGATAGGCCATATCATATCACTTATATTGATTGCATGTGATGTTTATCCTTTATGCATCTTATTTTTCTTAGATCGACGGTAGCATTTTAAAATGATCTCTCACTAAATTTCAAGGTATAAGTGTTCTCCCTGAGTATGCGCTGTTGCGAAAGTTCGTCGTGCTGAGACACCACGTGATGATCGGGTGTGATAAGCTCTACGTTCACATACAACGGGTGCAAGCCAGTTTTGCACACGCAGAATACTTGGGTTAAACTTGACGAGCCTAGCATATGTCGATATGGCCTCGGAACACTGAGACCGAAAGGTCGAGAGTGAATCATATAGTAGATATGATCAACATAGTGATGTTGACCATTGAAAACTACTCCATCTCACGTGATGATCGGACATGGTTTAGTTGATGTCGATCACGTGATCACTTAGATGATTAGAGGGATGTCTATCGAAGTGGGAGTTCTTAAAGTAATTTGATTAATTGAACTTTAATTTATCATGAACTTAGTACCTGATAGTATTTTGCATGTCTATGTTGTTGTAGATAGATGGCCCGTGTTGTTGTTCTGTTGAATTTTAATGCATTCCTTGAGAAAGCTAAGTTGAAAGATGATGGTAGCAATTACACGGACTGGGTTCATAACTTGAGGATTATCCTCATTGCCGCACAGAAGAATTACGTCCAGGAAGCACTGCTAGGTGAAAGACCCTCTACAGGAGCAACACCAGACGTTGTGAACGTTTGGCAGAGCAAAGCTGATGACTACTCGATAGTTTAGTGTGCCATGCTTTACGGCTTAGAACCGGGACTTCAACGATGTTTTGAACATCATGGAGCATATGAGATGTTCCAGGAGTTGAAGTTAATATTTCAAGCAAATGTCCGGATTGAGAGATATGAAGTCTCCAATAAGTTCTATAGCTGCAATATGGAGGAGAATAGTTCTGTCAGTGAGAATATACTCAAAATGTCTGGGTATAACAATCACTTGATTCAACTGGGAGTTAATCTTCCGGATGATAGTGTCATTGACAGAATTCTTCAATCATTGCCACCAAGCTACAAGACCTTCGTGATGAACTATAATATGCAAGGGATGAACAAGACAATTCCCGATCTCTTCGCGATGCTAAAGGCCGCGGAGGTAGAAATCAAAAAGGAGCATCAAGTGTTGATGGTCAACAAGACCACCAGTTTCAAGAAAAAGGGTAAAGCGAAGAAGGGGAACTTCAAGAAGAGCGGCAAGCAAGTTGCTGCTCAAGTGAAGAAGCCCAAGTCTGGGCCTAAGCCTGAGACTAAGTGCTTCTACTGCAAAGGGACTGGTCACTGGAAGCGGAACTGCCCCAAGTAATTGGTGGATAAGAAGGATGGCAAGGTGAACAAAGGTATATGTGATATACATGTTATTGATGTGTACCTTACTAATGCTCGCAGTAGTGCCTGGGTATTTGATACTAGTTCTGTTGCTAATATTTGCAACTCGAAACAGGGACTACAGATTAAGTGAAGATTGGCTAAGGATGAGGTGACGATGCGCGTGGGAAATGGTTCCAAAGTCGATGTGATCGCGGTCGGCACGCTACCTCTACATCTACCTTTGGGATTAGTTTTAGACCTGAATAATTGTTATTTGGTGCCAGTGTTGAGCATGAACATTATATCTGGATCTTGTTTAATGCGAGACGGTTATTCATTTAAATCTGAGAATAATGGTTGTTCTATTTATATGAGTAATATCTTTTATGGTCATGCACCCTTGAAGAGTGGTCTATTTTTATTGAATCTCGATAGTAGTGATACACATATTCATAATATTGAAGCCAAAAGATGCAAAGTTGATAATGATAGTGCAACTTATTTGTGGCACTGCCGTTTGGGTCATATTGGTGTAAAGCGCATGAAGAACCTCCATTCTGATGGACTTTTTGAATCACTTGGTACTTGCGAACCATGCCTCATGGGCAAGATGACTAAAACTCCGTTCTCTGGAGCAATGGAGCGAGCAACAGATTTGTTGGAAATCATACATACTGATGTATGTGGTCCGATGAATATTGAGGCTCGCGGCGGGGTATCGTTATTTTCTCACCTTCACAGATGATTTAAGCAGATGTGGGTATATCTACTTAATGAAACATAATTCTGAAACATTTGAAAAGTTCAAAGAATTTCAGAGTGAAGTAGAAAATCATCGTAACAAGAAAATAAAGTTTCTACGATCTGATCGTGGAGGAGAATATTTGAGTTACAAGTTTCGTCCTCATTTGAAACAATGCGGAATAGTTTTGCAACTCACGCCACCCGGAACACCACAATGTAATGGTGTGTCCGAACGTCGTAACCGCACTTTATTAGATATGGTGTGATCTATGATGTCTCTTACTGATTTACCGCTATCGTTTTAGGGTTATGCTTTAGAGATGGTTGCATTCACGTTAAATAGGGCACCATCTAAATCCGTTGAGACGACGCCTTATGAACTGTGGTTTGGCAAGAAACCAAAGTTGTTTCTTAAAGTTTGGGGCTGCGATGATTATGTGAAAAAGCTTCAACCTGATAAGCTCGAACCCAAATCGGAAAAATGTGTCTTCATAGGATACCCAAAGGAGACTGTTAGGTACACCTTCTATCACAGATCCGAAGGCAAGACATTCATTTCTAAGAATGGATCCTTTCTAGAGAAGGAGTTTCTCTCGAAAGAAGTGAGTGGGAGGAAAGTAGAACTTGATGAGGTAACTGTACCTGCTCCCTTATTGGAAAGTAGTTCATCGGAGAAATCTGTTCCTGTGACTCCTACACCAATTAGTGAGGAAGCTAATGATGATGATCATGAAACTTCAGATCAAGTTACTACTGAACCTCGTAGTTCAACCAGAGTAAGATCCGCACTAGAGTGGTATGGTAATCCTATTCTGGAGGTCATGTTACTTGACCATGATGAACCTACGAACTATGAGGAAGCGATGATGAGCCCAGATTCCATGAAATGGCTTGAGGCCATGAAATCTGAGATAGGATCCATGGATGAGAGCAAAGTGTGGACTTTGGTTGACTTGCCCGATGATTAGAAGCCATCAAGAATAAATGGATCTTCAAGAAGAAGACTGACGCTGACGGTAATGTTACTGTCTATAAAGCTCGACTTGTTGCGAAAGGTTTTCGACAAGTTCAAGGAGTTGACTATGATGAGAGTTTCTCACCCGTAGCGATGCTTAAGTCTGTCCGAATCATGTTAGCAATTGCTGCATTTTATGATTATGAAATTTGGAAAATGGATGTAAAGACTGCATTCCTGAATGGATTTCAGGAAGAAGAGTTGTATATGATGCAACCTGAAAGTTTTATCGATCCAAAGGATGCTAACAAAGTGTGCAAGCTCCAGCGATCCATCTATGGGCTGGTGCAAGCATCTCGGAGTTGGAATAAACGTTTTGATAGTGTGATCAAAGCATATGGTTTTATACAGACTTTTGGAGAAGCCTGTATTTACAAGAAAGTGAGTGGGAGCTCTGTAGCATTTCTAATATTATATGTGGATGACATATTGTTTATTGGAAATGATATAGAATTTGTGAGATGGTATAAAAGGATACTTGAATAAGAGTTTTTCAATGAAAGACCTCGGTGAAGCTGCTTATATATTAGGCATCAAGATCTATAGAGATAGATCAAGACGCTTAATTGGACTTTCACAAAGTACATACCTTGATAATGTGTTGAAGAAGTTCAAAATGGACCAAGCAAAGAAAGGGTTCTTGCTAGTGTTACAAGGTGTGAAGTTGAGTCAGATTCAATGCTCGACCACTGCAGAAGATAGCAAGAAAATGAAAGGAGTTCCCTATGCTTCAGCCATAGGCTCTATCATGTATGCAATGTTGTGTACCAGACCTGATGTCTACCTTGCTATTAGTTTAGCAGGGAGGTACCAAAGTAATCCAGGAGTGGATCACTAGACAACGGTCAAGAACATCCTGAAATGCCTGAAAAGTACTAAGGATATGTTTCTCGTTTATGGAGGTGACAAAGAACTCGTCGTAAATGGTTACGTCGATGCAAGCTTTGACACTGATCCGGATGACTCTAAGTCACAAACCGGATACGTATTTATATTGAACGGTCGAGCTGTCAGTTGGTGCAGTTCTAAGCAAAGCGTCATGGCGGGATCTACATGTGAAGCGGAGTACATAGCTGCTTCGGAAGCAGCAAATGAAGGAGTCTGGATGAAGGAGTTCATATCCGATCTAGGTGTCATACCTAGTGCATCGGGTCCAATGAAAATCTTTTGCGACAATACTGGTGCAATTGCCTTGGCAAAGGAATCTAGATTTCACAAGAGAACCAAGCACATCAAGAGACGCTTCAATTCCATCCGCGATCAAGTCAAGGAGGGAGACATAGAGATTTGCAAGATACATACAGATCTGAATGTTGCAGACCTGTTGACTAAGACTCTCTCATGAGCAAAACATGATCAACACCAAGACTCCATGGGTATTAGAATCATTATTGTGTAATCTTGATTATTGACTCTAGTGGAAGTGGGAGACTGAAGGAAATATGCCCTAGAGGCAATAATAAAGTTGTTATTTATATTTCCTTATATCATGATAAATGTTTATTATTCATGCTAGAATTGTATTAACCAGAAACTTAGTACATGTGTGAATATATAGAAAAATACAATGTCACTAGTATGCCTCTCCCTGACTAGCTCATTGAATCAAAGATGGTTAAGTTTCCTAGCCATAGACATGAGTTGTCATTTGATTAACGGGATCACATCATTAGAGAATGATGTGATTGACTTGACCCATTCCGTTAGCTTAGCACTTGATCGTTTAGTATGTTGCTATTGCTTTCTTCATGACTTATACATGTTCCTATGACTATGAGATTATGCAACTCCCGAATACCAGAGGAACACTTTGTGTGCTACCAAATGTCACAACGTAACTGGGTGATTATAAAGGTGCTCTACAGGTGTCTCCGATGGTAATTGTTGAGTTGGCATAGATCAAGATTAGGATTTGTCACTTTGATTGTCGGAGAGGTATCTCTGGGCCCTCTCGGTAATGCACATCACTATAAGCCTTGCAAGCAATGCGACTAATGAGTTAGTTTAGGGATGATGCATTATGGAACGAGTAAAGAGACTTGCCGGTAACGAGATTGAACTAGGTATTGAGATACCAACAATCGAATCTCGGGCAAGTAACATACCGATGACAAAGGGAGCAACATATGTTGTTATACGGTTTGACCGATAAAGATCTTCGTAGAATATGTAGGAGCCAATATGAGCATCTACATAGTTCTCGAACCCGTAGGGTCTGCACGCTTAACGTTCGTTGACCATCGGTATTATGAGTTTATGTGTTTTGATGTACCGAAGATAGTTCGGAGTCCCGGATATGATCACGGACATGACGAGGAGTCTCGAAATGGTCGAGACATAAAGATCGATATATTGGATGACTATGTTTGGATTTCGGAAGGGTTCCGGGCAATTTCGGACATATACCGGAGTAACGGGGGGTTACCGGACCCCACCGGGGAGTGTAATGGGCCTCTTGGGCCTTGGTGGAGAAGAGGAGGGGCGACCAGGGCAGGCCGCGCGCCCCCTCCCCCAATAGTCCGAATTGGACAAGGAGGGGGGGGGGCGCCCCCCTTTCCTTCCTCCTCTCTCCTTCCCTTCCCCCTTCTCCTACTCCTACTAGGAAAGAAGGAGGCCTAATCCCGGTGGGAGTAGGACTCCCCCCTTGGCGCGCCCTCCTCCTTGGCCGGCCGCCTCCCTCCTAGCTCCTTTATATACGGGGGCAAGGGGGCACCCCAAGACACACAAGTTGATCATTGATCTTTAGCCATGTGCGGTGCCCGCCTCCACCATTCCACCTCGATCATATTGTAGCGGTGCTTAGGCGAAGCCCTGCGTCAGTAGCTTCATCAACACCGTCATCACACCGTCGTGCTGACGGGACTCTCCCTCAAAGCTCTACTGGATCGTGAGTTCGTGGGATGTCACTAAGCTGAACGTGTGCAGACCGCGGAGGTGCCGTACGTTCGGTACTAGGATCGGTCGATCGTGAAGACATACGACTACATCAATTGTGTTGTCATAACACTTCTGCTTACGGTCTACGAGGGTACGTGGAAGACACTCTCCCCTCTCGTTGCTATGCATCACCATGATCTTGCGTGTGCATAGGATTTTTTTTGAAATACTACATTCCCCAACATTTCCCGCCTCAACGTTAATGCCCACGTCCTCTGCATCCACCGCCTGCCATTCCCAAGGCATGGGGGACATGTGGCGAGCGGAAAGGGCTGCCAGGACAGGTGGAGCGACCGTTTTCCACCCCGTGATTGTGGGGTACGGCACCATGTAGGCTGCGACCCGAGTCCGCTTAGTAAATGAGTAGCGCCCCTGCAAATTCCTTTTTTTATTAAAGGAAGCACGAACCGCCTCTTTACTATCGATTGCGGGGTAACGCCAGCATGCTGAGGCCATCCCACACATGACCCCCACGTCACGCACTCAACACAGGTCGTGGGGAAGCGCAATTGGAGAAGAAATTGTGGAAGTTAAGTCTGTGCCACGCGTGCCCGTGCACTGCTTTGGGCCTGGCCCAACTACGCCTTCCGCTCATGTGTGGCCCAGGACCGGGGGCTCCTGTTGGTGTACAAAAGTACGGGCTCTTTAGTACCCCTTACTTATGCACGAGCAGTTGTAGCCACGCATGTGGCCAGGCCTGGCAGGGCAGCAGAGGATAAAACACGAAGACTACTAAGGCAGATACTCAAGTCAAGGAACAAGGAGCACAAGGCAAGCTGGACCTCCTCCGGCAACACCCTTGCCGGGGCAACCTACACAGCACCAGCAAGCCCATCACCCTTGAGGCTGAGAGTTGTGACACCATCGATAATGTTAAGACCAAGATTTGGGAACGTGTGCATGATAGCATGCAGATCTTCACGGAGATTCACAGCCTGCGGGTCCACGTGGGACCAAAAGACAAAGACCCCCGACAAGACCCTTGCCGGGGACAACTACAAGGCCCCCGGCAAGCCTTGCCGGGGGCGATCACTGGGTCGCGGCTAGGCCCGTGCCTGGCAAGGATTTGCCACCTCACCACCACTCTAGTATGACGTCCAGTGTGCCAACTAAGCAGGCGCCTGCGTGGCGGCATGCTGATCTTCGTGGAGGCTCTACCATTGCGTGATGACCCACAAGTGTAGGGGATCTATCGTAGTCCTTTCGATAAGTAAGAGTGTCGAACCCAACAAGGAGCAGAAGGAAATGACAAGCAGTTTTCAGTAAGGTTTTCTCTGCAAGCACTGAAATTGTAGGTAACAGATAATTCTGTGATAAGATAAATTGTAACGAGTAACAAGCAATGAAAGTAAATAAAGTGCAGCAAGGTGTCCCAATCCTTTTTGTAGCAAAGGACAAGCCTGGACAATTTGTTATAATGAGAAAAGCGCTCCCGAGGACACATCGGAATTATCATCAAGCTAGTTTCATCATGCGCATATGATTCGCATTCGGTACTTTGATAATTTGATATGTGGGTGGACCAGTGCTTGGGTACTGCCCTTACTTGGACAAGCAACCCACTTATGATTAACCCCTATTGCAAGCATCCACAACTACAAAAGAAGTATTAAGGTAAACCTAACAACAACATTAGACATATGGATCCAAATCAGCCCCTAACGAAGCAACGCATAAACTAGGGTTTAAGCTTCTGTCACTCTAGCAACCCATCATATACTTATTACTTCCCAATGCCTTCCTCTAGGCCCAAATAATGGTGAAGTGTCATGTAGTCGACGTTCACATAACACCACTAGAGGAAAAACAACATACATCTCATCAAAATATCAAACGAATACCAAATTCACATGACTACTAATAGCAAGACTTCACCCATGTCCTCAGGAACAAACATAACTACTCACAAAGCATATTCATGTTCATAATCATAGGAGTAATAATATGCATTAAGGATCTGAACATACGATCTTCCACCAAGTAAACCAATTAGCATAAACTACAAGGAGTAATCAACACTAATAGCAACCCACAGGTAGCAATTTGTGGTTTTGATACAAGATTGGATACAAGAGATGAACTAGGGTTTTGAGAGGAGATGGTGCTGGTGAAGATGTTGATGGAGATTGACCCCCTCCCGATGAGAGGATCGTTGGTGATGACGATGGTGATGATTTCCCCCTCCCGGAGAGAAGTTTCCCCGGCAGAACAGCTCTGCCGGAGCTCTAGATTGGTTCTGCCTCGTGGTGACGGAGTTTCGTCCCGTAAGCTTCCTCTTGATTTTTTAGGACGAAAGACCTCATATAGCAGAAGATGGGCACCGGAGGGCCACCAGGGGGCCCAGGAGACAAGGGGCGCGCCCAGTAGGGGTGTGTGCCCCCACCCTCCTAGCCAGGGTGTGGTCCCTCCTCAGGTACTTTCTTTGCTCATAAATTCTTATTAAATCCAAAAATGACTTTCGTGGAGTTGCGGGACTTTTGGAGCTGTGTAGAATAGGTTTCCAATATTTTCTTGTTTTCCAGCCGGAATCCCAACTGCCTGCATTCCCCCTCTTCATGGCAAACCTTGTAAAATAAGAGATAACAGCCATAAGTATTGTGACATAACGTGTAATAACAGCCCACAATGCAATAAATATTGATATAAAAGCATGATGCAAAATGGACGTATCAACTCCCCCAAGCTTAGACCTCGCTTGTCCTCAAGCGGAAGCCAAAATCGAAAAATATGTCCACATGTTTAGAGATAGAGGTGTCGATAAAAATAAAATACAGACATGGGGGCATCATGATCATTCTTATAACAGCAACATATGTAGATTTTGTCATATGATTTCTTATGATCAAGTAACAATCTATTCACAATGTCAAGTATGGAACATAAACTTCATTGGGAACTAACAAACTATAATCTCAGTCATTGAAGCAATTGCAATTTATCATAACGTCAGAACGAGTCAAGAATAGAGATCTTCAGCAAGTCGACATACTCAACTATCATATAGTCTTCTACAATTGCTAACGCTCACGCAATACTTATGGTTATGAAGTTTTAATCAAACACTGAGAAAGATAGGGGCTTATAATGTTGCCTCCCAATGTTTTACCTCAAGGGTAATGTCAACAAAATAGTTCATGCTAACGAACATCCAATTGGATATATGTATCAGGATTCCAACACGAGGTGCTTGCCAAAGGATAAAATGAAAAAGGGAAAGGTGAAGATCACCTTGACTCTTGCATAAAGTAAAAGACATAAAGTAGAAGATAGGCCCTTCGCAGAGGGAAGCAGAGGTTGTCATGTGCTTTAGGGTTGGATACACAAAATCTTAATACGAAAGAACGTCACTTTATATTGCCACTTGTATATGGACCTTTATTATGCAGTCCGTCGCTTTTATTGCTTCCATAACAAGATCCTATAAAGCTTATTTTCTCTGCACTAATAAGTCATGCATATTTATAGATCAATTTTTATTGCCTGCACCGATGACAACTTACTTGAAGGATCTTACTCAATCCATAGGTAGATATGGTGGACTGTCATGGCAAAACTGGGTTTAAGGATATTTGGAAGCACATGTAGTATCTCTACTTGGTGCTAAGAATTTGGCTAGCATGAGGGGGAAAGGCAAGCTGAACATGTTAAGAAGATCCAGGACAATATACTTTAACCGAGATGAGAGAAAACATAAACCATTACGTTGTCTTCCTTGTCCAACATCAACTCTTTGGCATGTCATACTTTAATGAGTGCTCACAATCATAAAAGATGTCCAAGATAGTGTATTTATATGTGAAAACCTCTCTTTCCTTATTACTTCCTATTAATTGCAACGATGGCCAAAACTATGCTTGTCAACTCTCAACAATTTTTAAGCCTCATACTTTCTATGTGTGAAGTCATCACTATCCACAATATCAATATGAACTCTTTTATTATTTTTATATTCTTTCTATTTTTCTCAAGATCATGGCAAGATAGCAAAGCCCTTGACTCAACACTAATCTTTATTATAGATAGCTCACGGACTCGATTACGTAAACAGATCACAAAGCAAAACTCAAAACTAATTGATACTAAAATTTCAATCTACTAGATCAAGATACTACTAAAAGGATCGAACTAAGTAAAGCGGTAAAGATAGGAGTGTGATGGTGATACAATACCGGGGCACCTCCCCAAGTTTGGCAGTTGCCAAGGGGAGTGCCCATACCCATGTGATTATGTCTTTGGAGGTGGTGAAGTAGGAGTTGTCGATGATGTAGGCTTGTCGTCCATCTTCCAAGGCATTGGTTCACCATCATAAAAGGATGATCGAGTCTCCGGGATCCTCAAATCTGCTGCCAAACTCATCCTTTTGAATCTATATTCATACTCACAGTTTTGGTTTTGCAGGTCATAGATCTGTGCTTGGAGGTGCTCGGTTTTCTCTTGAAGCTTGAAGATGGCCTCCCCAATGATCTTGGCATCTAGCTTATGGTTGTTGGTAAACTTCGTGATCATCATCTGGTTGGCGTTGAGTCTACGCTCCACCATCCCTTGATACTTGAAAACTTGTTGCTCCATCGCCTCGAGCTTTGTCTCCATGCTTCTGGTATGCCTTGGTCCCTCCACATCGCGGATGTGCAACACCCCATCACACATCTCAATGGTTTGAGGGTGTTGCAGCACCTCTGCGAGATAGGGGTTGATAACCCTCTCGAAAAACTTGTCCTTGGGAGCGCTTGGAGACGTCATGGTGCTCTAGATGTGTCAGAAAAACAGCTCAAAACAAAAACAGAGGATATTTGCGTGATACAGTGGTCAAAACCTTCGGGAGATTATATAATGAATTTTTACCGACCAAAATACGTAACATGCAAGAAAACAGAGTCCGGGAGGCACACGAGGTGGCCACAAGACAGGGGGGTGCGCCCAGGAAGGGTGGGCGCGCCCTCCACCCTCGTGGAGGCCTTGTGTCTTTTCCAGACTACTTCTTTCTTTCCAAAATTCTTAAATATTCCAAAATGGATAAAAATTGCCATTAGAATTGTTTTGGAGTCGGTTTACTTACCGTATCACATACTTATTCCTTTTCGGAGTATGAAACGTTCTGGAACGTGTCCCTTATGTATTCCTCCAGGGTTACAGTTTCAATAATATTGGTTTCAATATTGATAGGATTACCTGAGATATAATGTTTAATTCTTTGACCGTTCACCACCCTCGGACTTGTGCCTTCGAAGTTGTTGATTTTTATGGCACCGGAACGATAGACCTCCTTGATAACGTAAGGACCTTCCCATTTAGAGAGAAGTTTTCCTGCAAAAATTCTTAAATGGGAGTTGAATAATAACACATAATCACCTAGGTTAAACTCACGCTTTTGTATCCTTTTGCCATGCCAGCGTTTCACTTTTTCTTTGAATAGCTTGGCATTCTCATAGGCTTGGGTTCTCCATTCATCAAGTGAGCTAATATCAAATAACCTCTTCTCACCGGCAATTTTGAAGTCATAGTTGAGCTCTTTAATAGCCCAATATGCTTTATGTTCAAGTTCAAGAGGTAAGTGGCATGCTTTTCCATAAACCATCTTATACGGAGACATACCCATAGGATTTTTATATGCAGTTCTATAGGCCCATAATGCATCGTCAAGTTTTTTGGACCAGTTCTTTCTAGATCTATTGACAGTCTTTTGCAAAATTAATTTGAGATCTCTATTGCTCAACTCTACTTGACCACTAGACTGCTGGTGATAAGGAGATGCGATTATATGATTAACATCATACTTAGCAAGCATCTTACGGAAATCACCATGAATAAAATGTAAACCACCATCAGTCACGAGATATCTAGGGACTCCAAACCTCGGAAAAATAACTTCTTTAAGCATCTTAATAGAGGTGTTATGATCAGCACTACTAGTTGGAATAGCTTCTACCCATTTAGTAACGTAATCAACAACAACTAAAATATGTGTGTAACAATTAGAGGCATGAAAAGGTCCCATATAATCAAAGCCCCAAACATCAAATGGTTCAATAACAAGAGAATAATTCATAGGCATTTCTTGACGTCTACTAATATTACCAATTCTTTGACATTCATCACAAGACAAGACAAACTTATGAGCATCTTTGAAGAGAGTAGGCCAATAAAAACCGGATTGCAGTACCTTATGTGCAGTTCTATCTCCGGCATGGTGTCCTCCATATGATTCAGAGTGACACTTGCGTAGTATCTGTTCCTGTTCATGCTTAGGTACACAACCTCTAATAACACTATCTACTCCTTTATAAAGGTGTGGGTCATCCCAGAAGTAATGTCTTAAATCATAAAAGAACTTTTTCTTTTGCTGGTATGTGAAACTAGGTGGTATAAATTTAGCAACAATGTAATTAGCATAATCAGCATACCAAGGAGCAGTACGAGAAGCATTAATGACCGCTAATTGTTCTTCAGGAAAGCTATCATCAATAGGTAGTGGGTCATCAAGAACATTCTCTAGCCTAGACAAGTTGTCTGCAACGGGGTTCTCAGCTCCCTTTCTATCGATAATATGCAAATCAAATTCTTGAAGCAAGAGAACCCATCTAATAAGTCTAGGTTTAGCATCTTTCTTTTCCATAAGATATTTAATAGCAGCATGATCGGTATGAATAGTAACGTTAGAATCAACAATGTAAGGTCTGAACTTATCACAAGCACATACAACTGCTAATAATTCTTTTTCAGTAGTAGCATAATTTCTGTGGGCAGTATCAGGAGTCTTACTAGCATACTGGATAAGATTCAATTTCTTATCAACTCTTTGCCCTAGAACAACACCTACAACATAATCACTAGCATCACACATAATTTCAAAAGGTAAATTCCAACCAGGTGGCTGGACAATAGGTGCAGTAATCAAAGCTTTCTTAAGTATTTCAAATGCTTCTACACAATCATCATCAAAGACAAAAGGAATATCTTTTTGCAATAAATTAGTCAGAGGCCTAGAGATTTTAGAAAAGTCCTTAATGAACCTCCTATAAAAACCGACATGACCAAGGAAACTTCTTATACCTTTTATGTCCTTGGGACATGGCATCTTTTCAATAGCATCAACTTTAGCTTTATCAACTTCAATACCTCTCTCGAAAATCTTATGCCCCAAGACAATGCCTTCATTAACCATAAAGTGGCACTTTTCCCAATTCAGCACGAGACTAGTGTCTTCACATCTCTGCAAAACTCGATCAAGGTTGCTCACGCAATCATCAAAAGAGGATCCATAAACGGAGAAATCATCCATGAATACCTCACAAATCTTTTCACAAAAGTCAGAGAATATAGCCATCATGCATCTTTGAAAGGTAGCAGGTGCATTACATAAACCAAAAGGCATACGTCTATAAGCAAAAGTATCGAAGGGGCAAGTGAAAGTAGTTTTTGATTGATCCTTCGCTGACACAGGTATTTGAGAGAACCCAGAATAACCATCTAGAAAGCAGAAATGTGTGTGTTTGGATAGTCTTTCTAGCATTTGATCAATAAAAGGTAAAGGGTAATGATCTTTCTTAGTAGCTTTATTTAATTTACGGAAATCAATTACCATCCTATAACCTGTAATAATTCTTTGCGGGATCAATTCATCTTTATCATTAGGAACGACAGTAATACCTCCCTTTTTAGGAACACAATGGACAGGGCTTACCCAATCACTATCAGCAACGGGATAAATTATACCTGCCTCAAGGAGCTTTAGTATCTCCTTTCTTACCACTTCTTTCATCTTAGGATTCAATCGTCGTTGAGGATCTCTAACTGGTTTGGCATCATCCTCCAAATTAATTTTGTGTTGGCATAACGTGGGACTAATGCCCTTGAGATCATCCAGAGTATATCCAATAGCAGCACGGTGCTTCTTCAGAGTTTTCAATAATCTTTCTTCTTCTTGCTCTGAAAGGTTAGCACTAATAATAACATGATATATTTTCTTTTCATCAAGATAAGCATACTTAAGATTATCAAGTAATGGTTTGAGTTCAAACACGGGATCACCCCTGGGTGGAGGGGGATCCGCTAGAATTTCAACGGGTAGGCCGTGTTTCAGAATAGGTTCCTGTTGAAGGAACACTACATCTATTTCCCTTCTTTCCTTCATAAACATATCATTTTCATGGTCTAGCAAATATTGTTCTAACGGATCAGCAGGAGGCAGGACAATAGAAGCAAGACCAATAATCTCATCCTTACTAGGTGATTCTCTATCACGAGGTTGTCTATGAAACTTAGCAAAATTAAACTCATGAGACACATCCTCTAAACCAATTGTAACCGTATCCTTTTCACAATCAATCCTAGCATTAACAGTATTCAAGAAGGGTCTACCAAAAATAATGGGAGGAAAATCATCTTGTGGGGAACTAAGAACAAGAAAATCAGCAGGATATTTAACCTTCCCGCACAAGACTTCAACATCTCTAACAATCCCAATTGGTGAAATAGTATCTCTATTGGCAAGCTTGATAGTAACATCAATACCTTCCAGTTCAGCGGGTGCAATATCATGCATAATTTCTTTATATAAGTCATAGGGTATTGAACTAGCACTAGCACCCATATCACATAAGCCATGATAGCAATGATCTCCTATTTTAACAGAAATGACAGGCATGCCTACAACAGGTCTATGTATCTTAGCATCTGGTCTAACAATATTAGCAGTCTCACCACAGAAATAGATAACATGCCCATCTAAATTATCATCCAAGAGATCTTTAACCATAGCAATACTAGGTTCAACTTTGATTTGCTCAGGAGGTGTAAAAGTCCTAGTATTACTCTTACGAACAACAGTCGAAGTTTTAACATGATCCTTTATCCTAACAGGAAAAGGAGGTTTCTCAACATAAGTAGTAGGAACAATAGGATCATTATAAGTGACAGTCTTTTCTTCAACTGTAATAGGTGCAACTACTTTTACTTCAATGGGAGGATTATATTTAAACCACTTCTCCTTAGGGAGATCAACGTGAGTAGCAAAAGATTCACAGAAAGAAGCTACTATCTCAGAGTCAAGTCCATATTTAGCGCTAAATCCACGAAAAGCATCGGTATCCATAAAAGATTTAACACAATCAAACTTAGGTGTCATACCTGACTCCTTACCATCGTCGGAACCCCAATCTTCAGAGTTGCGTTTAATTCTTTCCAATAAGTCCCATTTGAATTCAATAGTCTTCAGCATATAAGAACCAGCACAGGAAGTATCGAGCATGTTGCGATCATTGGGAGAAAGCCGAGCATAAAATTTTTGAATAATCATTTCTCTTGAGAGCTCATGATTGGGGCATGAATATAACATTGACTTAAGCCTCCCCCAAGCTTGAGCGATGCTTTCTCCTTCGCGAGGCCAGAAATTATATATGTAATTACGATCACGATGAACAAGATGCATAGGATAGAACTTCTGGTGAAATTCCAACTTCAATCGTTTATAATTCCAAGATCCCGTATCATCACATAGCCTATACCATGTCAATGCATCTCCCTTCAAAGATAAAGGGAAGACCTTCCTTTTGACAACATCATCGGGAATACCTGCAAGCTTAAATAATCCACAAACTTCATCCACAAAGATAAGGTGTAAATCGGGATGCAATGTTCCATCTCCTGCAAAGGGATTAGCTAGCAGTTTCTCTATCATACCCGAAGGAATCTCAAAGTAAATATTTTCAGTAGGTTCAGTAGGTTGAGGAGCAACTCTTTGCTCTTCTGGTCGGGGTGAAGATACCCCGAACAAGCCCCTCAAAGGATTAGTTTCCATAGTAACAAGTGACAGAAAATTTCAGCACACTATATAAATGTTTCCTTACCAAGTTCCACTCACCAAAGGCGCTTCACTCCCCGGCAACGGCGCCAGAAAAGAGTCTTGATGACCCACAAGTGTAGGGGATCTATCGTAGTCCTTCCGATAAGTAAGAGTGTCGAACCCAACGAGGAGCAGAAGGAAATGACAAGCGGTTTTCAGTAAGGTTTTCTCTGCAAGCACTGAAATTGTAGGTAACAGATAGTTTTGTGATAAGATAAATTGTAACGAGTAACGAGCAATGAAAGTAAATAAAGTGCAGCAAGGTGGCCCAATCCTTTTTGTAGCAAAGGACAAGCCTGGACAATTTCTTATAATGAGAAAAGAGCTCCCGAGGACACATGGGAATTATCGTCAAGCTAGTTTTCATCACGCTCATATGATTCGCGTTCGGTACTTTGATAATTTGATATGTGGGTGGACCGGTGCTTGGGTACTGCCCTTACTTGGACAAGCATCCCACTTATGATTAACCCCTATTGCAAGCATCCGCAACTACAAAAGAAGTATTAAGGTAAACCTAACCACAACATTAGACATATGGATCCAAATCAGCCCCTTACGAAGCAACGCATAAACTAGGGTTTAAGCTTCTGTCACTCTAGCAACCCATCATCTACTTATTACTTCCCAATGCCTTCCTCTAGGCCCAAATAATGGTGAAGTGTCATGTAGTCGACGTTCACATAACACCACTAGAGGAAAGACAACATACATCTCATCAAAATATCGAACGAATACCAAATTCACATGACTACTAATAGCAAGACTTCACCCATGTCCTCAGGAACAACGTAACTACTCACAAAGCATATTCATGTTCATAATCAGAGGAGTAATAATATGCATTAAGGATCTGAACATATGATCTTCCACCAAGTAAACCAATTAGCATCAAATACAAGGAGTAATCAACACTACTAGCAACCCACAGGTACCAATTTGTGGTTTTGATACAAGACTGGATACAAGAGATGAACTAGGGTTTTGAGAGGAGATGGTGCTGGTGAAGATGTTGATGGAGATTGACCCCCTCCCGATGAGAGGATCGTTGGTGATGACGATGGTGATGATTTCCCCCTCCCGGAGGGAAGTTTCCCCGGCAGAACAGCTCTGCCGAAGCTCTAGATTGGTTCCGCCAAGGTTCCGCCTCGTGGCGGCGGAGTTTCGTCCCGTAAGCTTCCTCTTGATTTTTTTTCAGGACGAAAGACCTCATATAGCAGAAGATGGGAAACAGAGGGCCACCAGGGGGCCCAGGAGACATGGGGGCGCACCCAGTAGGGGGGGCGCGCCCCCCACCCTCCTGGCCAGGGTGTGGGCCCCCTCAGGTACTTTCTTTCCTCATAAATTCTTATTAAATCCAAAAATGACTTTCGTGGAGTTGCGGGACTTTTGGAGCTGAGTAGAATAGGTTTCCAATATTTGCTCATTTTCCAGCCAGAATCCTAGCTGCCGGCATTCCCCCTCTTCATGGTAAACCTTGTAAAATAAGAGAGAATAGCCATAAGTAAATTGACATAACATGTAATAACAGCCCATAATGCAATAAATATTGATATAAAAGCATGATGCAAAATGGACGTATCATCGCACCAACACAGCAACTAGTTAGTCAGCATGGCACTGCATGCCTCATCAGCCGGGATGCGTGTCGGAGCAAGGAGGGGCAGCGACAGACAAGATGGCTTCTGTTGCCGTCCCCAATAAAGTAAGAGATCACGTAGGCAACACATTAAATGTGTTTGTCCTACGGGGCCGAGCGATAAGCTCATACACTGCAGCTTGCTTTCCACCTCCTGTGTGCCACTGTGGCAACCCCTTTATGTATAAAAGGAGGCCCGAGGCATACAGAGAGAGGATTTAGACTTTTGGACCATGCATGCACTACAACTAGTTCAAAAGCTCAAGAACACATATATCCAAACAAGCAGGACTAGGGTATTACGCATCGTTGCAGCCCGAACCTGGGTAAAAAAACTTTGTGTTGACTGCTAGACCTTCTCTTCGTGTAGCTACTCTCCCCGCTGAACGTAGAAGGAATTCTTGTGATCCCATATGTGTTCGTTTCCCCGACATCCATATAGACTTTCTCCATCTTCTTGAATAAATGGAGTGAGATGTCTTTGTAATTTAGTAATCTTTGAGCATGGCAGGAATTTAGCCATAAATTTTAATGCACACAATAGCCACCTGGTTATACTCCCATGAGGTAATTGATTGTACCAATTTCAGCATCACCCTTTAGAGAAAACCTGGAGAGTCTTAAAAAAACAAATATACGTGACACATCCTTCAGTTTAAAAGTACCACATAGTGTATCAAATAACATAAGATGTGCTTGAGGGTCCTCATCTTCGGTTACTGCAAAGGTATGCTTTTTAACTTCCAAGATCACAGTTAATTAATACTCTTTTGCATAATTTGTAGGATACACTATAGGAGATCTTTGAATTATAATTGGAACACAGTAATCTCTTACAGTCTTCTTTGGTTTCCGAGTAATCGACATCTCTAGAAACAAAGTGTTAAGCTCAGCTATCTGATTATTATTGTATTTTTCTATTAATGAAGCTTGTTGCTCCCGGGGAAAATGAGAAATATAATCTGGCATACATTCTTCCAAAATGAGTAGAACTCATGTCACTTACAAGAATCATATACGATAACAACACCTACAAAAGCTGTTATGAAACAAATACTCTGCACTTAGCTCTCCTGCAATGGCGCCAGCAAATGCTTGATGCATGCAAGCCACAGAGGGTTATGTAGCACATTCGTGGAAGTATCCCAATTAGTCATCGTCCTAACGAAAAGCAAAGGAGAATATTTATATTAGCGCTTCTGCCACACAAAAGGTGTCACAATTCTCATGTGAAGTAACTGCCTATGATTCTGCAAATATTGTTATTTTCCTAGTGGAAGGATAAGCCAGAGTGATAAGGATAAAGGTTTGTAAAAAACAACGAGAAAGACACTTATAAATAAATGACATATATGAATGTGAAAGTAGATTTGTGTTTCCTACAATGGATAGATTAGGTGAGGAGAGAATTCACCTCATGGTATATATATCAAGTGTGCCAGTGCGACGGTAATACCAGTTACCTTGTATTATACTCATAGTATTTGATATATTTGTTCTGTGGGCAGATCACCCTAAAGTTATGGAACTCCTCCTCGCAGGCTTAAATTCCATTCTATGGTTCCGCTTCACCGTTGCCACATAGTGGTTGTCCCCACAGTTAATGTCCTCGGACTAGAACTAAGTTTCATGGATCATCGTTATCTCATATTGTCTTTAGTCCTCATAGATATGTCCACCTATTACGTCAGAGGTCACATATTTGCTAAACAATACATGTTATTGTGTAGTTCTTGGGATCGTGTTGCCTGGGCCCATAAATTGGACAACATGCGTAGGGTTCACCATGGTATAACAACTTACTAGATAGATCAATAGATTACAAATACAAATGACGACATATAGATAAGGTATAAATGAATCTTACCACTCTCCTACATCTCCCACGCCTAGGGGGAATTACTCACACTTCATAAGAGAGAAACCAATCACACTGGATATTAAATCAATGAAAACCATATCGATAATACCATGAAGATCCACAATAAGATGAATTGGATAACTCAAATAGTCTTGATCTCCAGATGAGAATGAATTTAGTTACAAATTATTCTCACAACTTGGAATTTCTCTTACAATGGTGAGATGATGATGGAGACGAAAGGAAAAAAACTAAAAAGATCTCTGAAGGTTCTCCGGATCTCCTCCTCTTCTGTTTTGGATGTGGTAGAGGTGGCTAGGGCTCTCTTCTCCCCATCGCCCCTTCACAAAAGTGCCTTGTATAGATGTGGTGGAGCTGCTGGCAGCTCATACGACCGCTGATATGGGCGCTGGTGAATGCATGGAAGGCCATATTTTGCTCTGGTACGCCTGATGACCTGGCTCTCCACATGGAAGTTGATCCATTTTACTTGATTTGTAGTAATCCTCCTTGGTTTCCTTCCATAAATGATATTTCTTTCCAAAATGGGAAAATGAGTTTTTCTTATCTTTTGAAGGATTAGTGTTAGAAATAATCGAGAAGTGGCAAAGATCCAGTGAAAACCAAATACAAATCACTCAAAAAATATCACAAATTCTCGAGCCATCAGAGTCTGAAAGGGTTTGGGCATTGGAGCTTGAGGAAGAATACAAAGGCAGGGGGACTAAGGGCGTAAAGCTCTCCTCCCTGTCACCTCTCACCCTTTATAGGTGAGACAAAACAAGAAGAGATGATAGGGTAATCGTGTCGTGTGGAAGTGGATCCCGTGTTTCCCCACGTTCATGTGTTAATCATAAGCGGGGATCGAGGGGGCAACTATTAATTACCACGCGCATCAATGCACACTATCTCTTTTCTGATGGGATGTCATGACGGTGGGCCCTTGACTCACGTCTACACGTTATGTTGACCTTTGGGTCAAAGACACCACATGGCTAGGTGGGCCCGTGGATAAGATTGGTCTGTGTTGTGAGAACTATACTGGATCATCGTCATGCCACAGGTACGGGAATACTTCGCGCCTAAGCCACGACTATGTGTGAACCTTTCCATTGCGCAGCTCAGCTCAGTTATATCCAACATTGTCAGATGTCGAGATGGTTTCGTTCGCCTCGGATGGAGTTGAACATCAGGACTTGACTATCGAACATAATTTCATTGAACTGGTTTTCAAGACCGACGGATGAAGATGAAGGGTAGCTCAGGTGAAACAAGGTGCGTCTAGACTTGAAGACCGGTTCGGGGGCTCCTAATAGTGTCCTAGCTAGTGTAGCACTCTCCACATTGTCTCTTAGCCTGGTGGGCCAGACCAAGGACCCCCTTGTCGGGTCCAGAGTGAGCCATATCAGGCGGTCCATGACACATAGACAGAAGGATCAAGAATACTTGACGCATGCTCCAAGAAGTTGGATTCATAGAAGACTCAATTTCCTCGTATGTAGCTAACTAGGATATTGTAACCCTAGGACCCTATATAAATTGAGGGGTCAGGCTCGCAGGGGACACATTACGATATCTGGGTAGTTACATGTACTCCGTATTTACTCCAACACAATAATCACAAGCATGACGTAGGGTATTATCTCGTCCAAGAGACCAAACCCGAGTAAAACCTTGCATCCCTGTTACCTTTGTGCCTAGACCCTTAGCTAAGGATCCCTACCTCGAGATCTGCTGGATTTAGCTCCGTCAACACCCCTTGGCCATAGTGCACATTTCCTTGGGTAGGTTCACTCCTCTATGATGAAGGTCATATCCTTCAAATGCATGCAGAACCACGATGTGGTGACCAGACTGATTACTTGGAAGAATCTACTAAAGGCCCGCCTTCGCCCCACTGCACGTGAAATGTCAGTAATGATGAGCCCCTGCCCTGCTGCTCCTTCCACCAACTACGGCTTCACTTTCGGACTTGACTGGGCTGAGTTCTTTGATGAGGCTGGTGGCATTAGCAACCATGATGAGGACGATGACGAGTGATCCTCTCTTTTTGTTAGCTCCCTTTGACCTTTTTGGGAGTGCGCCAAAGGGGGAAAAGTAGTATATTAGGGGTTTGCGAGGGTTTATCTATGTGGTCAAATGTCTCGTGTCTAATGGTGTTTATTCAAATATTATTGACATGTGAACCATTATTTGTAATAAGTGTAAAACTATGTGTGGTACTATCGGTGTTTGTCGAATATATTTATGATACTATTTACATTATGAGTTAATCATATCGATGTTTATCAAGTCTCTCATCTCATAACAATTATTAGTTTTGACATGTCATGCTTCATTTGTTTATATGTGGCAAAATATTGCAATGCCCTCTTATGCAAACACATTAATATGTGCATTTTCTTTATGATAAAATTAACAATGCAAAAATTAACGGGGGTCACATTCATAATCATATAAACAACTTGCTCTCGTGTGCCTCATTGATTTATAGTTTGAGAGCTATATGGATGTTGTCATCAACTACCGACAAGGGGAGATTGAAAGTGAAATCATGCCCCTAATTAGGTTTTGATGTTTGTGACAATATACATATAGGTAACTAATCATGTTCGTTAAATATATTACATGGTTTAGTCCCCTTGAGAACATATATGTGTGGGGATCATGGGCCCACTTGAATTGATATTGCTCGAGAACAAAGAAACAAATATATGATGCACAAACTTTTCATTTTATTCTTGAGTACAGGGATCCCACACTATTAAGAGGAGATCATTTGGGTTCATGGAAGATTTGCTCTAACACATAGTTCCTTGCAAATATTCTCCACTCACATCATTCACCGTCATGACATACACCACTCCCATCAATACACATGTGACATGCACATACATCTACAAAAGTGCCCTAGGAATAATGTTCACAACATACACACATACAAGGATACTTAGAAAATAAACTAGTTTCATTGACACACCGGATGCCAGGTCCCTCATCCAACATCAGATGTCTGATATCCACCTTACGTCCAGTAAACCATCACAAAACCAAAATCAATGGAAATTAACGGACTTGTGGTGGTTACCAGATGTCTGGTGGCTCACTAGGACTTGGGATGTCCGGTCACCACCAAATGTCCGGTATACCTATATAGAACATAAGCTACTAAATATTATCGGATTTCTGGTACTCACCAGATGTCACGTGCACATTGTGCCACTGGATGTTCGATCACTATTGGATGTCCAGTATACCTATATAGAAGAATACCCATCAAATTTTATCGGATATCTGGTACCTACCGGATGTCAAGTGCTTGCGACGTGTGTGTCGATGCATGTTAATGGGCCTAGCCAAGACAAACGATGCACACGTGTGTCTGGCCCACGCCCGGGGGCTCCTGTCGGTGTAGTGAACTTTGGGCGTTCATACTCCTAACCACGCACCGGGAAGTTGCAGCCTCAATGTCGAGAAGGGCATGGCTAAGGATATGTCTATCTCATCATATTTAAGGCATGGTAAATTAATAGCATGAAGAAGACCTTGAGGCAGGTGATCGCGAAGTAGTGGAGATAAAGACCCAGGCTGCCGGGAAGCTACCTTCTCTGGTAGGTATTTCCCCATGTTGCCCGCAAGCTCAAGGTCGACAAGCCCAAGCTCCCTCCATGGCTTCTCCAGCACCTGCTTGTTAGGAGTCTGCCGACAGGTGGCGGGTGCGCAGGCGGTTAGGTATACGCTGTTGAGACACGTGGTGATCCACCGCCTGGAGAACAACTTTATTGACACACGTGTGCTGATTTGGGGCACCGGGTGTCCGATACATACCAGATGTCCGACACTTTTAGCACTTGTCCGTTTGCCCTCTTCACTATGCTGTGCCCTTCTTCATACACTGGTCGTCCGGTACTTAAACTTCATAAACAGTTCCAATGACCACATTTTGGGGTTCCCTATATATACCCCTTTCCCATTCCAAGAGAAGGGTTGACCACTTCATTTCAAAACACCTAAGAACCCTAAAGTCCCCCCTCTCACTTTCCTTTACACCAAACCTTATATCCCGGAGGTGTTTGTGAGAGTTCTCAAGAGAAATTTCACCAAGTTATAGAGTCACTCCCTCTATCTCGTTGGGTCAAACAAAATTGTGATTTGATCAAGTCCTGAGCATTTCCCCTTGATCTTATTACTCTTGGAGATTGGAGACTCCTAGGTAGTAGGAGTTCTTCGGAGAGGAATGGTTCATTGTGATTACCCCAGGAAAGTTTGTGAAGGTTTTAAGACCACCTCAAGGTCTACTACTAGTGGTTGAAAATGGCCTTCCTGGTGATATGTCAAGAGGAGAATAGGGTGAACATTCATGGTAACATCGGCCCCTCCAACGGTGACTAGCTTCCCTCCAAGAACATGAACATCATGATGCATACTTGTCTCTGGAGTTTCGGTTATCCTAACCCTAACTCTCTAATTGTGGTTACTTCTCTCTTGTCTTTACTTATATCTTATTGTGATTGCTAACATCTCTATTAGTTGTTGTTGTTGAAGTACTACTAGAACTAGTATCCCCTTTGCAATTGTTAGGCTCGTCTTTATATTTCACGTAATTGTCTAAAATTGCTAAGTAGTAATTAAAATTTGTAATTGCACATGTTCACACCCCCTCTTAATCCTTTCATTGGGCTTGGAAGCTACTCAATAGACTTGGATTAAAGTCCCCTTTTGAGCAATTCATTTGTTTTTTCTCCCCCACTTAGACTAAGCGATATAAAACTAGGGTGTAGACCGATGCAGAAATGAAAATCAAAGAGCTAGAGTGCAATCGTGTTGGAAAAAATAAATTGGTGGAAGTGAGACAACGATCGAACGAGAGTGGGACATCGATTGTACGAGGCATTCTGGTTTGTCTTTAAAAATGAAATGTTCACCAGGTAGTACAATCCAAGAGTAAAAGTAGGAATTTGCATAGGTGCAATCTGCATTCATTTTTAACTAGATGCTCATCACGTACCCAACTCGGCCCAAGACGCATGGGCTGCTTTCTTAAGAGAAAAAATCGGTGTTTTTAGCAAAAATAATAGTAGGCTGTTATTCATCATGAATCCCACAACTCACAGCTGCTAGATTTAGAAGACTAACGGTTAAGATTGATGTTTGAGTTCCAACAAAATAATACGCTTTATAGTAGTATAGATATAAACTGGGAACTGGTGGTGGTGGTTGTCGGAGTCTAGGATCTGCGTCCAAGAAACTTCTCCAAGAACTAGGGTTCGAACTATGGGGGCCTTTGCTTGGTGACCCATGACACGACGGCAACTATGGCGGGACTATAATACGAATGCTGGCTCACCGGACATGAAGGGGAGGCGCGAGCTACCCAGGTTCGGGCCACCGTGCTTGTGTAAAACCCTACTCCTGCTTGTGTTGAATTGCTCTGTAATGGAGAGCTTGCGGCCCAAGGTACATAAGAGGTGGGGAGAGAATGGCTCGATCCCCTCACATGGGGGCGGCAATGCCCCCTTTGTAGTGCCTTGGTCCTCTTCCCCGAAAATATGAGCGGGAAAGGGTGGCCATAGGGCAGCAATTCAAAGGGGGACAGGCGCCAAGGCTTATCTTGACTGAAGGCGGTCTCTGCCTGGTAAATCAGTCTTCATGACACGCTGGTGGGCTCAGCGATGACCTCTGCCCTGGTGTGCCGATCCGTCCTGATCTTCTTTCACCAAAGAGGAAATGCTTTGGGACTTGCTTTGGGGGATACAGACGGTGTTGCTCCCTTATCACCAGAATGGAAACTGGGCTTGGTCATGCCCCGCCATCCTCATATTGATAGCGGGGCGTCATCCATGTGATGGTCAAGGAGCCCCGTGGCCGGCACCGTATGACCTGCCTCATGAGGGCCCTGCCTGGCGGAAAGGGGCCTTGCGAGGCACGCCACTCGCGAGGCGAATCCTCTCAAAGTGGCCGAAGCAGGGCCACCTGCCATGGGCCGGCCGAGGTGTCGGCCTTTGGGCCAGAGGAAGACGAACAGTGGTACCCTGGTTACCACTAGGCCGATTGTCGGTGTCAAAACAGGCGGATCTCGGGTAGGGGGTCCCGAACTATGCATCTAGGCGGATGGTAACAGGAGACAAGGGACACGATGTTTTTACCCAGGTTCGGGCCCTCTCGGTGGAGGTAAAACCCTTCTCCTGCTTGATTAATATTGATGATATGGGTAGTACAAGAGTTGATCTACCACGAGATCAGAGAGGCTAAACCCTAGAAGCTAACCTATGGTATGATTGTTGTTCGTCCTACAGACTAAAACTCTCCAGTTTATATAGAGACTGGAGAGGGCTAGGGTTACATAGAGTCGGTTACAATGGGAGGAGATCTTCATGTCGTATCGCCAAGCTTGCCTTCCACGCCAAGGAGAGTCCCATCCGGACACGGGACAAAGTCTTCAATCTTGTATCTTCATAGTCCGGGAGTCCGGCCAAAGGTCATAGTCCGGCCATCCGGACACCCCCTAATCCAGGACTCCCTCAGTAGCCCCTGAACCAGGCTTCAATGATGACGAGTCCGGCGCGCAAATTGTCTTCGGCATTGCAAGGCGGGTTCCTCCTCCGAATACTTTATAGAAGATGTTGAACACAAGGATAGTGTCCGGCTCTGCAAAAATAAGTTCCACATCCCACCGTAGAGAGAATAATATATGTACCAATCTAATCCGCTGACGTATTCTGCAGCGTGACATCACGCCATGACCAAGCCTTTGTTCATTTTACCATTCCACCTCAGCGCGTTTAGCAAGGCGGTTTCCTTGGCACGTCTTGTCAAAGCAGAGATCGTGTCCCCTTATTCCGGGATTCTCATCAATACGGGCGTGGGTAACCCAACCGCGCCATTAACCGCGGCGCTTGGGAGATAAGTGAGTTTTATTAGGCCGGTGGGGGCTCGTAGTTTCGGTCGCCCATATAAGGGGATAAGGATCTACCCTTTCCATTTACGCCTTCTTCCTCCTTTGCTTATCCGTCCCTGCGCGCTCGAGCTCCAACGCCCAAGCCCGCACTTCCCACCTCAATCTACTGCAATCATGTCCGAAGCGGGAGGTAGATGGATGGCCTCCTCCGTCACGGAGGGGCAAATCAAAAAGTTGAGGAAGGCTACATACTTGTCTGACGACATCGCGCACCGGCTTCCAGATGAGGGACAACTCATCCCCACCCCTAGGCCCCATGAGAGGGTTGTATTTCTCCCCCATTTCCTCTGCGTACTGGGTATTCCTCTTCACCCATTCGTCCGGGGCTCATGTTCTACTACGGCCTAGATTTCCACGATCTGGCCCCGAACTTCATCGTCAACATCTCGGCGTTCATCGTCGTGTGTGATGCCTTCCTCCGCATCCAGCCTGACTTTGGCCTATGGCTGAAGATCTTCAGCGTTAAGCCGAAGGTCGTGGGTTGCCGCCAAGCGGAGTGCGGAGGCGCCATGGTGGGCAAGATAGCCAACGTTACATGGCTCGAGGGCGCCTTCGTAGAGACCATCAAAGGGTGGCAATCGGGGTGGTTCTATATCACCGAGCCGCGTGACCCTGAATGGGCAGCAGCTCCCAAATTTCGATCTGGCATCCCCACACGGCTCACATCTTGGAAAGAGAAGGGCTTGTTGTGGGGTAATTCGGCAGAAGTGGCCGGACTTCAAACCTGCATCAAAGACTTGATCGACAAGAAGGTTAAACTTGTCACTGTAGTCCAGGTCATGCTCTTCCGCCAGATTCTCCCATGTCAACGGCAGGCTTTCAACTTGTGGGAGTTCGACCTGGCCCAGCACCAGACTCTGTCTCGGCTCTTCGACACAAAGCATGAGGATGCCTGGAAGGTGCTATTCAAGAGCTCCGAGGTCTCCCCTCTCGTCACCGAGGATCGCAGATTCTGCGCCAAGCGCCAAGCCAGCGCGGTGAGCTTAATTTTCCCATTACGGGGTATTTGTTTTCCATAGATCTGATGCTATGTCGGATCTAAACCCCAATCCCTCTAACAGGACTGGCAGAAGAAGGCCGGACAGATCAAATGTCCGGCTCCCTTGCCCGAAGACCCAGCGGACGCTCGCTTTGACGAAGTTGCTGGTTCCGGCACCTCATGTGGTGCCGGAGAAGAAGGCCAAGAAGAAGGCCACGGGGACTCGAAAGAGTTCCCGGCGCCTGGTGGTGTCAGATTCATCGCTTGACAATCTCGAAGCATCCTCCGCCTCTGAGGACGAGGAGGAGGAGGAAGAAGAAGAAGCCTCTCCCCCTCCAACGAGGGGAGGCAAGAAACGGAAGGCCGCCCGAACTGGGGAGGCCGGAGGGTCCAAGAAGGGGAGAACCCTCCTGCCGGACTACTCCTCCGATGCCGAAGACGGCGGGGAGGAATGGCCATCCAGGGTCAAGCCCCTGGAAAAATCGTAAGTATCCAGATATCCGAATAACTTATGGCGCTCCTCTATTATTTGATGTTTCCTGACACCGAATTTGATCATGCAGTCCGCCCAAGGCTCAGCTCGACGATTCGACGAGCGGCTCCTTGGATTCGTCGGATGTGAATAGCGCTTCACTTCCTACGGCCTCCTCCCCTCTTCCTACGGATGACGCCGAGGTGGGGTCCCAAAAGGGACCGAACCAGGAGGAGGTGGTCCTGGAGGCGCCACAAGGCGACCTCCCGGACTCCATGCCCAAAGGGGGTAAAGCCCCAGAGGGATCTAAGTCCGGCCCTGGGCCGGACACTGCTCCGGAACCATTAACGGTTCCCGAGACCGGTAGGCAGCGCCTTCGCCAAAAGGGCACGCCTACTACACCGGTGGCCTCCGTCCAACCAGAGGCACCGGACGATTTGCTGGAGGCGCTTAACGGCGCCTCCATCGACGAGGAGCACCGCACTGTTATGAGTGCGGTGATTCAAAAGGTTCAGTCCGCCAAGAGCGGGCTGACAGAAGCCTGCACAAGCCTGTTAACAGGCTTTGAGGTATGTATACAAAACATATAAAAATGTTACCGCATAGACAGTAGCCCCTGATGCTCAGTTTGGTGTTCGGAAAGAAAAGCCGAGCTGAGGATCTAAAAAAGATATACACAGGAGTCTAACATAAATATGTCAATATGGGAATGCAGGCCGCGCTGCTGACCTCTGCCGCACTGACTGCGGAGGTCAATGTATTGAAGGAGAGCCTCGAGCGGTCCGAGAGCGAGCTCGGCCGTGCAAAGAAGCAGCTCGAGGACAAGGAGGGTATGTAATACCGCATGTAAATGTATATAGAAATACTTGGTTGCAAATAATGACAGGACCAACGTAAATGTTGCAGGGGCCACGGCCGAGGTGGCGACCCTGAAGGAAGCGGTGTCCAAGGCCGAAAACAGTGCGGCCTTGGAGCGCACCAAGCGAGAGAAGCAGGAGGCGTGGGTGGCGGAGGTGCGGCAAGAGCTCCAGGCTCTCGTGGAAAAACACGAGAGTTTGGAGCGTGACTCGAAGACTCGAGAGTCCAAGCTCGCCTTGGCTCTTGAGAGTGCCAAGACCGCTAAGGCCGAAGCCCAGAAGGCCCTCCAGGAGATCGAGGCGATGAAGAAGATAGCGGCGAGTAAGGCATTCTTTATGCAAAGCAAGAATATAAAAGTAAATTATCTGTTACTTACCCGAATCCGGAGCTCTCCAGGAGCGTTCGCCGATCTGCCCCGTAGTGTGTTTGATGCTGCCGCGTTCTACTGAGCCAAGGAGGGGAGCTCGACGGAAAATGTGTTCTGGTCTCAGTATGCTGAGGCCGAACATCCAGTGCCCCTGAGCGACCAGCTGAAGCAGTTGGTCGAGCTCCACAAGGTGGCCGAACAGGCCATGAAGGGCCTCATAGTTCAGCTGTGGCCTAGAGAAGCCATGCCTGGGAGCTACTTCGGTCTCGTGCGGTGGCTGGTGGACGCGTGTCCGTGGATTGAGGTCATCAAGCGCTCCGTCTGTATTGAAGGTGCCCGCCAGGCCCTCGCCCGTGCTAAAGTGCACTGGGGCAAGCTGGACGCTGAGAAGCTATTGACGGACATGCCACCGCCGGGCAAGGAGTATTGCACGCCCGAGATGAATTATAAGGGCGTCCTGAAGGGTGCCCGCCTTATAGCGGGTGAATGCTCCAAAGATGTAATTTTTGATTAGACTCGCATTTGTTATCATGTACGCTGAAAACTTTGTTCATGTGCGTTGAGCAACGCTTGTTAATTTAAAATATTACCTTTTGTGCGGCCGTTTATCAAATCTGAGAGATGCAAGTCGTCGGCTTCTACCCCCATGCCATGAGTGCTGGGGTGTTCGGGATAAACCTGAGCACTCTTGTTCCCATTCTTGGGTCCATCTAGGGAGGCGCTCGGCACAACGAACCAGGCCATCGCACTTATAATGCTTTATCACTCTCACTTAGCCATAGAATTCTATAATTTTAAATTTCGACGAAGCCCCTAGTATTCGGAAGACCGAGTTCGGGGCGCTATCCACGCCTAGGCCAGATAAATCCGGCTCCTCGCTCTAAGCGGCATAAGTCTTTAAGGACTCGAAAAACCTCGCGAACAGCGACCGGTCTCTCGCACTATCATGACGGTCAGTTTTAGCTTTCTCTACTGAGGTGTTAACCCAGCTCAACTACGGCACAATCGCAGTAGTTCTCCCAGCGCTACCTTAGCCAACATTGCGGAACATAAGGTACCAAAACATGGGAGCCGGGCAAACCCAACTATTGACCCAAGACATGATTCGGAGCCGATGCATATAGTGCTATAAGTTCGGGGTGCCGCACTCAGGAGAGTGTTCGGTCTTCTCACACCACGTTATGGGGTGCTTAAGCCCCTGGTGTATTGGCCGTACCAAAGTGTACGGTTGCATAATGTCATGACTGGACATATATGTATAAAAATAGATGAATACAATAATAGATAAGAGCTATGTCTTGTTTATTAAAAAGGGCTGCTATGAAAGCAGAACGATACAAATAGTGCGATAAGCAAGAGGTGGGATTATTTGACGTGTCCCCCTCCAGGGGCAAGCTGCAGGACTTTAAGTAAAAATAGGTATTTAACTCGTTATGGAGACCACCTGGACATTCGACGCGGCTTGTTCCTACCCTGGTTGTTGCATCGTGTGTTCGGCGAGTGTATTGCCGAACAGGCCTTCCGACTAGTTGAGTCCTGAAAGTATATAAAAAAAGAAACGGCAGAATAGGGAGCCCCTAAGTGCGGTTGAGCCGCATTCTGGGCGTGCCGTAGTTGTGCCCCTCCCCTTATGCCCATGGTATTTTCAAAGCGTAATTATGTACGCGTGGTACCGATATCACCGTCTGGCGAGGGCTAGGGTTGGGGCCGCACTGCTATGCTCGCTCGGAACATGCCAGCCGGCTTTGTTGTAGGTTGCTTCGGGCACGCTTGATGTTGTTCGGACGCTTAACACCCGGATTGGGGAGTTGCCTTGAGAGGCTGCTATGTACTTCCGCCGCCAGGGCCATGTGCTCCTCCGTTCAGAGCGAGCGTTCGTTGTTTCCATTTACCGTGATGACTCCGCGAGGGCCTGGCATCTTGAGCTTGAGATATGCATAGTGTGGTACCGCATTGAATTTTGCAAATGCGGTTCGTCCGAGCAGGGCGTGATAGCCACTGCGGAATGGGACTATGTCGAAGATTAACTCTTCGCTTCGGAAATTATCCGGGGATCCGAAGACCACTTCGAGTGTAACCGAGCCTGTACAGCTGGCTTCTACACCTGGTATGACGCCTTTAAAGGTTGTCTTTGTGGGTTTAATCCTTGAGGGATCTATACCCATTTTTCGCACTGTATCCTGATAAAGCAGGTTCAGGCTGCTGCCGCCGTCCATGAGGACTCTAGTGAGGTGAAATCCGTCAATGATTGGGTCTAGGACCGATGCGGCGAATCCGCCGTGACGGATGCTAGTGGGTGGTCCCTTCGATCAAAAGTGATCGGGCAGGAGGACCATGGGTTGAACTTTGGGGCGACTGGCTCCAACGCATGGACGTCCTTGAGAGCATGCTTTCGCTCCCTTTTGGGGATGTGGGTTGCATATATCATGTTCACCGTCCGCACTTGCGGGGGGAATCCCTTCTGTTCTCTGTTGTTTGGCGGCCGGGGCTCCTCCTCATCATCGCTACGCAGCCCCTTGTCTCTGGTTTCGGCACTTAACTTGCCTGCCTGCTTGAACACCCAACAATCCCTATTGGTGTGGTTGGCTGGTTATTCGGGGGTGCCGTGTATCTGGCATGAGCGATCGAGTATCCGGTATAAGCTGGATGGGCCCGGAGGGTTTCTTTTGAATGGCTTCTTCCGCTGACCGGGTTTAGAGCCTCTGAATCCGGCATTGACTGTCATATCCTCAGTATTGTCGCCATTAATGCAGCGCTTGTGCTTGTTGCGACGTGACCTGCCATTGTTGTCCTTGGTATCTGAATTGCCAGGGCTCTTGGTTATGTTATTGCTACGAGCTAGCCAAATGTCTTCGCCCGCGCAGAAGCGGGTCATGAGTGTCGCGAGGGCTGCCATAGATTTCGGCTTTTCCTGTCCTAGGTGCCGGGCAAGCCATACGTCTCGGATGTTGTGCCTGAAGGCTGCAAGGGCCTCGGTGTCCGGACAGTCGACTATTTGTTTTTTCTTGGTTAGGAACCGTGTCCAGAATTGCCTGGCTGATTCCTGTGGCTGCTGGATTATGTGGCTTAGGTCATCGGCGTCTGGTGGTCGAACATAAGTGCCCTGGAAGTTGTCAAGGAATGCGGATTCCAGGTCCTCCCAGCAACTAATTGACTCTGCTGGCAGGCTGTTAAGCCAATGTCGAGCTGGTCCTTTAAGCTTTAGCGGGAGGTATTTGATGGCGTGTAGATCATCACCACGGGCCATGTGGATATGAAGGAGATAATCCTCGATCCATACCGCGGGATCAGTTGTGCCATCATATGATTCGATGTTTACGGGTTTAAAACCCTCGGGGATTTGATGATCCATTACTTTGTCTGTGAAGCATAGTGGGTGTGCGGCGCCCCTGTACTGGGCTATATCGCGACGCAGCTCCGATGAGCTTTGTCTGTTGTATTCGGCCTGGCCGTATTTATCATATTCGGTGTGACGGTTATCGTCACGTGATGTGGGGCGCCCACGCGATCCGTAGATCGATCTTGTTTGCCTTGCCTTATACTCCAATATGTCTCGCAGGTCTGTTGCGTTTCCCCGTGCTCTGGTATTCTTAGAGCGGCGCCAGGGTGCGGCTTGGATTGAGGGCCGAAGGGCCTCTCTGTCGCGGCCACGGGGTGGCCGATCGGGCGCATCGTACACTGGTGATGTAGGTTTAGTTGCTTCCTCCTCTAGTTGGGCTAGCAGCCTGCGCTTTGGGTAACTCTTGGAGGGGCGTTCGAGTTTATACTCTTCAGCCGCCAGGACTTCAGTCCATCTGTCGGCTTGCAGGTCTTGGTCAGCTCTAAGCTGATGCTGTTTTTTCTTGAGGTTGCTTGCCGTGGCCATAAGCCTGCGTTTTAAATGCTCTTGTTCGACGGGATCCTTTGGCATGACGAATTCGTCGTCGTCGAGGCTTGCCTCGTCTTAGGAGGGAGGCATATAATTGTCGTCCTCGACCTCTCTGTCGGCCGCTCTCTCATGAGGGCTGGCTCCTTCGTCCTCCTGCGCTGAATCCTGCTGGAGGGGGATGTCTTCGGCACTGTCCGGGGTATTGACGTCTCCGGTGCCGGATTCACAATTCTTGCTTCGGTGGGATTTAGAGCGGCGCCGCTGACGTCGGCGCTTGGGTTGCTTCTTGGAGGGCTCGTCCTCCGCTTTTTTGTCTCCATCCCCTGCTTTGGGGGTGTCCACCATGTATATGTCATATGACGAGGTGGCCTTCTAGTGCCCTATGGGTGCTGGTTCTTGGTCGTCTCCTTCATCGGCATCCATACCGTCGATGTCTTCGGAGTCGAAGTTGAGCATGTCGGTTAAATCGTCGACAATGGCTACAAAGTGGGTGGTGGGTGGGTTTCGAATTTCTTCGTCGTCCGCATCCCAACCATGCTGGCCATAGTTCGGCCAGGGCTCTCCTGACAAAGAGAGAGACTTTAGTGAATTCAGGATATCGCCAAAGGGCGAGTGCTGAAAGACGTCCGTGGCGGTGAACTCCATGATCGGAGCCCAATCGGGTTCGATCGAAAGGGGTGCGGAAGATTCGGAGTCCGGAACGGAGTCTGACGCCTTGGAGTCACGGGCCTTGCAAAGGACTAGGCTGGTATTCGGCTCTATCGTCGTAGAGATTGTGGCTCCTGGGGCGGCGTCCAACCGACCTCTCCGACTGGGGCAACAGGCTCCGAGCTGGTGGTCGGAGCGGGCACCTGAGCGGCGCTCTGGGCGCTGCCCGCGGCAGAGCTAGATCATGCCCGACGTGATAGTGTGGCGCGCTCGGCCGTGGCTTGAATCCGTCGAAGATCAAGTCCCCGCGGATGTCGTCCGTGTAGTTTAAGCTTCCAAACCTGACCTGATGGCCAGGGGTGTAGCTTTCGATCTGCTCCAGATGGCCAAGCAAGTTGGCCCGCAGTGCGAAGCCGCCGAATACGAAGATCTGTCCGGGGAGAAAAGTCTCACCCTGGACCGCGTCGTGGTTGACGATCGAAGAAGCCATCGGGCCTAAAGGTGACGACATAGAGGAACTCTCAATGAAAGCACCAATGTCGGTGTCAAAACCGGTGGATCTCGGGTAGGGCGTCCCGAACTGTGCGTCTAGGAGGATGGTAACAGGAGACAAGGGACACGATGTTTTTACCCAGGTTCGGGCCCTCTCGGTGGAGGTAAAATCCTACTCCTGCTTGATTAATATTGATGATATGGGTAGTACAAGAGTTGATCTACCACAAGATCAGAGAGGCTAAACCTTAGAAGCTAACCTATGGTATGATTGTTGTTCGTCCAACGGACTAAAACTCTCCGGTTTATATAGACATCGGGGAGGGCTAGGGTTACACATAGTTGGTTACAATGGGAGGAGATCTTCATGTCGTATCGCCAAGCTTGCCTTCCACGCCAAGGAAAGTCCCATCCAGACACGGGACGAAGTCTTCAATCTTGTATCTCCATAGTCTAGGAGTCCGGCCAAAGGTCATAGTCCGGCCATCCGGACACCCCCTAATCCAGGACTCCCTCACCGATAGTAGCCCCAGGCCTGTAGCATGCATGTTCCGTCTGTTAGAGGCGAAATGACGTCGGGCCCATCAAGCTGCTGGGCCCAAAGGCTATGTGTGGCGGCTTTTACGGGGCGGGACACCCCCACTCCCCACAATGCCTCAGTAACCGCCAACCTTGGGATAAAGCTTGGGCACGGATGCATGCAAAGACATCATTGCTACCCACCTCCATCTCGCCCTTCACCTTGCGCATGAGTGTCACGTCTCCAACGTATCTATAATTTTTTATTGTTTCATTCTATTATGCTATCCAACTAGGATGTTTTATATGCATTATTATGCTATTTATATCATTTTTGGGACTAACCTATTAACCTAGTGCCAAGTGCTAGTTGCTGTTTTTTCCTTTATTTTTGTATTTTACAGAAAATCAAAACCAAATGGAGTCCAAATGGAATGAAACTTTTTGAGGATTTTCTTTGACTAGAAGACACCCAGGAACCTTTGGTAGGAGGTCAGAGGGGCCACCAGTTGGCGACAAGCTCGGAGGGCACGCCCTAGGGGGAGCGCCCCCCAGGCTTGTGCCCCCTGATGCTCCTCTAATCCTAATCTTTGCTCTATAAATACCTAAATATTCCCCATAGACCAGAGGGACACCAAAAATACGTTTCCACCACCGCAAGTTTCTTTCCTCATGAGATCCCATCTCGAGACCTGTTCCGGTACTCCGCCAGAGGGGGATTCAATCACGGAGGGCCTCTACATCAACCTTGTTATCCTTCCGATGATGTGTGAGTAGTTTACCACATACCTACAGGTCCATAGCTAGTAGCTAGATGGCTTCTTATCTCTCTTTGATCTTCAATACAATGTTCTCCTTGATGTTCTTAGAGATCTATTCAATGTAATCTTCTTTTGTGGTGTGTTTTTTGAGATCCGATGAATTGTTGATTAATGATCAGATTATCTATGAATATTATTTGAGTCTTCTCTGAAATCTTTTATGCATGATTAAGATAGCTTTGTAATTCTATCCAATCTATTGATTTGGTTTGGCTAACTAGATTGTTTTTTCTTGCCATGGGAGAGGTGCTTTGTAATGGGTTCAATCTTGCGGTGCTTATTTCGAGTGACAGAACAGGACATGAAACGTATTTGTATTGTTGCTATTAAGGATAAAAGGCGGGGTTTACTCTTATTGATTGGATTTATCCCTCTACATCATGTCATCTTGCTTAAGGCATTACTTTGTTCTTGTCAACTTAATACGATAGATGCATGCTGGATAGTGGTCGATGTGTGGAGTAATAGTAGTAGATGCAGTAAGGAGTCGGTCTACTTGTCACGGACGTGATGCCTATATTCATGATCATTGCCTTAGATATCTTCATAACTTTGCGCTTTTCTATCAATTGCTCAACAGTAATTTGTTTACCCACCGTATGTGTTCTTTCAGGAGAGAAGCCTCTAGTGAAAACTATGGCCCCCGGGTCTATCTTTTATCATATTATTTTCATATCTACAAAACCAAAAACCCCAAAATACCATGCTGCAATTTATTTGCCTTTACTTTATTTTGCACTTTTATTTATCTTTAATACCTATCACTATCAGATCTCATCCTTGCAAGTAACCATGAAGGGATTGCCAACCCCTTTATCGCTTTGGGTGCAAGTATTTGTTTATTTGTGTAGGAGCAACCATTGGTGACTTGTGTGTTCCTCCTATTGGATTGATACCTGATACGTCTCCATCATATATATAATTTTGATTGTTCCATGTTGTTATATTATCATTCTTGGATGTTTTAGAATCATTTTATAGCAACTTTATATCATTTTTTGGGACTAACCTATTGACATAGTGCCCAGTGGCGTTGCTGTTTTTCTACTTGTTTTTTACTTCACAGAATGTCAGTACCAAACGGAGTCCAAACGCAATGATACTTTTTGGAGCTTTTCTTGACCAGAAGACAACTTGGGTGCCAAGGGAGCACCTGGGGTGAGGCTTGTGGGGCCCACAAGACACCAGAGTGCGCTAGAGGCTCCTGATGCGCCCTGATGGGTTGTGGGTCCCATGGAGGTCTCCTGCACCGCCTCTTCGCTCTATAAATCCTCAGAAATTCTAGAAACCCTAGGAGAGCAGATGAAACACAATTCCAACCGCCGCAAGTTCCAGAACCACGAGACCCAATCTACACCATCACGGAGGGGTTCATCATCCTCATTGGTGCCTCTCGGATGATGCGTGAGTAGTTCACCATAGACCTACAGGTCCGTAGGCAGTAGCTAGATGGCTTCTTATCTCTTTTTTGATTCTCAATACAATGGTCTCTTGGAGATCTATTTGATGTAATGACTTTTTGTAGTGTGTTTGTTGGGATCCGATGAAGATCGAGTTTATGATCAGTTTCAGTCCATGAATATCATTTGAGTCTTCTTTGATCTCTTATATGCATGATTACTTATAGCCTTGTATTTCTTCTTCGAATCTAGGCCAACTAGATCAAATTTTCTTGCCATGGGAACAAGTGCTTTGTGATGGGTTTGATCTTATGGTGTCCTCACCCAGTGACAGAAGGGGCAGCGAGGCGTGTATGTATCATTGCTATTAGGGATAACAATACGGGGTTTATTCCTACATGAATAGATCTTGTCTACATCATGTCACCGTTCTTATTGCATTACTCCATTTCTCCATGAACTTAATACACAAGATGCATGCTGGATAGTGGTCGATGTGTGGAGTAATAGTAGTAGATGCAGTATCGCTTCGGTCTACTAATCTTGGAGGTGATGCCTATATAATGATCATTGCCTTGGATATCGTCATGACTATTTGATCTTCTATCAATTGCTCAATAGTAATTTGTTTACCCGCCGCATGCTTTTTTCTTGAGAGATGCCACTAGTGAAATCTATGGCCCTCGTGTCTATTTTCCCATCACATACTTTCAGATCTACATAACTATTTGCCTTTTTATTTATTTGCATTTTTTATTTTCATATCTATATTATAAAAAAACCAAAAATACCTCGCTGAACTTTAGTTGCCGTTATTCTGTTTGCATCTATCGATCTATCTATTTACCAATCGCTTACCCGAGAGGAATTGACAACCCCTCTGACGCGTCGGGTCGCAAGTATTTGTTCTTTGTGTGCAGGTACCGTTTATATAGCCTGGCTTGGTGCTCCTACTGGAATGATACCTTGGTTTTAACTGAGGGAAATACATAGTGTAGCTGTGCTGCATCATCCCTTTCTCTATGGGGAAATACTAACACAGTTTCTAGCCGCATCAATACCCTTGTTTCTCAACTGAGGGAAATACTTATCTCTACTTTGCAGCATCACCCTTTTCTCTTCAAGGGAAAAACTAACGCAAGCTCAAGAAGTAGCAGGAATAATTTTTGTCACTGTTGCTAGAGAGGATCTACATCAAGCCTACAAGTACCCATCATAAACTCTCATCTCTTGCGTTTACATCATTTGCCATTTTCCTCTCGTTTTTGTCTCCCCCAGTTCTAGAACGTTTTCAGAAAACACAAAAATATTTGCCTTTTTATTTGCCTTCTTTTTGTATGCCTTTTTTTCGTGTTTGCTATATTTGCTAGTGTTGCCATGTGCCTTCTATTTGCTTGCATATTTTCTTGCTAAAAATCTCTTGATATGGATCCCCTTAAAGTTTTCAACTTGGATCATCTTTGATCCATATGTGTTCGTGCTGAAATCCCAACTAGTTTAGTTGAGGAAAATCAATAGATGAGCATGCTCATTTTGTGCATCACCGTTTGTCTCAAAAGGGGGACTCTAATGGAATCAAATAAATTGTTAGCTATGCTATGCTTGGAATCTATTTGAAATTTATGATTTTACTTATTGCTCGGAGAACCCTAAAAAACACCTTCCCTACCTATGTGAGTTTAATGATAAAGAAATCTTATCTTCTTATGCCAAAGGTGTTTAGAGTTACTATGACATCAGACAAATTAAAGAATCTGTTGCTTTTAAGGGTGCTTATGAAGTTGCTTCTTTGATCGAAATGTATGATATTACTCTATACAAATCTGAAAATTTTGACATGCTTAAATATTGCTATGAAAACTATGCTCATAATGCCTATGTTAAAGAATTTATTGAGATAATGTCTTCTGCTTTGGAAGAAAATAATGATATGCATGAATCTATAGATAATTACAATTCTGTTGATTTTATTGAAATATCCCTCTTAATGAATGTGATGCTTGCTATTCTTATGGCCATGATGCCAACATTAATGATGCTTATGGAGATGAACTTGATGTAGTTCCTTATGTTAAACATGAAATTATTGCTATTGCACCCACACTTGATAGCCCCTTGAATGAAAAGCATGATTGCAATGATGTTATTACAAATTTTACTAATGACAATTGTGCTAATGATATTCAAAGCTACAAGCTTGGGGATGATAATTTTGTTATGTCTACTACTTATTGCAATGATCATGATTCTGGTGATAATGTTTCTTATGATCTTGAAAATTTATTTTAGCCTCATCGTGGAATATGCTACTGATAATAATGTTTACACTAATATTGAAAGTGGGTTTGGAAGAGTGTCAACTTTAGACAAAAAGTAAGCCCATATATTCAGAGAGTGTTCAATCTTATGAATTTTTTGATAAAAGCGGGCTTGATAATCCCACTATTTTAAAAGAGTGTCAACTTTGCATGCACGTGGATCATGTAGAGAATATGTTATATGATAGCTATATTGTTTAATTTGAATATGATCCTACATGCAATTATTATGAGAGAGGAAAATATGGTTGTAAAAATCTTTATGTTACTAAATTACCTCTCTTGATGCTTAAATTGACAATGCTTCATTCTTCTTCCTTGCATATGCTAGATTTTGCTTGCCTTGGTAATTTGTCTACTTATAAAATGCCTATGCATAGGAAGTATGTTAGACTTAAATGTGTTTGTTACATGTTTTATGATGCTCTCTTTGTTCTTAAATTCTTGTCCTTCATGTGAGCATCAATAAAATTATCTATGCCTAGCTAGCACTGGTACAACGACATGCTATACAAGTGGTTTTTAATTCCTTTCTGCAACGGCGTTTGGAACCGTTGCCAGGTGAGTGTGGGCGATAGGGGGTCCTTCCCACATGACCCAGAAATCATTGGGGATAGGCCCTCCTGGCACACAAGCTAGCTCGTGTGCGATCGGGCGAGGCGTCAAAACCAAATTGTTTCCGTTCGTATGTACATCCCACACGGTGAATCCCAGTAAAACTTTTCTGCTCGTATGTATATCACACAGAGTTTTTTGTGTGGAAACGTTTGTGCAAGGTGGCCTAACGCAAACAGTTCTCTGCCGGAAGCCATGTGTGATTGTTAGTTGATCGAACACGCCTACTTTCTAGAAACCGTGCGTGTTGTTTGAGTTCATCGCCCACGGTGTTGTCTGAGTAACCGTATGCAATAGAAAACCCCAATAAGCAGGGTAATTAGCCTATTATTGATAATCCATGTACTAATCAAATTCATACTTCTTATAAAAACACACCAAATATTTCATATCCGTATAACAACAACCAGGATTTCATAATCTAATTACATGAGATAGCTTTGGCTCTCAATTCCGCCATTACACAACAGCACCAAGTTTCACATGCAACATCAAAAACCTTTGGAAAGTAGCAGCATACATGGTAAATAGACAGATGAATCTCATCTTGGAAACTACAGAAGCGGAAGGCAAATGTTGAGCCTTCAGTGATGTTGAATGTCGTTGCAACTTTAGGCCAGTGGCTATGGATAATTGCTCGCCCAACCTTCATCCTCTTCAGCAAGACTTCAATATTGTACCGTGGGTGTTGAGTGAATACCTTCCTCACCTCTTGACCATGCAGGTGGTTTGAGAGGTAATCATCGGTGAACTGCTTTTTCAAGTACTGAAAACAAAGATATGCAAACAAGGTAAAAGAGTTAGTACCATCCTATAGTTGACTGATGGCCTAAGGGGTAAAAACAAGGTAAAAGAGCTAGTACCATCCTATAGTTGAGTGATGTCTTCTTCATTGTGCAAACAAAGATCTCGCTGTTATTCTTCGCAAGTTTCTTCACCCTAACAATCTTTCTGAGTTTCTTAACTTAACTGATATTCATGGACATCTCATTTCTCCATGTCCAAAATGGGTCAAACAGTGGGTCTAAGCCTCTGATAGCAGGACCTACATGTGCAAGACCAAATTGTAAGAAACCTAAATATTAGAACGATTCCTACAACTGCACAATAATGTGCTATTAGCCAAAGTACCATTGTTTCCCTGCAACAGACATAAGGAAGATCTTGATTAGGTTAACTAAGAGTTGTCATACTATCAGTAGAATATGTATTGAGTACAGCCAAATTTGATTTATTTTACATGCGTAACAATACAAAATTGTATCCACAACAAATGAAAATCAAATTGCAGAACTGAACCAAATAGTTAAATGGACAGCAGACCAAAACCAAAATAGTTAACTAAGCATGACATTGCAGAATAGAAACATGTACTAGAAGATAAGAAAGTTAACAAAACAAAGAATGCTTGAGAACACTACTATGAAATGTAGCAATTGTTGGACCAAACTATTAGCTGAACGTTACATTTCAGAGGACCAAAGTGTTAACTGAACATTACATTTCAGAGGACCAAACTATAAACTAAACATAGATTGCATATTAACATTACAGAGGACAAATCACTGGAAGGCATTGGCGGTGGCCTCGAGAAAACAACACAAACTATATTTTAAAGTAGACAACCGCGTGGCGGTGTCGATGATGGCCTCGAAGACGAGTTGCTCCTCCAACATTTGGCAGTCGGCATGCATGGCAGCCATAGCGATCTCGTGTGCGCATGCAGCCGCGATTTGCTTCTCCGCTACCAGATGCTACTAAGCTCCACATTATACTGCGTGCAAAAGTTCTGTGGGCGGCTCTTAATTGGAGGAGGGAGACAATGATTTCGGCAGAAGGTGTCGCGCCGTTGGTCGGGGCATGTGGGACGGGAAAGGAGGATGGTGTGCGTGGGGTGTGGATTACCTAACCATATCGACGAGGCCACACAACAAGAAGAAGGGTCGGCGGCAAGGAGGCTGCGCAACAAGAAGAAGGGTCGCCGGCGAGGAGGCAGCGCTGCAAGAAGAAGGGTCGCCGGCGAGCAGGCGGCGCTGCAAGAAGAAGGGTAGCCGGCAAGATGGCGGAGCTACAAGAAGAAGGGTCATCGGCGAGGAGGCTGAGCTGCTAGTAAGCAGCAGTGAAGGTTTGAACTTGGAAAGAAAGGAGGAACAGTGGAAATGTGGCTTTTGGTGGGAGGCAGGGCGGGGAGATAGATATTTCTGTGGTGGCAAAATTTTTTCGCTCGGTGCCGCGAGAAACTGGCGTGCAAGTGTGATTCAAGCGGGGGCGGTGGAATGTAGACGACGAAGCTTCCTGCATAAGCCATACAAGACGGTGCGCTAAGATATTTTATATCGCATCCCACATGATTCTTTCTACACTGGTACACGTCAGTGCTATACAAACGGTTTTAAACCCCTTTCCGCGACGACATTTGGAACCGTTGCCAAGTGAGTGTAGGCGATAAGGGGGGTCCTTCCCACACGACCCAGAAACCATCGGGGATATGCCCTCCTGGCACACACGCTCGGCAAAATGAGGTCGTGTGCGACCAACGAGCGAGCAAATATGGTTATATGTATAGTAGTGCTAAAAAATACAATTATACAGGCGAAATCATTTCTGGTCGTAAGTGCATCCCACATAGTCAGCCCCTGCTAAACGTTTCCATTCATATGTACATTCCACACAGTCCATCCAAGGAATACATTTCCGTTAGTATGTACATCGCACATAGTTAATCCAAGAAGTACCAAACGTTTGCGATGCGCACAACATCACAAACAATCAATAATTTTGAAGCGTGTGTGATAAGGTGACTATCGCAAACATTTAATAAGAAATAACTATGTGCAATGTTGTTAATTGCACACGTTTTTTCTTGGCTGATCGTGTGTGAAGTGGAGATTGATCGCACACGTTTTTTCCTGGCTGATCATGTGTGCGGTGGAGATTGACCGCACACGTAGTGGATCCTAGAAACGTGTATGATCTCCACGTCCATCGCAGACGTTTCGCTTTTGCAAACCGTGTGTAGTGTAATCCCTAATTTAAAAATAACATTTTTGAATTTGAAAGTAGGCAGTCACTTATTTCATATCCAACCGGGTTTATTACAAATATAGGTTCAACCACGAATGTATAATTCGATGCACAGGTACATATACTGAAGAACTACAGAAGCACCAAGTTAAGAATGATGAACCACAATTGTATTAAAGAATGTAATGCGAGAGGTGAAAGACATTCTGGTTGCTCGAGAAGCTGAAGCAGAATGCCCATATTGTGCCCTCCTCCATGCGTAATGCGCGCATGACTCTAGGCCAGCCCCTTGTGATGGCTGCCCGTCCATCCTTCACTGTCTTCATTACAACTTCTCGATGCTCATTCTAGTCTGGATGAAATACTTTAAGCTTCATTGCGTGTCCACCAATCATGTACTTTGCGAGGTAATCTTGATTTAACTGCTTTGGGAACCACTGCGAATGAAAAAGATTCAGACATTGTTGTCTAACAACTCATTATGGGCAGTAAAAAGAGAAGGCTGTAGAGTTTGTAGTTACCATCCTACAACTCACTGTTGTGTTGGATAGAGCATAAACAAATAATTTGCTTGCCACCATTCGTATCTTTTTGCTAATAATCCTTATCAGTTTCCGCACTTGATGCTTGTTCATGAATATCTCATTGCCCCATACGCTAAATGGTCGATGCATGGATCCTTGCCAAGGGCATATGTACCTACAAGCAACAAGTCAATATTAGAAGCTAACAAGTGTCCAAGCCTGGATCTATATGCACTACATTATGGAATGACGGGGGAGTACAAGCCAAGGGATGAAGCTAACCTCGGCGGAAAATGGTGGCCACTCCCGTTGTTGTCCTGCATAAGTAGTGGAAAGGCATGATAAGTACGACAACCTTAACATCAAACAAATATAGAAAAGGTAAACAATATCATCTCCAAATGATAGCTTGAATCTATTGGTTTCAGCATGCTGTTAAAGCGTATATAAAATGGAAGGCAATGTTACCGACAGCAGGCTTAACAGCCATCAAATATTGCAATTCAAACTGGTATTGTTGAAAATGAATAGAACGTAGGTAATGCTTAAACATCACTGGATAAATGTGTAAAACTGAAATAAAGGGCATGTGTTAACTACACCAGGCATAACTGGAACCAAATATAGCCGTTCAAACTGGTATTGAGGCAGCAAGCGACACGGTTCCGACTTGCACATAATGAACAACACATTGCAAACGACTGAAATAAACAAGGCATAAATGATCAGTATAACAACCAAATATAGCCATTGAAAACTGGATAGAGTCTCACTGGAACCAACCTAACAAGCAAATAAAGATAAACAGGGCATATGCTTGAAAACTGGACAAATGCTCACTTCAACCAACCTAACAAGAAAATACAGATAAGCAAGGCATCTGCTTGAAAACTGGACAAATGCTAAAAAAAGCAACCGAACAACCAAATACAAATAAAAAGGCATTTGTTTGATAACTGGACAAATGCTCACTACAACCAAACTAAGACAAAATACATATAAACAAGGCAACGACTCGATAACTGAAAAAATGCTCACTACAACCAACCTAACAACCTAACACATATAAACAAGGCATCTACTCACTATAAACAACCAAATATAGCCATTCGTGAAACTGAAGTGGACAATTCATACTTAAACATCACATAGCCCTATTGAACAATACATTTTTGCATAACTGAAATAATTAAACACGACATAGTTATAGCACCGCATGACAAATGTGTCGGGGAAGCTGATCCACGAACACCTATGGGGCCGGCGGACTGAGCCCCTTTCGGTTCGGCGGGGGGCGGAGGTCGCACGAAGAGCAGATCAAGGCGAAGCACACGAGCAGTTTACCCAGCTTCGGAGCTCTCCGGAGAGATAATACTCCTACTGCTGCTTGTTTGATTGTCTTATGTTCTTGCTCAAGAGAGCTAAGTCTTTTCCTAGCTTCGAATGGAACGAACTAGCCGGATTTTGCCAACTAGTCGAACCGAACCCCCTCTACATTGCACATGGGCCTCCTTTTATATGCAAGGGGTCATCGACAGGTGGCAACGTAGAGAAGGGTAAAAACGTAAAAATAGAGGTGGTTGGTACAGTTGCCTGCACAGTGCACCCTACCTAACCCTGACGGCAGGGGACAAGGGCCTTAAATGCCCGTCTGTGTCGCCCAAACAGTGCAGAAAAGGACCGTTAGGTGTGCCACCATTCGCCATGATGGCGATCTTGTCAGCGTCGCATGCCTCCGCGCACCGCTGGCTGCACAGTCCTCCGCCACGCATGCCTGGAGAGGCCCCCAGGGAGACACGTTGGTGGATGCGCTGGAGCGTGGGCACGGAGTGGCCACTTGCCGCGGCAAGCGCCTTGCCGCGGTCGTGGTCTTGTCGCGCCCAGAAGCTTGTCGCTCGCCGGGCCTTGCCGGGACGCGTGGTGCGTCGCGGCAAGTTCCTTGAGATGCCTCGATTGGCCTTCCCGGCAAGCTCCTCTTGTCGGGGCCTTGTCGTCCTGACTTGAATACTTTGTTCTTGAATGGCTCCAAAGGAGCCATGGAGTATCTTGGCGGTCACCCGGCAAGCCCTTGCCGCGGGGCGCTGCAACTGCCCGTGCACAAGTTCGGGGTACTAGGGTACCCCTATTCTAGTACACCGACAGGAGCCCCCGGGCCTGGGCCACACACGGTGCCGAGCGCTGTTGGGCCAGGCCCAAAACAGGGCACGGGCACGCGCGGCCCGGGTAACGCCGAATCTTGCTCCGGATCCACCGCGCCCTCCCCCAACGGCACGCGCTGAACGCGGCATCGTGGGAGAGATCGTGGGGGGTTTCTTTATTCGGAGGGGCGAAACGTCCGCCCCCTCCCTCTTTATAAGCAGGGGAAACAGGGGCAGTTTCCCCACTCTGCCGTTTGTTGCTTCGTCCTTGAAAATCTCCGACGCTCCCCCTTTCTTCTCAAAGCCAAGAGAGAGCAGCGCTCCGCCCCCCGTCGCCACCAGCACCACCAACACCGTCGACCTCCCCTGCCACTTCTGCCATGGCTCCGAAAGCCGACAAGGGGAAGGGCGTGAAGTCGGTCGAGGCGCAGCGGCTCGCGGCGCTGCGGAAGGAGCGGGCCGTCTTCCCCCCTCAGCTCGACGCCAAGGAGTTGAGGGAGCACTACTACCTTTTCTGGTCGACGGAGACGCGGGCGCACCCGCGCACGAGGGTACTTCCGGCCGCCGCATTGGAATTGGCTCCAACCGGGTACCCGTTCTTTGCATTGTTCTTCTACTGCGGGCTCTGCCCGCCCTTCTCGGAGTTCTTTTGCGATATCATGAACACGTACGGGCTCCGCCTCCTAGATTTCACCCCCAACGCCGTCCTGACCATGGCGGTTTTCGCACATCTGTGCGAAAACTTTGTCGGAGTCCACCCCAATGTAGCCCTTTTCCACCACTTCTTCATGCCTCGGGTCGAGAGAGGAGAGCCGCTTTCCGGAGGGATCACCTGGATCTCGAGAGTCGGCAAGAAGGAGGCGTACCTGGAGGGCGAGCTTCACAGCAAATGGGAGGAGTGGAGAGCGGAGTGGTGTTGGATCGTTGAGGAGAACCCGCAGCCGTTCACTGCCGTGCACCAAGCTCCAATAGTACGCGGCAATGATTGGAGCAACGTGGCCCCGGAAGACGACAGGCTGAAGATCGCAGTCACCAGAATCCTCCGCCTTAGTCTTGCCGGGCTCATTGTAGGCGCTGTCGGCGCAGATTTCCTTCGCTGCCGCATCGCCCCCCTGTAGGAGAGAGGGAGGCCTGCCTGGGAGTTCAAGAACTCAGCGGACATCAAGAGGCTGCGCCCGGGCCTAAACTTCAATTTCACCGTCCTGGAGCTGGATGCGATGCTCCTGGAGTTGTTCAAACGCGACCCTCAGCACCCATTTCTATTGCCGAGGAGCGTCATTCCGTTGTGCAACAATTCCTCACTTGACCGGATCCGCGCGATGATGCTGTTGTGCGACTCTCACGGAATCGCCCCAACTTGGCAAGAGCCGGCGGATGACGTCGTGCGGGCGTTCTTCGATAGCCTGGAGGAAGTGCCGATCCGCGCCAACGAGCAGAGGAGCCTTACCCACGACACTACCGATGCGGAGCTGCAGCGCATCGCCACTAGGGCGGAAGAGGCAGCGGCAGCAGCCGCTGCGGGCGAATTCGGGTTCACCAAGGCGGAGGCAGAGGCAGCAGAGGCGGCAAGCCTTGCCGAGCGCGAGGAGTTCGCCGGCGAGGAAGATCCTGCCGGCCCCGAGGCCGAGCCGAGCGAGCCCGGCGAGGAGGAGCCCGAGCCTTCAGACAGCTTGCCGCAAGTGGAGCCCCCGGCAGCACCAAGAAGGCGTCTCCGCAGGGCCGGGGACGCAGCGGGGCGGCAGACGGGTCAACAGCCGCCGAGCCGTGCGACGCGCTCTACCACGGCAAGCACCGTTGCCGCGGGAGTGCCTCTCGCCGCTGCGGCAACTAGAGCGGGACCTTCCCGGTCCACCGCCACTGCCCCCGCCAAGCGGGCAAGGGAGCCCACTTCTCCGCCTCGTCGCACCAGAGGGGAGCCGGACTTCGATCTCTCCGCGCTCAGCTCCGATGACGAAGAAGAAGAGTAAGCTTTTCTTGCTGTCCTCGTAGTTCTTCAATCTTGTCGTTTTCATTCTGCATCTGTCTTGCTTCAATCTGAATCCATTCCTTTTCAGGACGCTGGCCCAGAGAGCGGCGAAGAGGGCCAAGGCCTCGGTGATCGTCATCGAAGACGATCCCACCGTGTCAGCAGGGGGCGTGCCTGAGCCCACCTTGACGGACCCGACAACTACTCCCCAGAGCAGCCCCCAGCGTAGTCCCTAGCGTAAGTACATGATTTTTACTTCTTGCTGACAGATGCGCATGGGTGCTTTTTTTCTCTTACTGATATCTTGATTGTTGGACTTGTGCAGGAGCAGAGCAGCCTCACCAGGAGGGCCCGGAAGCCGCCCCCGAAGCGCCATCTGTTTCGATTATGCCGCCAAGGGTAGAGTCCCCGGGAAGGGAGCGTTCTCCGGCAAGGGAGAACTCTCTGGCAAGGGCCAATTCTCCGACAAGGGAAGACGCCAGTGATCCTCCGGCGGCTGAGACCGCGACCGCAGATCCCATCGCAGGTAATTCACTTGCCTAAAAACTTGCCCTTGAGTTTTTGTTCTTCTGACTTTGCTTTTGCATATTTGCTTGACTCCTCTCCATTCTTCGTTCTTCAGATTCAACCGCCCCAGAGCCGATGGAGACCGAAGCCGCTGAAGGAGAGGCCGGCGCTGATGAACCCGCCGGCGAAGAGGCCGCCAAGGCTGCCGCCGCAGAAGCCGGCGAGGGATCCGGTGGTCGTACTGACGGCCCTGAAGCCGCAGGAGCGCCAGGCGCTGCACCGACCACTGGTCCTCCCGCCGCTGCCGCAGAGCCAGACTCCGAGGAGCCCCAGCCGGCGCCTACTTGAAGGCCGGCGATGGCGTCTTCATCAAGCTCCCCCAGGCTTCGAGCTCCAGGGCGCCGGTCGAGGGAGAAACTTTCGACGGAGAGGTGCTCGCCTCCGCCGGGTTGTCGTTGGTTGACGCGCCAAGCAGCAGCGACGAGCCTGAAGAGGAGCGGCTGCTGCGGAAGCTGACGCTGCTCTACCGCGCCCGAGAAGCCAAGCTGGCTTCCCGAGAAGCGCTTGTCGCGAGGGCAGGAGTTGATATCGAGAAGCGTGCAGAGGAGCTCTGGGATCTCAGGCAGGAAACTCTCCGGAGCTTGGTGGAGGAGCGGGAGCAAGTCGTCGAGGAGAGGAAGGCCTTCCTCCTCGCGGAAGCTGAGGTTGAAGAACAGCAGCGGCTTGCTGCCGAGAGGTTATCTGCGCGGGAGGGAGAATTGGCGCAGCGCAAGGTGAACCTTGACAGCCACGAGGAAGAGCTCGCCGCGCGGGAGCAAGCAATTGGCGGCGCTCTCCAAGAAGCAAGGCATGCTGCCGCGGCTGCCGAGGCCGCCAAGAAAGAGTTGGAGGCGAAGGTGGCGCAGCTGGAGGTCAATCTCCGGACGAGCGGCGAGGAGCTTACCGTGCTCAAGAGTGAGCGTGAGAAGGATGCTGCCACCCACGGTGAACTGCAAGGTCTTCTCGCAGAGAGGAACAAGGAGCTCAGCGCCGCCAAGGACTCTAACGCGGATCTCGAGCTGAAGCTGGCCACGCTGACGCAGACGCTGGATGCCGCCAAGGAGCGAGAAGTGACTTTGTCGGAGAAGATCAAGGCCGACGAGGCACTGCTGGCGAGCATTGCCGTCACCCAAAACTCGTTCAGGGAGACGGTGGAGCACTGGACCGAGGGCCTGGTGAACATCGCCGCAGTCATCGATGGGGAGCTGGCGCAGCTGGGGATGGAGGACTTCGGGTACTCTTCCAACGAGCATCTCCAGCCCAGCGCCAAGCTCAGTCTATTCTTCAAGGGCGTGGCGACAGCTCTCCAGCGGCTTCGGGAGAAGATCCCAAAGCAGCTGGCCGATGAGTCTTCAGAAGGTGCTGGTGAAGGTAGCTTTCCGCAACCCGGGCCTCAACCTCACCAACGTCCTTAGATCCTTGCCGCCCGACACCGATCTGGAAGCACTCAAGGCCCTTGTCGCACCCATTGTGGACAAGGTGAGCGAGATCAGGAGGGTTGAGGGTGGTCGCGTAGACTAGGCCGCCCGCTTTATCTTTTTCCTTGTCGCTGTTAGTCATGTCATAGGAACAATGCGTTAGAGCTGCAACAAGTTATCTTGTAATATAACTTTATTTTGGATATCAATTGCTATGTTATCTCCTTTACTAGATCCCTTGCTTTGTATGTTTTCACCCTACGCTTTTAGGGAACTTGTCGGCGCAGGCACCCGAGCCGCGAGCGCTGAGTGCGGGACGTCAGCAGCCTGCTGGCGGTGCCGCTCCGACAAGAAACCTTGTCGCGACTAGTTGCAGCACACTTAAGTTGTTGAGCGGACTCGAAACAAAGTAAGGGCGCATCTAGCTACGAGTTGGTTCCTCCGCGCACAGGTTTTCCATACAAAGCACGGTCGTTCGAGGAAGATAACTTAAAAATTAAAAACTAATTGCTCAGACTTTGGCAACTTAGCTTTTCTGTCGTTTGCTTCCCGGCAAGGCGAATCTTCCTTAAACGACGCCTGGTCCATACCATTATCTTCTCCTTCCTCCCCCGGTTAACTTGTGTGCAAGGGAACCTTCTTTTCCTTTGTTTGAGAAAAAGAAAGAAGAGAAAATATAGACATGGGGCCTTTCGGCTCGTTATTGCTTACCGGTGGTAGGTGTTGCACAAAGTGTCAGATAAAGCATGCAAATGTAAAGTAAAAAGCATGAAACTGACAAGATGTGCGGAGCACATGAGCTTTACTTATGCACGGGATCTGCGCCCGGCCTTGTACAAAGGATTACATGCAACAGCGGCAAGACTTGTACAAAAGGTGGTTGCCGGAACAGGTTCCGGCAACCGCGCCCTACGGGTAAAACTTACGAAGATGCTCAATGTTCCAGGAGTTGCTCACCGGAATGCCATCTTCGGTCTCAAGGCGGACAGCGCCATGCCTAGTGACTCGTTTCACCCGGTAAGGGCCTTCCCACTTTGGCGTCAACTTGTTGGAATTCTTGGCGGACTGAACTCGCCGAAGAACAAGGTCGCCTTCCTCGAAGCTTCTGGCATTAACTTTGCGGCTATGGTAGCGGCACAAAGCTTGCTGGTATCGAGCAGCTCGTACAGCAGCCTGAAGACGATCCTCCTCAAGGAGCAGCGCGTCATCTTGTCGCAGCTGCTCTTGCTCAAGCTCATCATAAGCGAGCACTCGAGGTGACCCGTATACGAGTTCCGTGGGGAGAATTGCCTCCGCTCCATAGACTAGAGCGAAAGGCGTCTGGCCAGTGGCTCGATTTGGCGTCGTCCTGATCGACCAAAGAACCACCGGCAGCTCCTCGATCCAGTTTCTTCCGCACCTGTGCAGCCTGTCGAAAGTTCTGGTCTTGAGCCCGCGCAGCACTTCAGCATTTGCCCTCTCCGCTTGACCGTTGCTTCTCGGATGAGCAACAGAAGCGAAGCAGACCTTGGCGCCAAGGATCTTGGACGTACTGCATGAAGGTGCGGCTCGTGAATTGCGTGCCGTTGTCGGTGATGATCCGGTTAGGGATCCCGAAACGGCAAACAATCGACCTGAAGAACTTGACTGCTGACTGTGCTGTCACCTTCCTCACTGGTTCCACTTCCGGCCACTTTGTGAACTTGTCGATTGCAACGTACAAGTACTCAAAGCCCCCGACAGCTCGGGGGAAGGGGCCGAGGATATCGAGCCCCCAGACCGAAAATGGCCAGGATAAAGGGATTGTCTGGAGAGCTTGAGCTGGCTGGTGTATCTGCTTGGAATGGAACTGGCACGCTTCACACTTGGTTACTTGTGCAGTTGCATCCTGGAGGGCTGTCGGCCAAAAGAAACCTTGCCGGAAAGCTTTGCCGGCAAGTGCTCTTGCGCCAATGTGGTGACCACATATGCCTCCATGTATCTCTGCCAACAGCTTCTGTCCGTCTTCCCGGCAAATACACTTCAATTTCACACCGTTGAGTCTTCTTCTGTACAGTATGTTGTCGACAAACTGGTACATACTTGACTGCCGGGCTACTTTTTCCGCTTCTTCTTGCTCTTCGGGAAGTTCTCCTGTCTGAAGGAAATGGACAATCTGCTGTGCCCATGCTGGAGCTTGCGGCTCGACAACAAGGACTAAAGGCACATCTGCTGCTGCGGGAACATCCGCTTCTACGGCGAGAACCTGCGGCTCAGCCGGAGCTTGATGTTCCCCGGCAAGCTTGCCGGAGCAAAACTTGTCGGGAGCGTCTGCTTCGACGGAACAAGCACTAAGACTTGCCGGAGCAAACTGCTCCTCAGCATCTTTGGCGTTGATTTTGGGGACCTTCTTGGCGGCGGCTTCGGGAAGCTCTGCCGGAAAGTAGTCGCCGGAAATCAACTTTCTCTTCTTGCTCTGTCCAGTTGATGGTGTCACGGATGGTTGAGTCAGCTTGAGCACAAAGATCCCTGGTTCCACAGGTAACTTAAGTGCGGCGCACTTTGACAGGCCATCAGCAATGTCATTCTGAGCTCTTGGAACATGTTCCATCTGTAGGCCGTCAAAGTGCTCTTCTAGCTTTCTCACTTCATCAACATAAGCTTCCATCAATGGACTCTGATAACTCTTGTTCACTTGGCGGACGACAAGCTGTGAGTCTCCCCTGACAATGAGTTTCTTAATCCCAAGGTCTGCCGCGATCCTGAGACCGGCAAGCAAGCCTTCATACTCTGCAGTATTGTTCGTTGCTTGCTCCTTGGGAAAGTGCATCTGGACTACGTACTTGAGGTGCTCTCCGGTGGGTGCGACAAGCAGCACGCCCGCACCGGCGCCTTGCAGCGAGAAGGCACCATCAAAGTACATCAGCCACTCTTTGCTTGCCTCCTTGACGGGGATGCTCGTCTCTGGAATTTATTCATCTGGTGTTGGCGTCCACTCTGCTATGAATTCTGCCAATGCTCTGCTTTGGATAGTTGAAGTGCTTTCAAACTTGAGGCCAAAGCTTGACAGTTCCAGTGCCCACTCAACAATCCTGCCTGTTGCTTCTGGATTTTGCAGTATCCTCTTCAACGGAAAGCGAGTGACAACTGTGATCTCATGTGCTTGGAAGTAATGGCGCAGCTTTCTCGAGGCCATGAGAAGGCCGAAAAGCAACTTCTGCACACCGGAGTACCTTGACCTAGCCCCCTGCAAAAGGGAACTGACAAAGTAAACTGGGCGCTGCACCATTCTCTTCTGCACCTCCTTATGTGTCTGCGCAGATCCATCTTTGTCGGGACCAGAGCTTGCCGGACCAGAGCTTGCGGACCAGAGCTTGTCGGTGAAGCCCCCTGCTTGTCGCTGGATGCATCTGCCGTGGTTGCTGGCTCATCATCTGCCTCCCTCTCCGCCACTAACGCAGCAGTAACCACTTGATTGGTTGCCGCTATATACAGCAGCAACTTCTCTTGTGGCCTAGGTGCGACAAGTGTTGGAGCGGAGGACAGGTATCTCTTCAAGTCCTGCAGCGCAGCCTCCGCTTCCGGAGTCCATTTCATTGGACCTGCCTTTTTCAATATTTTGAAAAACGGCAGGGCGCGCTCAGCAGATCTAGAGATAAACCTGCTGAGAGCAGCCACGCAACCGGCAAGTCTTCGTACATCCTTGACGCGCTTTGGTGCTTCAATCTGCTCAATGGCCTTGATCTTGTCGGGATTGGCTTCAATCCCCCGCTGAGACACAAAGAACCCGAGAAGCTTGCCGGAAGGGACTCCAAACACACACTTCTCGGGGTTCAGCTTGAGGTTGATCTTGCGCAGATTCGCAAATGTTTCATCTAAATCTTGGATCAGGGTTGCTTTGTCCTTGCTCTTGACCACTATGTCATCCATGTAGGCTTCCACATTTCTGTGCATTTGCGGCTCAAAAGCGTGATGGACTACCCTTGCAAATGTTGAACCAGCATTCTTCAAACCAAAGGGCATCCGTACAAAACAGTATGTGCCACATGGGGTAATGAACGCGGTTTTCTCCTCATCCTCTTCTGCCATGAAGATCTGATGGTATCCTGAGTATGCATCAAGAAATGAAAGCAAGTCACATCCGGCTGTGGAGTCAACAATCTGGTCGATGCGCGGCAAGGGAAATGGGTCTTTGGGACAAGCTTTATTGACATCGGTAAAATCAATACAAAGCCTCCATTTCCCGTTGGCTTTGCGTACGACAACAGGATTGGCCAACCACGTAGGATGGAGCACTCCTCTGACAAGGCCTGCTGCTTCCAACTTCTTGATCTCTTCTGCAATGAATTCTTGGCGCTCCACTGCTTGTTTCCTGACTCTCTGCTTGACGGGCCGCGCATGAGGATAGACGGCAAGGTGGTGCTCAATTACTTTCCTGGGAACACCGGGGATGTCAGACGGTTGCCATGCAAACACGTCGACATTCGCCCGCAGGAAAGCAACGAGCGCGCTTTCCTATTTAGGATCGAGCGTGGCACTGATGGTGAAGGTACCACCAGTGCCGTCCTCCTTGGCGGACACCTTCTTGGTCTCTGGTGGAGCTGCCATTGCCTTCTTACACTTGCCGGTGGAGCTCGATGGTGCGTCCTCGACGGTAGCGCAGCACTCCGAAGAGGTGCGCTTGCCGGAGTGGGCATCAGAACTCTTGCCGGACTTGGTCTTCTTCTTCCCCCCGGGAGCTTCAGCGGCAAGTGACTTGCGATCTGTTGCGGCTGTTGCCTCCCGGTAGATCTTGTCGGCGCAGATAAGAGCATCCTTCTTGTCGCCAGGGACAGAGATGACGCTTATCGGGCCTGGCATCTTCAGTACGTTGTATGCATAGTGAGAGGCTGCCATGAATTTGGCGAGTGCTGGACGACCGAGTATCCCATTGTAAGGCAATGGGAAATCAGCAACGTCAAAGTGACCCTCTCAGTCCTGAAGTTCAGCTCGCTGCCAAATGTTACCGGCAACGTGATCTTTCCCTTCGGCTTGCTCCTTCCCGGATTGATTCCTTGAAATGTGCCGGTCTCTTCGAGCTCGCTGTCAGGGATCTGGAGTTTCTGGAGCACCGCGGAGGAGATCAGGTTCAAGCCGGCCCCGCCGTCAACTAGCATCTTGGTAACCTTGAGGTTGCGGATAGTTGGTGATACCAACATCGGCAAGCATCCGACCGCAGTTATGCGATCTGGGTGGTCCTCAATATCAAAGATGATAGGCGTGCTGGACCATTTCAGGGGCCTGCGTGACTCGATGGGTCGTTCTGCCGCATTGACTTCCCGCACCCATTGTTTGAGCTGGCGGTGTGAAGTATGCAGAGAAGCACCGCCGTCAACACACAGGACCTCTGTGGCTTTCTGGAACTCCTGCTCATCGGTCTCGTCATCATCCATGTCTTCGTCGTCGTCGTCATCTTCATCCTTGTCGCGGCCGCGGGGAGGTCTGTCTCCTTGCCGCTGCTTGGCCTTGCCGCGGCGTCCTCCTCGGCCGAGACGTTTCTTTCCGGATCCCCCAGCACCTTCCTGGGCCTTCTCCTTGTAGCGCCGCTCGTATTCAGCCTTTTGCTGTTCAACAAGCTGCTCGACTTTCTTGCAGCTCTGGATGTCATGGCCCTTGGTGCGGTGGATCTTGCAGTACTGCTTGTTGGTGCTGTCCTGCTTGTCGGCGGCCGTCACAGCCTCTACGGCAATCTCCTTGCCGGAGCCACCAGCTTTGGCTTTCTGGGCGCCACCTCCGTTGCCGGACTGCTCGACAACTAGCACCTCTTTGCCTTTCTTCTTTCTGTTATTCCGCCGCCGGTTTTTCCTTGCCGGGGCGGTATCCTCACTGTCAGATCCTCCTACTCCTGTGTTCTCTCCGGGGAGTCTCCTCCCTTCTTCAGCACGTGCACACTTGTCGGCCAGGGCATATAGCTCACTGACGTCTCTGATCTTGCACATCGCCATCTCCTCCCGCATCCTGCGGTTCCGCACGTTCTGATGGAACGCGCTGATCACCGCGGCAGGGTGGACATCTGGGATGTTATGCTGTACGCGGCCGAATCTCTGTATGTACTTGCGCAAGGGCTCTCCTTCCTTCTGGGCGAGCAGGTGAAGGTCACTCTCTTGGCCATGAGGCTTGTGGCCGCCTGTGAAGGCGCCGACAAACTGATGGCACAGGTCAGCCCAGGAAGATATGGAGTTGTCCGGCAAGTGCATGAGCCAGGATCTGACATTGGGCTTGAGCACCAACGGGAAGTAGTTGGCAAGGATCTTGTCGTCTCGCCCCCCAGCAGCTTGCACCGCAATGGTGTAGATGCTGAGGAACTCCGACGGGTGCGTCTTGCCGTCGTACTTCTCCGGTACATCTGGCTTGAAATTCTTCGTGCTGGGCCACTGGACCTGCCGCAGCTCACGAGTGAACGCAGGGCAACCTACCGCGTACGGCAAGTCGCCTGGTTCTCCGGGCGCGTGCATGTCAACAGAGGTCCCAGCGCGCTTGTCGGATTGACGTCGCGCTTCTCTTCGGCGCTCGATGCGAGTTCGAGCGTCTTCTTGCTGTCTATCGCGAAGAACTTGGCGCTGATCGCGACGAGCTCGTGGATCCGACGATGCGGTGGAGTCGCTATCGAGGTGGATCCGGCGAGTCGGCGATCTTGGCCTTCGGGGTGGAGAGTGCATGGTGGTTGCACCCCCACCAGTTTCGTCGCCACCGGCTCGCGCCTGGCAGTCCTGCCGCGGCAGCGACGTGCTCGGCTGCCGTGGAGTGTCGCTGTTGGCGAAGCCGATGAGGCTCTGAATAGTGGCCCTCCATTGGTCGATCTTGTCTTCCGCAGGAGGATAGTCCAGGAGTAGTTGAGCTCGCGCCAAAGCTTCTGCTGGAGTGGTGGGCGGTAATGGCCAACGGTGCGAGGAGCGGGACGTGCTCGAACTTCTAACTATGTTAGAAGGAGCAGTACCCCGTCCAGGCGACCGTGCCTCACTCGTGCTAGCATGTTGGCGTGCATGCTGGTCTTGAGCGCCTCGAGACCCACCAGCTTGATCTTGGTCCAACAAGCGTATGGTACTGCGAACACCATGACATTGTCGATCCTGTGCCTCCTGAGAGGGGCGCGGCGGATGTGAAGACACCAAGGTTTGTGCAGCCTTGTCCTTGGACTTGGCAGCACCGTGAGCTTCCTCGTCGATGTCTATTCTTCCACCAGCGTCAACCCCACCACTTGTTTTCGCCAGCGGTGGCGGTGAGATCGACGCGGACGGAGCAGCTGCCTTCGAAGCCTTCTTCTTCGGTGGCATGTTGATGAAGAAAATGAAGATCTAGCTCGTGTGTACGCCGGATCAGGTTCGCACAATCTCGACGCCCCCTACCTGGCGCGCCAAAGATGTCGGGGAAGCTGATCCACGAACACCTATGGGGCCGGCGGACCGAGCCCCTTTCGGTTCGGCGGGGGGCGGAGGTCGCACGAAGAGCAGATCGAGGCAAAGCACACGAGCAGTTTACCCAACTTCGGAGCTCTCCGGAGAGATAATATTCCTACTGCTGCTTGTTTGATTGTCTTATGTTCTTGCTCAAGAGTGCTAAGTCTTTTCCTAGCTTCGAATGGAACGAACTAGCCGGATTTTGCCAACTAGTCGAACCGAACCCCCTCTACGTTGCGCATGGGCCTCCTTTTATATGCAAGGGGTCATCGACAGGTGGCAACGCAGTGAAGGGTAAAAACGTAAAAATAGAGGTGGTTGGTACAGTTGCCTGCACAGTGCACCCTACCTAACCCTGACGGCAGGGAACAAGGGCATTAAATGCCCGTCTGTGTCGCCCAAACAGTGCAGAAAAGGACCGTTAGGGGCGCCACCGTTCGCCACGATGGCGATCTTGTCAGCGTCGCATGCCTCCACGCACCGCTGGCTACACAGCCCTCCGCCACGCGCGCTTGGAGAGGCCCCCAGGGCGACACGTTGGTGGATGCGCTGGAGCGTGGGCACGGAGTGGCCGCTTGCCGCGGCAAGCGCCTTGCCGCGGTCGTGGTCTTGTCGCGCCCGGAAGCTTGTCGCTCGCCGGGCCTTGCCGGGACGCGTGGTGCGTCACGACAAGTTCCTTGAGATGCCTCGGTTGGCCTTCCCGGCAAGCTCCTCTTGCCGGGGCCTTGTCCTCCTGACTTGAATACTTTGTTCTTGAATGGCTCCAAAGGAGCCATGGAGTATCTTGGCGGTCACCCGGCAAGCCCTTGCCGCGGGGCGCTGCAACTGCCCGTGCACAAGTTCGGGGTACTAGGGTACCCCTATTCTAGTACACCGACAAAATGTTACTACAACAAAGGGTACGAGTTGGCCAGCTAGAAAAGGTAAGATTTGCTGATAGGATGTTGCCTCACATTTCATGGACGGGATCCTTCCAGTTGGAAGAGCACATACCCATGGTGGAAGAACCTTTGTGGGTGCCCTCCTCATGGTCGTGGTCCTGGTTGATGAGATCTGACTTGGCAATTGAGGATTCCAAGCCTCCGCCACAGAACATGTCCTTCAGACATGACTAAATGGGCTCGATGGCGTATAAGGATCGCAAATCCTTGACCGCTTGGCGGAGGAGATCAGCGGCAGGGCTATTGAAGAGATCGACGACGGTTGAACCAGAAGGGTTGGGGATGTACCACGTAACCTATGAAATGGCCCGCGTGAAGCCGTCGTCATTGACGAGCTTGATGTTGTAGCCAGCTTTCCCGAGATACAGTAATACGCAAGCCCGCTGAAATGAAGCCTTAGACATGGCAATGTAGTCAATGTCTTTGCCGGCTTCCGCGGTGACGTGTTGCCCCGTGATCGACAGGTCGGGGAGAACGGCCGCCACCTCGTCAACGTCCATCAGAGAGGCCATGATAAACCACTTCTTGGCCAAATGCTCGCCAGGCTCCCCGGGATACGTTATCGAGCTTAGGCTGCAAAATACTGGAGCAGGGGATGTGGATCTGGCAGGGAGGGACACCGCATGCTTCATCTAAAAAATCAGGGGAGTGGGGCGACTGTATGGGAATCGCTGGGTAACCTGAACTTTATTATCTAAGCTAGGAGGAACGGGCAGACCGACATGGGTTAGCGGCCGCGCCGGCGGCGGCCGCGAGCTAGGGTTCCAGGGGGGAGGGGCGGGTGGGGGGACTATGGTAGTGGTGGTGGTGGTGGTGGGAGGGGGGGGGGTTGTGGTGTTTGAGGATACACCGTTGATACGTCTCCGTCATATCTATAATTTTTGATTGTTCCATGCCAATATTCTTCAACTTTCATATACTTTTGGCAACTTTTTATATTATGTTTGGGACTAACATATTGATCCAGTGCCCAGTGCCAGTTCCTGTCTGTTGCATGTTTTATGTTTTGCAGAAACCCCATATCAAACAGAGTCCAAACGGGATAAAAACCGACGGAGATTTTTTTGGAATATTTGTGATTTTTGGGAAGTAAAATCAACGCGAGACGGTGCCCGAGGGGACCAGGAGATAGGGGGCGCGCCCCAGGGAGGCAGGCACGCCCTGGACTCTCCTAGGGCCCCCGTAAGGTAGTTGACTCTCTTATTTTTCCACAAGAAAGCTAATTTTATGAGAAAGATTTGGGCGAAAGATTCACCCCAATCGGAGTTACGGATCTCCGGATATTTAAGAAACGGTGAAGGGGTAGAATCTGAGAACGCAGAAACAGAGAGATAGATCCAATCTCGGAGGGGATCTCGCCCCTCCCAAGCCATGGGAGCCAAGGACCAGAGGGGAAACCCTTCTCCCATCTAGGGAGAAGGTCAAGGAAGAAGAAGAAGAAGGGGGCCCTTCCCCCTTGCTTCCGGTGGCACCGGAACACCGCCGGGGGCCATCATCATCACCGCGATCTACACCAACACCTCCGCCATCTTCACCAACATCTCCATCACCTTCCCCCCTCGATCTACAGCGGTCCACTCTCCCGCAACCCTCTGTACCCTCTACTTGAACATGGTGCTTTATGCTTCATATTATTATCCAATGATGTGTTGCCATCCTATGATGTCTGAGTAGATTTTCATTGTCCTATCGGTGATTGATGAATTGCTATGATTGGTTTAATTTGCTTGTGGTTATGTTGATGTCCTTTGGTGCCCATCATATGAGCGTGCGCGTGGATCACACCATTGGGTTAGTTGTATGTTGATAGGACTATGTATTGGAGGGCTAGAGTAACAGAAGCTTCAACCTAGCATAGAAATTGATGCATACGGGATTGAAGGGGGACCAATATATTTTAATGCTATGGTTGGGTTTTACCTTAATGAACGTTAGTAGTTGCGGATACTTGCTAATAGTTTCAATCATAAGTGCATAGAATTCGAAGTCAGGGATGACATGCTAGCAGTGGCCTCTCCCACATAAAACTTGCTATCGGTCTAGTAAAGTAGTCAATTGCTTAGGGATAATTTCACAACTCCTACCACCACTTTCCCACACTCGCTATATTTACTTTATTGGATCTTTATCTAAACATCCCCTACTTTTTATTTACGTGTTCTTTATTATCTTTCAAACCTATCCAACAACACCTACAAAGTACTTCTAGTTTCATACTTGTTCTAGGTAAAGCGAATGTCAAGCGTGTGTAGAGTTGTATCGGTGGTCAATAGAACTTGAGGGAATAGTTATTATACCTTTAGCTCCTCGTTGGGTTTGACACTCTTACTTATCGAAAACTGTTGCGATCCCCTACACTTGTGGGTTATCAGCCGTGGCTACTGAAAGTTTTAGTAATGGTGAGAGGAGATGGTGGTGGATGAGGGGGGGTGATGGTCCAAATGCCTCGGCTACTGCAATTTTACTATAAGGTTAGTGCTGGAGGAGTGTGGGCAACGGTTGAAGTATGGCAGCTACTAAAATTTGGGTAAAGGAATTGATGCGGGGCGGGAGTGCCCAAGGTTGCGCACGGTCCAATAAGAATATGCGTGTATGATAATAAGGAGAAGTGGAGGAACAGCCTATTTTTGCAATGCTCAAGGCGGGTAGTTTGTTTCTATATTTCTAGCTAGCTGGTCTATCACACACGGTTCGTCCTAATTTCTAAATAAACTCACCCGCATTTAGCTTGTGCAGTTGTGGTGATTTTACAGCACACTTGCATCGCACACGGTTAAGCCAGTACCTCCACCATTTGCTCGCACTTGCGCAGTCGTGGTGATTTTAAAGTGCACTTGCATCACACACAGTTAAGCGAGTACCTGCACCATTTTGCTCACGCTTGCGCAGTCGTGGTGGTTTTACAGTGCACTTGCATCGCACATGGTTAAGCTAGTACCTCCACCATTTTCTCGCGCTTGCACAGTTGTGGTGATTTTACAACGCACTTGCATCGCACACAGTTAAGCTAGTACCTACACCATTTTGCTTGCGTTTGCGCAGTCGTGGTGATTTTACAGCAAAAAAATAACCTATAAAACATAGTCTACAAATTAGCAAAACAAGGATGATCCCAAGGTTTAGATAATATGCAACTTCCCACGGGGTAACCCATCCTTGGACTACTCCAGCCCGAGCATGCTTAACTTCTGCGTTCTATTCGACTAGGCTAGCGGATGGGAAGCAACACCTTGCTGATAGGAATTGCCTCCTTGCCTTTAAGGCGTTTCATGCTGGTCACCCTATGGGACCTACTCCCTCCTATCACGTACATTTGTACTTTTAGAAACTATGTGCGATGGCTGGTGTGTCGCCGCCTAGCCTTCAATGAGCACTGACACTGGTAGCGGGAAACCGATGGGAGAAGAGGCGGGAAACCGATGAGAGGAGTGGCAGGAAACAGTAGCCTGTTTAGAAAACGTACAAGAGAAGGCAGCGTGAGCTAGCATGATGGATGCACACAATGCTTACCCATGTACTGCATGTGTTTTTGAAAGGACGGAGGGTTGCCGTTCGATCTGGGAGCATCCAATGGTGCAGACGTACGATACGTGGGGTTTGGGTTCTGGCCAATCAGAACGCACGACTCAGATCGCGGGCGGCATCGGCCACGGTTTGGTAGGCACACGACTTTCGTTTGGCCTTTTTATACACTAATTGAGTTTCCTATGCATTTAATGTCCATAATTCAAATCTGAACTTCAAATACATGCTCCAGTTCACCAAAATGGCTAGAAAAATTATACATGTGTCCTTGGGTGCATGTTTAGGTTGCATGCCAGGAATGGGAACAAATTACAACCGTACCGGCATCCTGGCTCGTCCTCAAACATTTATAATCTCGGGTTTTAAATCCCCGTAAATCCTAAACTCACCAGAAAGTCATGAAAGTTGGCATGGTGTCACGTCATGGTGCATATATGTCGTGGTAAAACATTGCCAATTTGGGCCAAGCATTATTACAAACCTCTTACAAACCGGAGCTTCTCTCAAGGAAGCCTAATGGTTCCGATAGGGAAACGTGTTCCCCTTGTGGTGAAACGTAGTCGCTCCCTCTTTTCGCCTTGTATTTTCTTCTACGGGCAACATGGAATGTCATGATATCCATGCTGAAATTTAAACTTATTCAGGGTTCGTTTGGCCTTTTTATACACTAATTGAGTTTCCTAGGCATTGAATATCCATAATTCAAATCTGAAGTACAAATACATGCTCCAGTTCACCAAAATGGCTAGAAAAATTATACATGCATGTGTCCTTGGGTGCATGTTTAGGTGCCATGCAAGGAATGGGAACGAATTACAACCTGACCGGCGTCTTGGCTCGTCCTCAAACATTTGGAATCTCGGTTTTTAAATCCCCATAAATCCAAAACTCACCAGGAAGTCATTAAAGGTGGCATGGTGTCACATCATGGCACATATATGTCATGGTAAAAACATTGCCAATTTGGGCCAAGCTTTATTACAAACCTCTTACAAACCGGAGCCTGTCGCAAGAACCCTCATGGTTTCGATAGGGAAATGTGTCCCCTTGTGGGCCAAACGATAGTCGCTCCCTCTTCTAGCCTCATATTTGTTTCTACGCTCAACACGTACGGAACAACGGGAGATTCATGCTGAACTTTGAAATTATTCAGGGTTCGTTTGACCCTTTATTCATTAATTGAGTTTTCTAGGCATTTAATGTCTATAATTCAAATCCTAACTACAAATACATGTTCCATTGCACCAAAATGGCTAGAAAAAACATACATGTGTCCTTGGGGTGCATGTTTAGGGTTCATTTGGCCATTGTATATATCACTAATTAAGTTTTGTATGCATTAAATGTAGTCCATAATTAAAATTTGAACTACAAGCACAAAATGGGTGGGAAATCATACATGTGTCATTGGGTGCATGTTCAGGTCTCATTGAAGGAATGAGAATGAATTACAAACTTGTCGTCGTCCTAAAACATTGAGAATCTCGGTTTTTAAATCCTAGTAAATCAAAAACTCACCAAAAACATGAAACTTAGCATGGTTTCATGACATGGCACATATATGCCGTGGTAAAAAAATAGTCCAGTTTGAGAAGAGGCGCACACATTAGTAGCCAACGAAGTCCTTTTTGAAACAATAAGCTGACACGTTAATATCACAAATGATTGTATTATATGAACAGTGTCAATATTTAACCATACAAAGGCATGCATGCAGCTGTTTGATTAGACGGGACGAGCGCGAGAAGTCCGCCGTGCAGGCTCGACGAGACAAGTGCAAGCAGTCTGTCGCACAGGCTCGACGGGATGCGTGCATCCTATCCACCTCCAGGCTCGATGGGAGACGTGCGAGCAGCAAGGACGCCCATGCTCACCGGGAAGTGGGCTCTTTGACCTCCATCCAGCAGTTGCCGCCCGCCTCGCTCAAAACTTCGCCATGAATGGGTTAATTAAAGCGCCTGGACGGAGGTTTTTTTTAGGGGTGGACGGAGGGTGTTTGGTTGTGATCCCATGGAAGCATTTGCTCCATTCGTGTTTTCAACTCGTATTCCGGCCTAATTTAAATTTCCACATAGGACAACGAATAATACAATGACAAATAAAATGGCAACGATAGTACAACGATAAATTTACAATGGCACAAATAATAATTGTCTTACATATTCCGGATAATTTTGAATGCCACATGCGGCAAAGTTCGGAAGACACGGGGGCAAGAGAAGAAGGAAATCATAGACAACTAAAAGGATCGAGAAGAGGGGTCTAGAGGAGGGGGGTCAATAGACACTCAACACACAAAGTTGGCAGTTTTTAAGTTTTTCAAGTTTAGATAGAGTTTAAGCATAAGTTTAACCATTCACAATACAAATCAAGCAAGCATGCAAAGAGTATATGAGCAGCGGAAAGTAAAGCATGCAACTTGCAAGAAAGTAAAGGGATGGGATTGGAGTGTGCAAACGCAATTGGAGACACAGATGTTTTTGGCGTGGTTCCAATAGGTGGTGCTATCGTACATCCACGTTGATGGAGACTTCAACCCACGAAGGGTAACAGCTGCACGAGTCCACGGAGGGCTCCACCCAAAAAGGGTTCATGAAGAAGCAACCTTGTCTATCCCACCATGGCCATCGCCCACGAAGGACTTGCCTCACTAGGGTAGATCTTCATGAAGTAGGCGATCTCCTTGACCTTACAAACTCCTTGGTTCAACTCCACAATCTTGTCAGAGGCTCCAAGTGACACCTAACCAATCTAGGAGACACCACTCTCCAAAAGGTAATAGATGGTGTGTTGTTGATGAACTCCTTGCTCTTGTGCTTCAAATGATAGTCTTTCCAACACTCAACTCACTCTCATAGGATATGATTTGGTGGAAAGCTGATTTGAGTGGAAAGCAACTTGGGGAAGGCTAGAGATCAAGATTCATATGGTAGGAATGGAATATCTTGGTCTCAATACATGAGTAGGTGGCTCTCTCTCAGAAAATGGATAGTGGAAGTGTAGGCATAATCTAATGGCTTTTCTCACGAATGAGGAGAGGGTGGAGGGGTATATATAGCCTCCACACGAAATCTAACTGTTACACACATTACACCAAACTCGGTTGGACCGGATCAAAAATCTTGGTCAGACAGATTCAATTCATATGTGTCCGTTAGACAATTTCAGTGGGACCGACATGCATCTCGGTAGTACCAATATCATTAGGGTTAGGGCATAACGTAATCTCGGTTGGATCGATTACTCAAACTCGGTTGGACCGGCTTTGGTAATAAGCAAACCAGAGAGTTGGTCAGGCAAACTCGGTGGGACCGACTCGCTTGTCTCGGTGGGACCAAAGCGTTATGAAAAGGAAACAGAGAGTTCGCATTGCAGACTCGGTGGGGCCGATCGCGTATTTCGGTTGGACCAAAATGTTACAAAGGGAAACAGAGAGTTTGCAATCCCATCTCGGTGAGACCGAAAAGACTAGGGTTTCTGCCAGTGGCTATGCCAAATGAAACCGGTGGCGCCGGATAGATCAAATCGGTGGGGCCAAGTTTGACTTTAGGTTTGGGACATATGTGGATATGAGAAAGTGGTTGAGGTCTTTGGAGCATATAACTAAGCATTTTGAGCAAGCAAGCCATTAAGCAACACCTCATCCCCTTTAATAGTATTGGCTTTCCTATAGACTCAATGTGATCTTGGATCACTAAAATGGAAAATGTAGAGTCCTGAGCATTGAGCTTGAGCCAATCATTTGTCCTTAGCATCTTGAAGGGGTTTCACATCCTCTTGTCCATGCCACTCCACTGTTGAACTTATCTACAATATACTAGAAAAAAGAGTTAGTCCAACAAGAGATATGCTGTCATGAATTACCAAAATCACCCAGGGAGCACTTGTGCTTTCAACAAAGATCTAGATCGCTACTGTATCTACTCTTCGATGGATCACCGGGCGATGACATCCTCCAGCTCTTCCTCATTTCCTCACGGCTTTGCTTGAAAGCAGCCACCGATTCCTCCACCTCCTGCTCGCGCTCGATCCGGATCATCCTCAAGTCACCCATCAGTTCCTCGATGACTGCTATCAGCGTCATCCCTGAGGCACTGCTCTGCTCATGCAACATCTTCTAGCCGGCGGCCTCCTCCTCCTTGTCGGTGAGCGCCTTGAGGAGCTTCGCATTGTCACCCATGAGTTGCTCGACGAGGCCGATCACCTTGTCAACCGTGGCATCGCTGATCTCGAGCAGCTTCATCAAGCCATCGACCAGCTCCTGCTGCTTAATGAGGCTAGCAAGAATGTCGTCGTCCACAGCCAAGGACTTCAGCAATGCCATCTCATTGCGATTGCTGATGCGGCAAGTGTGCTTGTGAGAGCCTCGCGTGCCCGTGAGAGCTCATTCGAGGGCTCCGCGGCACACCGGGACATCTCTGCTGCGGCTGCCGCTTCGCGGTGGGACCTCTCTAGTGCCTCCACGGCCTTGGTCTTTGCTGCCTAGTTATATGCCCACCCGAAACTCCTCCTACTAGTCATGGCGGAACAACTTGACAGGAAAGACCAGTTTTGTAGGTGATCAGGAGAGGAACTGTGAAGTAATTTTCGAGTGGGTAGTTTTTATAGCCCGATGCTAAGTGTAAACACATATTAGTTTGATCAGTGTGAACACATATTAGTTTGATTTGTGTGAACATATTTGCAATTACTTAGTGCGTCGTAATCTGTAATGTGAGGAGAAACAAAATCAAGATTTATTGATGCTTTTGGGGCCACAAAACCCCATTTTTGTTGTTTTGTCTTATCGCAAACAGTTCTTTTGGATCAACCGTATGCCATGCATCGGAATCCCAAAACATGGGCCCTTGTTCTTGAATGTACGTGTACGTGTCTGACCACTATCACACACGGTCATGATATCACCATCGTGTCCTGTGGATGCGCTGTCGCATCTCCCACGGGGTGCCAGAAGGTTGGACACGTGCTTGCTCGCCGTGGTGTCCTAGTGTTTTTCTTTTTTTTTTGCGGTTGGACCGGATCAAAAATCTCGGTCTGACCGATTTAGTTCATATGTGAGCGTTAGAAAATTTCGGTGGGACCGACATCATCTTGGTAGGACCGATATCATTTGGGTTAGGGCATAACATAATCTCGGTTGGACCGATTACTCAAACTCGGTTGGAACGACTTTGGTAATAAGCAAACCAGAGAGTTGGTCAAGCAAACTCGGTGGGACCAATTCGCTCGTCTCAGTGGGACCGAAGCGTTACGAAAAGGAAATAGAGAGTTTGCATTGCAGACTCGGTGGGACCGACCGCGTATTTCGGTTGGACCAAAATGTTACGAAGGGAAACAAAGAGTTTGTAATCCCATCTCGGTGAGACCGAGATCCCTATTGGTTAGACCGAAAAGACTAGGGTTTCTGGCAGTGGCTATGTCAAATGAACCCGGTGGCGCCGGATAGATCAAATCGGTGGGGCCGAGTTTGACTTTAGGTTTGGGACATATGTAGATATGAGAAAGTGGTTGAGGGCTTTGGAGCATATCACTAAGCATTTTGAGCAAGAAAGCCATTAAGCAACACCTCATCCCCTTTTAATAGTATTGGCTTTCCTATAGACTCAATGTGATCTTGGATCACTAAAATGGAAAATGTAGAGTCCCGAGCTTTGAGCTTGAGCCAATCCTTTGTCCTTAGCATCTTGAAGGGCTTTCACAACCTCTTGTCCATGCCACTCCACTGTTGAACTTATCTGAAATATACTAGATAAAAGAGTTAGTCCAATAAGAGATATGTTGTCATGAATTACCAAAATCACCTAGGGAGCACTTGTGCTTTCAATCTCCCCCTTTTTGGTAATTGATGACAACATAGATCAAAGCTTTAGATAGAGATATAGAGAAAAACAAGTAAAGCTTTGGAAGGACATGTAACTTGCATAGGCTCCCCCTATATGTATGCAACCATGTGAATATGGAACATAAGATCAAGTGAGTGCATAAACATGACAGAGCAAGCAATGAGTTACATTTATCTTGCCTATATGCATTGGAGAAAATGATGTGAATTATGGGAAATGTACCTTCATGCTCATGAGTCCTTGCAAACAATATGTACAACATCAAGAGATCTTCATGCACATGAGTGTAGTGCATATACTTACCTTGTGATCTTGAACTAGCTTTGGATGAAATGAACCTGAGTAAACAAGGTTAGACAACACAGAGACATCTACTAACCAGAGCAAGAGCAGTAAACCACAAGAGTACCAAGATTTGGGATGACATGTGTAGATTGAGTACTAGGTACTCTCTTTGAGTGTAGACATGTCCCCAAAGGTAAAGATATGCAATGAATTGGAAGATTTACTTCCCTTATATGTCTTGCTCCCCCTGAATCTTATAATGGATATTGGGAGAAGATAGGAAAAAGAAAATTAGAGCAAAGTAAACACACAATATGAACATGTCTTTCCCCTCTAAAGACATGTAACTTCTCTCCTCTTTGAATATCAAGCAACTGGGGTCTTTCTCTTGAAAAGAGTGTCTCTCTTCCCCTGTTGCTCTCTCTCCCTATTGGGGTGATTAAGATTTGATGTGAACTCTCTCTCCCCCTTTGACATCAATTTCCAAGAAGGGTCTTCTAGGGTATGAGTCAAATTAGGTTGATCATTGAGTCACATAGCAAAGCAGCACATAGAATATGATGCTGATAGAGGATAAGAATCATCGAGTGGAGCTGGAACAAAATGTGTAGAATGCAAGTGACAGAGTGATTTCCCAGCTCTGAAATCGGCTAAACCGGGTTGATTGCTTCGGTGGCACCGAAAAGTTTTGGTTTAACCGAAAGAGGCAAATCGGTTTGTCTGAGTTCATCACAGAGAGAAAACACTAGTCACCTCTGCTCACTTAGCAAGTAAGATCTCACAAGGATTTGCAATGGATGCAGAGAAATGCAGAACAAAAAACAAAACAAAAGAAATCTAGATGAAGTTTTTTTGAAAGGGGAACAAATATGCATGAGACAAAATGTAATGACAAGGAGAAGATACTAGAGAACTTCATCTAGAAAAGGTCGGTGACAAAGTCACCTATGTTAGAGTATATTGACTTAGGAGTCAAGTGAGGACACTTGATCATAGGTGATACTCATCGTTTAAGCTCAAAATGGGGTTGCCATTTTTCATTTAAGCATCTTGATGTATTCACACCTTGTTAAGTTGCTTTAACCCATGACTTGGGGTAAAGCTTCTCTAAGATGGAATAACTTACCTTGGGTGGTGGTGTTGAACTTGATCATGTAGTTGAACTTGTGTGGGATGCTCTGTTGGAGTTCACTTGGAGCACCACTTGAAAATGAAGTTCATCTTCTTGAATGAGTTAGCATTGCAAGGAACAACACTTGTGTATCCAAAATGACAATCATGTAATTTGATATAGAAATATGTCAAAGGATATACTTGAAGGGTTTCATGCTTCCTTGTCTTCAACCACCGTAAAGTAGAGACTTGGTGATGTAGAGATTGCTCAAGATGTGAGTGAGTTGCAATCTCATAGATTTAGATCCATCCAAGTACCTACATGGGTTAGATAACATGCAAGGGTGCAAATGTATCCAAGATATGTGATTATCATCATAAGAGAAATATCATGGAATAGTCATAGGCTCTTGTCTTGCATGTATCCAAATGGAGTTCCTACTCCAAGTTTGAAGCATCAATGATGTTCAATTCACCTTTTAACCTGCAAAACACTTTCTCATTAACCTGCAAAACACTCCATGCTTAAGGTTAATGTCACCTGAGGGAGTCCTGGATTAGGGGGTGTCCGGATGGCCGGACTATGACCTTTGGCCGGACTCCCGGACTATGAAGATACAAGATTGAAGACTTCGTCCCGTGTCCGGATGGGACTTTCCTTGGCGTGGAAGGCAAGCTTGGCGATACGATATGAAGATCTCCTCCCATTGTAAACGACTCTGTGTAACCCTAGCCCTCTCCGGTGTCTATATAAACCGGAGAGTTTTAGTCCGTAGGATGAACAACAATCATACCATAGGCTAGCTTCTAGGGTTTAGCCTCTCTGATCTCGTGGTAGATCAACTCTTGTACTACCCATATCATCAATATTAATCAAGCAGGAGTAGGGTTTTACCTCCACCGAGAGGGCCCGAACCTGGGTAAAAACATCGTGTCCCTTGTCTCCTGTTACCATCCACCTAGACGCACAGTTCGGGACCCCCTACCCGAGATCCGCCGGTTTTGACACCGACATTGGTGCTGTCATTGAGAGTTCCTCTGTGTCATCACATTTAGGCCCGATGGCTTCTTCGATCGTCAACCACGACGCGGTCTAGGGTGAGACTTTTCTCCCCGGACAGATCTTCGTATTTGGCGGCTTCGCACTGCGGGCCAACTCGCTTGGCCATCTGGAGCAGATCGAAAGCTATGCCCCTGGCCATCAGGTCAGGTTTGGACGCTTAAACTACACGGTCGACATCCGCGGGGACTTGATCTTCGACGAATTCGAGCCACGGCCGAGCATGCCGCACTGTCTCGATGGGCATGATCTAGCTCTGCCGCCGGACAGCGCCCAGAGTGCCGCTCTGGTGTCCGCTCAAACCATTAGCTCAGAGCCGACTGCGCTAGTCAGGGACGGACGGTTGGACGCCGCCCAGGAGCCGCAATCTCTACGGCGATAGAGCCGAATACCAGCCTAGTCCTTTGCAAGGCCCGTGACTCCAAGGTGCCGGACTCTGTTCCGGACTCCGAATCTTCCGCACCCCTTCCGATCGAACCCGATTGGGCTCCGATCATGGAGTTCACCGTCGCGGACGTCTTTCAGCACTCGCCCTTTGGCGATATCCTGAACTCCCTAAAGTCTCTCTATTTGTCAGGGGAGCCCTGGTCGGACTATGGTCGGCAGGGATGGGATGCGGACGATGAAGAAATTTGAATCCCACCCACCACCCACTTTGTAGCCACTATCGATGATTTAACCGACATGCTCGACTTCGACTCCGAAGACATCGACGGTATGGATGCCGATGAAGGAGACGACCAAGAACCAGCACCTATAGGGCACTGGAAAGCCACCTCATCATACGATGTATACATGGTGGACACACCTAAAAGAAACGACGACGAGGATCAAAAGGGCGCAACCAAGGATCGCTCCCTCGAAAAACAATCAAGGCGTCGGCGTAGGCGCCGCGCCAAGCCCCACCTCGACAAAGACCCATCCATAGAGCAGGGCGAATCAACGGAAGACGAACATGCCATCGAGCAACCATCCAAATAGGGCAGACAATCCGAACAACCCGTCCCCGAGAAAGATAATAGTCCAGAGGACCTCACACCAGACAAGTTGCTGGAACATCAGAACCTCCACCAAAGGCTCGTTGCCACTGCACGTAGCCTGAAAAAGCAGAAGCGGAGGCTCAAAACAGCGGAAGATGCACTCAGGATCAGATGGGGCAAAGTACTCAATACCGCACACAAGTACGGAACGATCGTCACACAAAGAGCTATCCGAAGCGGAAACTACTACCGGAATTTGATGAAGAGGCCCTAGAGCCCCCATAGTCAAAAAACAAGGAAGCCACCAGGTCGGATAGATGACCCCACGATCGATCTCAAGCGACAAAGGGCGCCACACTCAATACGGCGCGTGATCCACCCAAGGATTCACATCAAAAAACTGGTCCAACCAGATCCATCTATGGGCCAAGAAAGTAGGCTCCAGTGAGCAACGCATTGCAAAAAATATACGAACATCGCGGCACACCTACATACAGGGGCGCCGCACATCCCCTATGTTTTACCGATGAGGTGCTGGATCATGAATTTCTAGCGGGATTCAAGCCTGTGAACATAGAAGCATACGACGGAACAACAGACCCTGGAGTCTGGATCGAGGATTATATCCTCCACATACACATAGCCAGAGGAGATGACCTTCACGCCATAAAATACTTACCCCTTAAGCTCAAAGGGCCAGCCCGGCATTGGCTTAAAAGCCTTCACGAAAACACCATGGGAAGTTGGTAAGCGCTCGAGGACGCTTTCCGGACAAATTTTCAAGGGACCTATGTCCGACCTCCGGATGCAGATGATCTGAGTCATATAACTCAGCAGCCCGGAGAGTCAGCCCGGAAACTCTGGAACAGATTCCTCACTAAAAAGAATCAGATAGTCGACTGTCCGGACGCCGAGGCCCTAGCAGCTTTCAAACATAGCGTCCGAGACGAATGGCTCGCCACACACCTCGGCCAAGAAAAGCCAAGAAAAATGGCTGCATTAGCAAGCCTCATGACCCGCTTTTGCGCAGGAGAGGATAGCTGGTTGGCAAGAAGCAGCACCAGCGACCCGAGTACATCCGAACTCAGAGATGGAAACGGGAAACCGTGCCGTAATAAAGAACAACGCCGGATCAAGGATAACAGCCCGATGAGCACGGCAGTCAACGCCGGATTCAAAAGCTCGCGGCAAAATCGGAAAAAGTTGCCCCCCAAAGATGACAGGGACGAGCTGTCTAACCTCAACAAAATCCTGGACAAAATATGTCAAATCCACAGTACCCCCGGGAGACCTGCAAACCATACCCATAGAGATTGTTGGGTCTTCAAGCAGTCTGGCAAACTCAAACGCCAAACACAAGGGGCTCGACACACCAAGCGAGGATGACGACGCACCCCACAAGCAGAACACTGGAGAACAAAAGAAGTTCCCACAAGAAGTTAAAACAGTAAATTCACTCCAGATGACAAAAGGGAAAAACAGAACGGCGCTTACAAAGACGCGCCATACGGCCAGCCCCAAAGGAGCACCACCACTAGTTGTTACAACCAATCACCTTCGATCATCAGGATTACTCCAGAGGGGCCCGAAACGTAGACTGGACTGCCTTGGTCTTGGATCCGATTATTGACGGACTCCAATTTACACAAGTCCTCATGGACGGCGGCAGTGACTTAAACCTGTTATATCAGGACACAATCTGCAAACTAGGGGTAAACCCAGCTATAATTCGCCATGGCAACACTTTCTTTCAAGGAGTCACGCCGGGTCCAGATACCCAGAGTATGGGTTCCCTTTCGTTAGAAGTCACGTTCGGCTCACCCGACAACTTCCGAAGCAAAAAGCTAACCTTCCACATTGCCCCATTCATAAGTTGCTATCAAGCGCTACTGGGACGTGGAGCTTTCGCCCGCCTTAATGCAATACCGCATTATGCATCCCTTACACTTAAAATGCCCGGTCCACGAGGCATCATCTCATTAAAGGGGAACATCAATTGATCCCCAAAGTACGGGTAATGGTGCGGCCGCCTGGACAGCCGCACACTAATCCAGCCCTACTATCCCGGACACGACTCGACGAGTCCGGCGTAAACATACAAAGGCTTAATAACCGCACAACCCTGTACAAGGGGCTCCGCGTGTTCACGTTAGGAGACAATGCGGCTCAATTCTTGCTCCAACTATATTTTGTTTATTTTAATATAGATTTCTCGCACGCTTATTTTTTACTAAGTTCCTCTCTTTCGCAGACGAACACCGTGCTACGCCCGTCCAGGATACGGCACAACAGAGACACAGGCGCAGACATGCAGTAGGGACCCGTTTCAAGGATTCTTTTCAGATTAAGACCCTGCATAAACCTTTTTTACTGTCTCTTGTTGACAACATTCCCCGGTTTTCGCTATAACTAAGGGGGAGGCTGGCGTCTTGGCATGTGGCCATGCCAGAATTTTGCGCGTACCTGGACACCAGGGGCTTTTTTTACCAAGGGCTTTGTTTCGGCCCGTCTTCATAAAGACCGAATACCTTAGGGAGTGTTCGGTGTCGCGAGTTTGGCCTTATATGCATCAGCTCCGAATCATGTCTTTGGTTAAATGTTGGGTTTTCCCGGCTCCTGTGTTTTGCTACCTTACGTTCCGTTATATCGGCTAACGCGGCACCAGGAGAACTACTGCGATTGTGCCCCGGTTCGGCCAGGCGAGCACCTCAGTAGAGAAAGCCGAAAAACTGACTGTCATGATATAGCGAGAGACTGGTCAACCACTCGATGACTCTCGGAATCTTTAGGATTCCTCCGCATTAATGAAGGGCCGCTTCCCGGTCAGGCGCACACGCACCCCGAATTCGGGCGAGCGCGGTGCCTCTAGGGGCTATTGAGTAGCCCCAATGTCAAACTCCTATGGCTAAGTGAAAGTGATAAAGCATTATAGTCCAGTTGCCTAGTTCGTCGCGATATCACCTCCTTTGTAGGACCAAGACGTTGGATTAAGTGTGAAAAGGCGCCTTTTTGCGAACACCCCCGCATTATATGCGTGGGGGCTGAAGCCAACGACTGCCATCTTTCAGGTTATATACACATATACATTAACGGCCGCACAGGAGGTATTATAATTCTTGCAAAGCACAAGTATAAAAAGCTTTCATATTCTATCAAAATATTCCTTTTACAATAAGCACATGCTATTCGAACACAACATCCTTCGAGCACTGCGCCTCTATTAAACGAGCGCCCGGAAGAACTTCCTCAAAGTAGTGCCTGGCAGGTATTCGGCCTTCGTCCGAATCCCGGGATGCAACAACACTAGCCTTCATATCCGCCCAGTATGTCTTGACACGGGCAAGAGCCATTTGTGCACCCTCTATGCATGCCGACCTCTTCATTGCATCAACATGCGGCACAGAACCACGGAACTGCTGCACAAACTAAAATAACTCTTCGGCTCTGGCTCTCCTAGCCATAAACGACTCGCAACATACTTCATGGCGAGTCCGAATAACCTGTTCAGCTCCGCCCAGGCGGCCAAACGGTCAGATACCGAAAGTGGGCATTCTGGATTGTGGAACTGCGACCAAAAAAGTTCTTCCAATTTATGGTCACCTCGACCTCGGAAGTGTTCGGTTGCATCTGCCGCACTCGCTGCCAAATACAGATAAGTGTTTTCCGCACTCCATTGCCGTTCTAATGGAGCATACTTAGGATCCCCGAACTTCATCCGCAGCATATATGGCTTTCCAGCCGTGATATCTCCGGCCTGACGCAGCTCCTCCTTCATAGCTCTCATTGCAGAGCGAGTATCCTTGGCCTCGGCAGTGATCTTCTCAAGGTCCTTCTGAGCCGCCCTTTCTTATTGTTCGAGAAATTTACAACGGTCGGCAGCATCCTTCAACTTTATAGCCATCTCAGCTATTACCTTCTTGCTCCGGCAGTGAGCAGCCTGTTCGGCTTTCAGCTCTTCAGCCGCCTTAACGGCAGCCGCATCACTTTTCCTTGCTTGCTCCTTGGCTCGGGCAAGTTCCGCCTGAATGTTCTCCACGGCAGCAACACTATCTGCAGTAAGCACATATATTGTAAGGCACGAGCATTGAACTCATCTTATCAGATGTCTGTGGAGCATACCTTGTGCCTCGTCTAGCCACTTATTTACAAGCGCGATGTCGGCATCCGCCACGTCAAGTTGCTGCTTTAGCTCGGCAGATTCATCAGTCCGGCTAGCCACCGAATGCCTCGCCACCTTCAGAAAAAGGTGACATTTTACACCTGGGGTTATGATCCTCTGTGCACCATCACGCTTGACGACACACAGAGTCTCAGGGGCTACTATTTATACAGGGCGCATTTTATATATGCGGCTCTACCAAAAGGTACACCTTTTTACATACCTCAAAGCCTGTCAGTAAACTCCTGGCGACCTCGTATAATCCGCTTTCCGCGGATGAAATCCTTCCTATCACCGTGTTCATCAACATACGGTGTTCTTCTGAGACGGACGCTCGCTCGAGCAGATCCCTCAGCCTCTCCGACCGCGCACCAGAAGGCACCGGACTAGCCCGACGACCTTTTTTCAGGATCCGAACTTGGAGAAACCCACTGGGAAGACACCTCGGGGTCGCCTGCCTCGTAAGTCGGTGCAGCTAGGGGAGGCATTTCACTCTCCATCATCTCCGGGCGAAGATCCCCTGAAGACGAGCTCTGCTGAGAAGGGTTGAGATCCGAACTGCAAGGTAATATTTTGGTTATCTTCCTCAGAAATAAAACAGGGATGCTACTCATTTTTGAACCCCTCTCTGTACTTACGGCTCGGAGGAAAGCTGATCCCCGTGAGGGCGCAATGCGGCCGGGGCAGTCTCCGGCGCCGGATCCTCTGATGAAGATTTCTTCCCCCGTTTTGAGGTCATCCCCTCTGGGTCTTCAGAGGCACTCCTTTTCTTTCCTAGGTTGGGGGAATTCTCGATTCCTCCCTTCCTGACAGTCTCCTCCGTGGAGGTAGTAGCTCCTTGGTTCCCCTCTTCGCCCTCTGCCGAAAGCATAATCTCCAGCATCCTAGTTAACACGGGATCCGGCGCGGTCTCGGGCAGGGGGGCAGGACACCTGATAAGCTTTGCCTTTGCTATCCACTCCTGCTCAAAGGATAGCTCTGTTAAAGGGCAACTTTATGATGAAAATGTGGATGGCGTGTCCAAATACGGGGCTACTTACCTTAGCATCCGGGCGATTGCAGCTCAGATCTGCGTCCTCGGACAAATCCGGACACCTTGCTTGTGTTCCGAAGAACAATTTGTACATCTCCACGGGTGTCGCGCCCATAAAATGTTGGAGGACTCGCGGTCCCTCCGGATTAAATTCCCACAGGCAGAGAGGGTGACGTTTGCAGGGCAGCATGCGGCGAATCAGCATAACTTGCGCGACTACGGTCAAGTTAATATCTCTTTCTAGGAGATCCTGAATGCGGTCCTGCAGTAGGGGCACGTCTTTGGACGGCCCCCAGATAAGCCCTTCATTGACCCATGATGCTTGCCATGGTGGGGGACCCAAGCAAAAAGCAGGTTTCGCCACCCATGTGGTGCCCCTGGGGGCTGTGATGTAAAACCAGTCCCGTTGCTATAAGCCGAACTCCTCTTGGGAAGTGCCCCCGGGCCATGGAGCGCCGACTATCTTGCTTATAATAGCTCCTCCCCACTCAGCGTGCTGCCCCTTGATCATCTTCGGCTCCACCTTGAAGGTTCTAGGCCACAATCCGAAGTGAGGGGTGATATGGAGGAAGGCCTCACACACGACAACGAATGATGAAATTTGGAGGATGGACTCCGAAGCTAGGTCGTGGAATTCCAGCCCGTAATAGAACATCAGACCCCTCACGAAGGGATCAATCGGGAAGCCTAGCCCCCGAAGGAAGTGAGATGTGAACACCACGCTCTCACCGGGCTGGGGAGAGAGAATGGCCTGCCCTTGAGCAGGCAGCCTATGCGAGATTTCGCCGGTTAGATACTTGGCATCTCTCAGCCTTCGCACGTCTTCTTCCATAACGGAGGAAGGCACCCACCGGCCTTGAAGGTCGGAGCCAGACATCGTCGAAGGTCCGAAGCGCCTAAAACTAGAGCTTTGAGTGTTGGAACTCGAGGCGAGGGGCGGATTCAATTGGATTGAAAGAGAAAGGAGTCGAGCCTTGGTCTCTTTATAAAGGGTTTGAATACCAAGAGCCCTCCCCGTAACCGTTTGGGACTCACTTCCAATTAGAGAGTCATACCAAAAGGCGCGGCTGGGTTACCCACGCCCGTATTGATGAGAATCCCGGAATAAGGGGACACGATCTCTGCTTTGACAAGACGTGCCAAGGAAACCGCCTCGCTAAATGCGCTGAGGTGGAACAGTAAAATGACTCGAACATAGGCTTGGTCGTGGCGTGATGTCACGCTGCGGAATACGTCAGCAGATTGGATTTGTGCAGATATTATTCTCTCTACGATGGTATGTGGAACTTATTTTTGCAGAGCCAGACACTATCCTTGTGTTCAACATCTTCTATGAAGTATTCGGAGGAGGAACCCGCCTTGCAATGCCGAAGACAATTTGTGCGCCGGACTCGTCGTCATTGAAGCCTGGTTCAAGGGCTACTGAGGGAGTCCTGGATTAGGGGGTGTCCGGATGGCCGGACTATGACCTTTGGCCGGACTCCCGGACTATGAAGATACAAGATTGAAGACTTCGTCCCGTGTCCAGATGGGACTTTCCTTGCCGTGGAAGGCAAGCTTGGCGATACGATATGAAGATCTCCTCCCATTGTAACCGACTCTGTGTAACCCTAGCCCTCTCCGATGTCTATATAAACCGGAGAGTTTTAGTCCGTAGGACGAACAACAATCATACCATAGGCTAGCTTCTTGGGTTTAGCCTCTCTGATCTCGCGGTAGATCAACTCTTGTACTACCCATATCATCAATATTAATCAAGCAGGAGTAGGGTTTTACCTCCACCGAGAGGGCCCGAACCTGGGTAAAAACATCGTGTCCCTTGTCTCCTGTTACCATCCGCCTAGACGCACAGTTCGGGACCCCCTACCCGAGAACCGCCGGTTTTGACACCGACATCACCATTAGCAATATGATCTCGAATGAAATGATGACGAACTTCAATATGCTTAGTTCGGGAGTGTTGCACGGGATTGTGAGCGATTTTAATAGCACTCTCATTGTCACAAAGCAAAGGAACATGTTTCACATATATCCCATAATCTTTAAGAGTTTGGGTCATCCAAAGTTATTGAGCTCAACATGACCCAGCATCAATGTATTCCGCTTCGGCGGTGGATAAGGATACCGAGTTTTGTTTCTTGGAGGACCAAGATACAAGAGATCTACCAAGAAATTGACAAGTACTAGAAGTGGACTTTCTATCAACCTTGTCTCCAGCATAGTCCGAGTCAGAGTAGCCAACAAGATTAAAAGAGGCCCTCTTTGGATACCAAATGCCAAAGTTTCGTGTATGAATTAAGTATCTCACTATCGTTTTCACTGCCTTAAGATGACATTCTTTAGGGGCCGCTTGAAATCATGCACACATGCACACACTTAGCGTAATATCGGGACGAGAGGCACATAGATATAACAATGAACCAATCAGAGAGCAATAAACTTTTTGATCAACGGGTTCACCATCCTTAGTCAAGTCAAGATGTCCACTAGTAGGCATGGGTGTACTCATACCTTTGCATTATTGCATATTGAACTTCTTAAACAAGTCTTTGGTGTACTTCGTTTGATAGACAAAGGTGCCTTCCTTAGTTTGCTTGATTTGCAAACCAAGAAAGAACTTGAGTTTACTCATCATAGACATCTCAAAATTCTCCGACATTAGCTTCCCAAACTTCTCACTAAAATGAGGGTTAGTTGATCTAAATATAATATCATCGACATAAATTTGGCACACAAATAATTCTCCATTAACCCTTTTAGTGAAAAGAGTAGAATCAATTTTTCCAATCTCAAAGCCTTTTTCAATAAGGAACTTTGTCAAGCATTTATACCATGCTCTAGGAGCTTGTTTAAGACCATAAAGAGCTTTGTGAAGTTTGTAAACATGATTGGGTTTCTTAGGATTAACAAAGCCGGGAGGTTGTTTAACATAAACTTCCTCCTCAATTTCACCATTTAGAAAAGCACTTTTAATGTCCATTTGGTACAAAGTGATATCATGATGATTAGCATAGGCAAGTAAGATGCAAATGGAGTCAAGTCTAGCAACGGGGGCATATGTCTCACCATAGTCCATACCTTCGACTTGAGTGTAGCCTTGGGCGACGAGACGTGCTTTGTTGCGTACCACTTGTCCATCTTCATCTTGCTTGTTGCAAAACACCCATTTGGTGCCGATGATGTTGTGGTTGTTGTCGGGCTTCTCGACCAATGTCCACACTTGGTTTCTCTCAAAGTTGTGTAGTTCTTCGTGCATGGCATTTATCCAATCCGGATCTTCCAATGCTTCTTCAACCTTCATAGATTCAATGCTAGAGATGAATGAATAATATTCACAAAAGTTAGCCAAACGAGATTTAGAGCGATTCTCCCGGTTTGGATATCATTGTAGTTTTGCTCGACGGGATGGTCTCTAGCAATTCTTACTCGAACTCGTGAGAGCTTTTGCTTTGATTGGGGTGGAACATCTTCTTCATCATCTTGTTATTCTTCTTGGCCTTCATCGTTGTTGACGTTGTCGTTCTCTCGTCGTGGTGGAGAAGGAGGTTGATGCGGTTCATCTTGGTGAACTTCCTCATTTTCTTCATCTTGGTGTGTCCTGCTTGTGGATGCTTCCATATCAACTCTTGGTTCACCTTGTCGTGAGGTAGAAGCTTCCACTTGGACGAACATGGTACTCTCCTTCACCTTCGTTGGATGAACCTTGCCAATAGACAAGTCTTGGATTGCTTCCGAAGATCTTTTTGTCCTACATCAATTGACAATTGCTCTACTTGCGAGCTGTTAGATTCATCAAACTTCACATCTACCATCTCTTCAACCTTTCGGGTGAAATTGTTGTAGACATGGTAAGTGTGAGAGTTTGAGCCATAACCAAGTAGGAATCCCTCATGAGATTTAGGAGAAAATTTAGAGCGACGATGCTTATCAAGAATGTAGCACTTTGATCCGAATACTCGAAAGTGTCCAACTTGGGGTTTGTTACTGGTGAGGAGCTCGTATGCCGTCTTGCTGAGTAGCTTGTGAGGATACAAGCGATTTGTTGCATGACAAGCTGTCTCAACCGCTTCTGCCCAAAAGTGCTTTGGTGTCTTGTACTCATCAAGCATTGTTCTCGCCATTTTGATGAGTGTCCGGTTCTTCCTCTCAACAACTCCATTTTGTTGAGGTGTGTACATAGTCGAGAACTCATGTGAAATCCCTTCTTCGTCAAGAAAGGTGTCCACATTTGCGTTCTTGAACTCCGTGTCATTGTCACTATGAACCTTCTTGATCTTCACTTAAAATTGATTTTGGGACTTCCTAGCAAAGTTTTTGAAGATCTTTTGGACCTGCGATTTATCATCGAGAAAGAACACCCACGTAAATCTTGAAAAATCATCAACTATAACAAGACCAAATGAGTTTCCACCGAGACTTTTGTAAGCGTTGGGACCAAAGAGGTCAATGTGAAGTAGCTCGAGCGGTCTCCGTGTGGTCATGTTGTTCTTCATGGGATGGCTTCCTCCAACCTGTTTTCCTGCTTGGCAAGCACTTCAAAGTCTATACTTATCAAATATGACATCTTTAACTCCAAGGATATGATCACCTTTAAAAAACTTGTCAAGGTTTCGCATGCCCATGTGACCTAACCGTCTATGCCACAACCAACCTTTAGAAGATTTAGAAATTAAGCAAGTTCTAGGTTGAGCCTTTTTAGTGAAATCAACAATGTATAGATCACCTTTGCGTATACCAGTAAAGACCATTTTATGGTTATCTCTATGAAACACTTAACAATCTACTTTGGTAAATAGGACATTGAAGCCAAAGTCAGCTAGTCTAGAAATAGAAAGCAAATTGTAGCCAAGGGATTCAACGAGCATGGCATTTTGAATAGAGCTATCATGTGAGATGGCCACCTTACCGAGACCAACCACCTTACCCTTTGAGTTATCACCAAAAGTGACATACTTTCGAGGGTCGTCGTTTTCAGCAAGCTCACCAAACATATCTTTATCTCCGGTCATGTGATCGGTACATCCACTGTCAAGGATCCATTCCTTTCCTCCTGCCAAGTATCCTCGAGGATTTGCCATAAGACCAAAGTGTCTCATTGCATCATCAAGATCATAGTCACTAAAGTCATCCTCATCATAACATCCATGTTCAAAATCATCATGTGGTGGATCAATTCCTAGAGAGGGTGAATCGTTAGACAAATGATTTTGACAATAGTCATCTTTATGAATTCTAATAGCTTCAAAAATAATATCACTAATGATTCCAACCTCTCCTTTGGCATGCATAAGATTTGTAAGCTCAAATAGACAATCACCAAACTTAGGATCATTGGAATTCATCTTACTCAAGGCAATAGACTTATGGAGAATTTCATCTAGATTTTGCAAGGAATAATTTGGGAATCATTCCTCAAGAAATTTCCATATGGTGTAGGCACATTCAAGAGTAGGCAAGCAACCAATCAAGTTTCTAGGCAAACCTCTAGTGATAAGATTAACAGTTCTAAGATTGTGAATCATCAATGGAATCATCAAGGGTAGGATGCATAGGATCAACATGTGGTGCACAAGGGCTAGTAATGTACTTGTCCAAATGATATTCATTGAAAATCAAAAGCATCTCATTTTTTTCACTCATGAAACTACTCTCCATCAAGTATAGGCACTCCATTTCTAAGACTCCCCAAAGTAGACTCATCCATCTTCCTCCAATGGTGTTTAAACCAAGGCAATGGAGACCTTGCACTGATACCAATTGAAAGGATCGAGAAGAGGGGTCTAGAGGGGGGTGAATAGACACTCAACACACAAAGTTGGCAGTTTTTAAGTTTTTCAAGTTTAGGTAGAGTTTAAGCATAAGTTTAACCATTCACAATACAAATCAAGCAAGCATGCAAAGAGTATATGAGCAGCGGAAAGTAAAGCATGCAACTTGAAAGAAAGTAAAGGGATGGGATTGGAGTGTGCAAACGCAATTGGAGACACGGATCTTTTTGGCGTGGTTCCGATAGGTGGTGCTATCGTACATACATGTTGATGGAGACTTCAACCCACGAAGGGTAACGGCTGCATGAGTCCACGGAGGGCTCCACCCACGAAGGGTCCACGAAGAAGCAACCTTGTCTATCCCACCATGGCCATCGCCCATGAAGGACTTGCCTCACTAGGGTAGATCTTCACGAAGTAGGCGATCTCCTTGCCCTTACAAACTCCTTGGTTCAACTCCACAATCTTGTCGGAGGCTCCCAAGTGACACCTAACCAATCTAGGAGACACCACTCTCCAAAAGGTAATGGATGGTGTGTTGTTGATGAACTCATTGCTCTTGTGCTTCAAATGATAGTCTCCCCAACACTCAACTCACTCTCATAGGATAGGATTTTGTGGAAAGCTGATTTGAGTGGAAAGCAACTTGGGGAACGCTAGAGATCAAGATTCATATGGTAGGAATGGAATATATTGGTCTCAACACATGAGTAGGTGGCTCTCTCAGAAAATGGATAGTGGAAGTGTAGGCATAATCTGATGGCTTTCCTCACAAATGAGCAGAGGGTGGAGGGGTATATATAGCCTCCACACGAAATCTAACCGTTACACACATTACACCAAACTCGGTTGGACCGGATCAAAAATCTCGGTCTGGCCGATTCAGTTCATATGTGACCTTTAGACAATTTTGGTGGGACCGACATCATCTCGGTAGGACCGATATCATTAGGGTTAGGGCATAACGTAATTTCGGTTGGACCGATTACTCAAACTCAGTTCGAACGACTTTGGTAATAAGCAAACCAGAGAGTTGGTCAGGCAAACTCGGTGGGACCGATTCACTCGTCTTGGTGGGACCAAGCGTTATGAAAAGGAAATAGAGAGTTTGCATTGCAGACTTGGTGGGACCGACCGCGTATTTTGGTTGGACCAAAATGTTACGAAGGGAAACAGAGAGTTTGTAATCCCATCTCGGTGAGACCGAGATCCCTATTGGTGAGACCGAAAAGACTAGGGTTTCTGGCAGTGGCTATGTCAAATGAACCCGGTGGCGCCGGATAGATCAAATCGGTGGGGCCGAGTTTGACTTTAGGTTTGGGACATATGTGGATATGAGAAAGTGGTTGAGGGCTTTGGAGCATATAACTAATCATTTTGAGCAAGCAAGCCATTAAGCAACACCTCATCCCCTTTTAATAGTATTGGCTTTCCTATAGACTCAATGTGATCTTGGATCACTAAAATGGAAAATGTAGAGTCCTGAGCATTGAGCTTGAACCAATCATTTGTCCTTAGCATCTTGAAGGGGTTTCACATCCTCTTGTCCATGCCACTCCACTGTTGAACTTATCTAAAATATACTAGAAAAAAGAGTTAGTCCAATAAGAGATATGCTGTCATGAATTACCAAAATCACCCAGGGAGCACTTGTGCTTTCAACAACGATCTAGATCTCTATTGTATCTACTCTTCGATGGATCACCAGGCGATGACATCCTCCAGCTCTTCCTCATTTCCTCACGGCTTTGCTTGAAAGCAGCCACCGGTTCCTCCACCTCCTGCTCGCGCTTGATCCGGATCATCCTCAAGTCACCCATCAGTTCCTCGATGACGGCTATCAGCATCATCCCCGAGGCACTGCTTTGCTCATGCAACATCTTCCAGCCGGCGTCCTCCTCCTCCTTGTCGGTGAGCGCCTTGAGGAGCTTCACATTGTCACCCATGAGTTGCTCGATGAGGCCGATCACCTTGTCAACTGAGGCATCGCTGATCTCGAGCAACTTCATCAAGCCATCACCAACTCCTGCTGCTTAATGAGGCTAGCAAGAATGTCGTTGTCCATAGCCAAGGACTTCAGCAATGCCAGCTCATTGCGATCGCCGACGCGGCGAGTGTGCTTGTGAGAGCCCTCGCGTGCCCGTGAGAGCTCATTCGAGGGCTCCGCGGCGTACCGGGACATCTCTGCTGCGGCTGCCGCTTCGTGGTGGGACCTCTCTAGTGCCTCTGCGGCCTTGTTCTTTGCTGCCTAGTTATATGCCCACCCGAAACTCCTACTACCAGTCATGGCGGAACGACTTGACAGGAAAGACCAATTTTCGAGTGGGTAGTTTTTATAGCCCGATGCTAAGTGTAAACACATATTAGTTTGATCAGTGTGAGCACATATTAGTTTGATTTGTGTGAACAGATTTGCAATTACTTAGTGCGTTGTAATCTGCAATGTGAGGAGAAACAAAATCAAGATTTATTGATGGTTTTGGGCCCACAAAACCCCATTTTTGTTGTTTTGTCTTATCGCAAATAGTTCTTTTGGATCAACCGTATGCCACGCATCGGAAGCCCAAAACATGGGCCCTTGTTCTTGAATGTACGTGTACGTGTCTGACCACTATCACACACGGTCATGATATCACCATCGTGTCATGTGGATGCGTTGTCACGTCTCCCACGGGGTGCCAGAAGGTTGACCACGTGGTTGCTCGCCGTGGTGTCCCTGTTTTTTCTTTTTTTTGCGGGTCCATGGCATCCCTGCACGTGCTCTTCTCGCCGTTGAGACAAATTTACAATGGCAATGGTTAATAATTGTCTTACATATTCAGGATAATTTAAAATGCCACATGCGGCAAGGCACAAAACACTCACGACCTACTTATGCATACAATTATAATAAAATATAGGCTAAAAAGTTGAGCCAGCGGCTTTCCAACGATGGTCTTCTCGGACTCCATGATCAGCATATCACCCTTGCGGCCGTTCATTATGTGTAACTTACTAATCATCTCACACGAGTACTCGCAGACACATCATGTGTGATACTCCTAGCCACCGCAAGCAACTAGTTTGCATTTTTCAAAGTTTTTTGTACGAACATAATCACACACGAACTTACTATAGTAACCTTCTGTGTTATAATTTCTCATCCCAAACAGTTCATCCGAGTGGGCTATTTGCTGCGTATCACACACATCCAGTTTACACGAATCGTTTGTGTTCTTTTGGCTGATCGATAATTCCGCATATCACACACATCCTGTTAAGATGAACCGTTTCCGTTCTCTTGCCTAATCGAAAATAGTTTGTTCGAGTGAACCGTATGTCGTATATCACAGACAACTTGATCTGGCTGACCGTTTCTTTAGCATTCCCTAATAGCACACAGTTCATCGGAGAGAACTGCATGCCGTATATCGCACACACATTGATATGGCTGCCCGTTTCTGTTGTTCTTCCTCATCGCAAATAGTTCTGCTGGATGAACCGTATGCCCAACATCGCACACATAACTAAAATCTGAACCATGTTTGATGTGTCCGCCATTGCAAACGTTTTGCACATTTTTGATGGTTTTTTCATAGCATCGTTTGCGATTATTGCACCTGTCGGCGTCCTAGATATGGGGGTATCAAGCCCTGCCTGCCCGCGGCCCACCACGTGGCTCCATCGACGGCCTGGTACGACCCAGCTTCAGCACCAACACTACAAGACCCTCGCGAGGGCCTAAGCCTCGCGAGGAGGACGATGCCTAGACCCCCGAAGGAAGCAGCCTCCTCAGGAGGGCTCCTGAGGGAGGCAAAGAGTTCTATGCAAGATACCTCACGAGTCTCAGCTGACGTGAGCCATGACGACCAAGGCCGGACGGGCGCCAGGCGGGTGTAGAGCGCAGGTTTCCTCTTCGGTGCAAGGGAGGCAAGCCGCAGGCGCGGAGCCTCGAGGAATTAGCCAAAGGTTACCATTTCGGTGCAACAAGACCAAGACCGCCAGGACGGCAGGACAGAGGTCATCAGTGATCCCACCGCAGCTTCACCACCAGAGGCTTTTCGCAGGCGAAGACTACTTTCGTCAGGATAGACTGTACTACTTGTCTCCTTTTAAATCCCGCCTTTGTGGGATCCCTTCCCACTCATATTTGGGAAGAGGACCAAAGCCACTATAAATAGGACCTAGCCACCACCATAGAAAGGGGACGGATCCATTCAGACCAAAACCACCATATTAGCTCAAGAACATCTCTCCTCCGGAGGCTTGTTCATCCTCTGTACTTGTTCATCCATAGCCCCTTGAGGCAATCCACCACACCACACTGGAGTAGGGTATTACACCAGAATGGTGGCCTGAACCAGTATAAATCTTTGTGTCTCTATGTCTCTTTGAGCTCGACACGTTAGGCCTAGTGAGATCACGAGTAGGCAGGCTGGGCAGGTTGAGATCTCTGCACGCACCCCAGAGTTCGAACCTTTCACAGGTTACTGGATCCCGAAATCCGACATTTGGCATGCCAGGTAGGGGTGCGTCGGATCTTCTCTTCCATCGACCAGTCCTCCGCTACTCCACCAACACCATGGATGACACCCCGAGGGCGCACGTCGAGCACTGGGTTGTACAGACCTCCTCGACAGCACCCACCCATGAGGAAGACCTCCAATTTGCCCTGCTCGCGGCCCGCGTTTCACCGGGGGCAACCGACCATGGGGGGCGTGCGGCGCAACCCTCTCCACTGGCGCCGCGCCGGAGCCGCGCGACCGGGTGATCTCCAAACTACACTGCAACAACCGCCCCGCATTCGCGTAGGGAGCAAAAAAACATGAGTGCAGCAGTCATCGTGGCTCAGGAGCTCTTGCAGTGCAGGCTGCTGGAGAGCGGCCGCGACACCCTGCTGGAATGAGTCGTCGAGTTGCTAGACGCGGCGTGCAGGGGGCCGGCGCCATTCTGCACCGTGCCCACGTCGCAGGCGGTGGTGGGGGCTGATACGTCTCCAATGTATCTATAATTTTTGATTGTTTCATGCTATGGTATTACCTGTTTTGGATGTTTATGGGCTTTATTTTATACATTATTATAATTTTTGGGACTAACCTACTAACCGGAGGCCCAACCCGTATTACTGTTTTTTTTGCCTATTTCAGTATTTCGAAGAAAAGGAATATCAAATGGAGTCCAAACGGAATGAAACCTTCGGGAGCGTGATTTTTGGAACGAACGTGATCCAGAGGACATGGAGTGCAAGTCAAGAAACAACCAGAGCCTCCACGAGATAGGAGGGCGCGCCCCCCCTGTAGGGCGCGCCCCTGTCTCGTGGGCCTCTCGGGCGTCCACCGACGTACTTCTTCCTCCTATATAAGTCTACGTACCCTGAAAACAACGAGGAGCCACCTGAAGAAATATTTCCTCCACCGTAACCTTCTGTATCCGCGAGATCCCATCTTGGAGCTGTCGCCGGCGTCCTGTCGGAGGGGTAATCCACCATGGAGGGCTACTACATCAACATCCTTACCCCTCCAATGAGTTGTGAGTAGTTTACCACAGACCTACGGGTCCATAGTTATTAGCTAGATGGCTTCTTCTCTCTTTTTGGATCTCAATACAATGTTCTTCCCATCTCTTGTGAAGAACTATTCGATGTAATCTCTTCTTGCGGTGTGTTTGTCAAGATCCGATGAATTGTGTGTTTATGATCAGATTTATCTATGGATAATAATTGAATCTTCTCTGAATTCTTTTATATGATTGAGTTATCTTTGCAAGTCTCTTCAAATTATCGGTTTGGTTTGGCCTACTAGATTGATCTTTCTTGCCATGGGAGAAGTGCTTAGCTTTGGGTTCAATCTTGCGTTGTTCTTACCCAGTGACAAAAAGGGTTGCAAGACACGTATTGTATTGTTGCCATCGAGGATAAAAAGATGGGGTTTATATCATATTGCTTGAGTTTATCCCCCTACATCATGTCATCTTGCTTAATGCGTTACTCTGTTCTTATGAACTTAATACTCTAGATGCATGCTGGATAGCGGTCGATGTCTGGAGTAATAGTAGTAGATGCAGGCAGGAGTCGGTCTACTTGTTGCGGACGTGATGCCTATATACATGATCATGCCTAGATAACGTCATAATTATTCGCTTTTCTATCAATTGCTTGACAGTAATTTGTTCACCCACCGTAAAACTTATGCTCTCGAGAGAAGCCTCTAGTGAAACCAATGGCCCCCGGGTCTATCTCTTATCATATTTGTTTCCAATCTACTTTTATTTGCATCTTTATTTTCTGCATCTATATTATAAATACCAAAAATATATTTATCTTATCATACTATCTCTATCAGATCTCACTTTTGCAAGTGGCCGTGAAGGGATTGACAACCCCTTTATCGCGTTGGTTGCGAGTTCTTTGTTTGTTTGTGTAGGTTCATGGGGCTTGTTGAGGATCCTCCTACTGGATTGATACCTTGGTTCTCAAAACCTGAGGGAAATACTTACGCTACTGTGCTGCATCACCCTCTCCTCTTCGAGGAAAACCAACGCAAGCTCAAGACGTAGCAAGAAGGATTTCTGGCGCCGTTGCCGGGGAGGTCTTCGCTCAAGTCAAGACATACCAAGTACCCATCACAAACTCATCTCCCCCACATTTACATTATTTGCCATTTGCCTCTCGTTTTCCTCTCCCCCATTTCACCCTTGCCGTTTTATTCGCCCTCTCTTTCCCAATCTTCTCCTCTCTTTTTCGTTTGCCGTTTTCTGTTTGCTTGTGTGTTGGATTACTTGTTGCCATGGCACAAGATAATACCAAATTGTGTGATTTCTCGAATACCAATAATGATGATTTCCTTAGTACTCTGATTGCTCCTCTTAATGATGTTCAGTCTTGTGAAATCAATACTGCTTTGCTGAATCTTGTTATGAAAGATCAATTCGCCGGCCTTCCTAGTGAAGATGCCACTACTCATATAAACAATTTTGTTGATTTGTGTGATATGCAAAAGAAGAAAGATACGGATAATGATATTGTTAAATTTAAGTTATCTCCGTTTTCACTTAGAGATTGTGCTAAAGTTTGGTTTTCGTCTTTGCCTAAAAATAGCATTGATTCTTGGAACAAGTGCAAAGATCATCACTCTTAGGAACGATATTATGAATTTTAAACAACTTGATCATGATCATGTTTCCCAATCTTGGGAAAGAATGAAATTGATGATTCACAATTGCCCTACTCATGGTTTGAATTTATGGATGATCATACAAAATTTTTATGCCGGTTTGAACTTTGCTTCTAGGAATCTCTTAGATTCAGCCGCGGGAGGCACATTTATGGAAATCACTGTAGGAGATGCTACAAAACTTCTTGATAATATTATGGCTAATTATTCTCAATGGCATACCGAAAGATCTTCTAGTAAAAAAGTACATGCTATAGAAAAAATCAATGTTTTGAGTGGGAAGATGGATGAACTTATGAAGTTGTTTTCTACTAAAAATACTCCTCTTGAACCCAATGATATGCCTTTGTCTACTTTGATTGAGAATAATAATGAATCTATGGATGTGAATTTTGTTGGTAGGAATAGTTTTGGAAACAATGCCTACAGAGGAAACTTTAATTCTAGACCGTTCCCTAGTAATTGCTCTAATAATTATGGAAATTCCTACAATAACTCTTATGGTAATTTTAATAATATGCCCTCTGATTTCGAGAATAGTGTGAAAGAATTTATGATTTCTCAAAAGAATTTTAATGCTTTGCTTGAAGAAAAATTGCTCAAAGTTGATGATTTGGCTAGGAACGTTGATAGACTTTCGCTTGATGTTGATTCTCTCAAACTTAGATCTTCTCCTCATAAGCATGATATCAAAGAGCCCCTCAAAGCAATGATAATTTCCATAGATGAGTGTAAGGAAAGAACTGCTAGGTTGCGTGCTAAGAAAGAAAGCTTTATAAAAGCGTGTTCTTCTAGTTTCCATGAAAATAATGATGAGGATCTTAAGGTTATTGATACATCTCCTATTAGATCTATGTTTTGCAATATGAATTTTGATGATTATGGGACTGATGATGAATCAACTTTGCCTAGAAGGGGTCCCAAAAATTCGGAGTCTTTAGATCTTGATGCTAATTTTGGTAAAATTAAGATTGAAGAGGCCACGATTTTAAATAGTATTGAACCCACTATCTCGGATTTCAAGGAATTTGATTATGATAATTGTTCTTTAAAAGGTTGTATTTCCTTGTTGCAATCCATTGTTAATTCTCCCCATGCTTATAGTCAAAATAAAGCTTTTACCAAACATATTGTTGATGCCTTGATGCAATCTTATGATGAAAAACTTAATTTGGAAGTTTCTATACCTAGAAAACTTAATGATGAGTGGGAACCTACTATAAAGTTTAAAATTAAAGATTATGAGTGTTTTGATTTGTGTGATTTGGGTGCTAGTGTTTCCATGATTCCGAAAACTTTATGTGATATTCTAGGTTTCCATGATCTTGATGATTGCTCTTTAAATTTGCACCTTGCAGATTCCACCATTAAAAAGCCAATGGGAAGGATCAATGATGTCCTTATTGTTGCAAATAGAAATTTGGTGCCCATTGATTTTATCGTTCTTGATATAGATTGCAATCTTTCTTGCCCTATTATTCTAGGTAGACCTTTACTTAGAATGATTGGCGCGATTATTGATATGAAGGAAGGGAACATTAGATTCCAATTTCCATTAAAGAAAGGCATGGAGCACTTTCCAAGAAAGAAAGTCAAGTTACCTTATGAATCTATCATGCGAGCTACTTATGAATCAAGTGCCAAAGATGGCACTACTTAGATCTATCTTCGCTTTTATGCCTAGCTAGGGGCGTTAAACGATAGCGCTAGTTGGGAGGCAACCCAATTTTCTTTATGTTCTTTGTTTTTGTTCCTGTTTAGTGTTAAATTTTGTTTCTACTTTCTGTTTAGATGTGTTTTTAGCTTTTAATTAGTGTTTGTGCCAAGTAGAACCTATAGGATAACCTATGATATGAGTTGATTTGATTCTGCTGAAAAACAGAAACTTTGCGCTCACGAGAAAAATTCAATAAATCACAGGAACGAGATTTTGCATTGATTATTTTTGCTGCTGTTCAATAAACACATTGTTTAGGACTTCCTATTTTGGTAGGATTTTTGAGATTCCAGAAGTTTGCGTTAGTTACAGATTGCTACAGACTGTTCTGTTTTTGACAGATTCTGTTTTTCGTGCGTTGTTAGCTTATTTTGATGCATCTATGGCTAGTAAAATATTTTATGAACCATAGAGAACTTTGAATACAGTAGGTTTAATACCAATATAAATAAATAATGAGTTCATTACAGTACCTTATGTGGTGGTTTTGTTTTCTTTCACTAACGGAGCTTATAAGATTTCTTGTTGAGTTTTGTGTTGTGAAGTTTTCAAGTTTTGGGTAAAGCTTTTGTGGACTATGGAATAAAGAGTGGCAAGAGCCTAAGCTTGGGGATGCCCAAGGCATCCCAAGATATTCAAGGATAGCCAAAAGCCTAAGCTTGGGGATGCCCCCGGAAGGCATCCCCTCTTTCGTCTTCGTTCATTGGTAACTTTACTTGGAGCTATATTTTTATTCACCACATGATATGTGTTTTGCTTGGAGCGTCGTGTATTAGTTTGGTCTTTGCTTGTTAGTTGACCACAATCATCCTTGCTGTAACACACCTTTTGGAGAAGCCTGTTTGCTTAGGATTTGATAGAATACTCTATGTGCTTCACTTATATCTTTTGAGCTTGATAGTTTTTGCTCTAGTACTTCACTTATATCTTTTAGAGCACGGTGGTGGATTAATTTTGAAGAAATTGCTAGTCTCTCATGATTCACTTATATTATTTTGAGAGTCTCTTAGAACAGCATGGTATTTGCTATGGTCATGAAATTGGTCCTAGAATGATGAGCATCCAAGTTGGGTATAATAAAAACTATCATAGAAAGTGAATTGGATGCTATGATCAATTTGATGCTTGATAATTGTTTTGAGATATGGAGGTAGTGATCTTAAAGTCATGCTAGTTGGGTGATTATGAATTTAAAGAATGCTTGTGTTGAAGTTTGTGATTCCCGTAGCATGCACGTATGGTGAACTGCTTTGTGATGAAGTTGGAGCACAATTTTATTTATTGAGTGTCTTCCTTATGAGTGGCGGTCGGGGACGAGCGATGGTCTTTTCCTACCAATCTATCCCCCTAGGAGCATGCGCATAGTGCTTTGGTTTTTGATGACTGCTAAATTTTTGCAACAAGTATATGAGTTCTTTTGACTAATGTTGAGTCCATGGATTATACGCACCCTTTCACCCTTCCATTATTGCTAGCCTCTCTTGTACCATGCAACTTTCGCCGGTACCATACACCCACCATATACCTTCCTCAAAACAGCCACCATACCTACCTATTATGGCATTTCCATAGCCACTCCGAGATATATTGCCATGCAACTTTCCACCGTTCCGTTCATATGACACGCATTACTTTTGTCATATTGCTCTTTGCATGATCATGTAGTTGACATTGTATTTGTGGCAAGGCCACCTTCATAATTTTCATACATGTCACTCTTGGTTCATTGCATATCCCGGTACACCGTCGGAGGCATTTATATAGAGTCATACCTTGTTCTAGCTTTGAGTTGTAAATCCATAAAAGTGTGATGATCTTCATTATTAGAGCATTGTCCTAGTGAGGAAAGGATGATGAAGACTATCATTCCCCCACAAGTCGGGATGAGACTTCGGACTTTACAAAAAGAAAAAAAGGAAAAAAAAGAGAAAGGCCAAAAAGAAAAAAAGGGAAGGCCAAAGAAAAAAAAAGAAAAAGAAAAAATGAGAGAGAAAGAGAGAAGGGACAATGCTACTATCTCCTTTTCCACACTTGTGCTTCAAAATAGCACCATGATCTTCATGATAGAGAGTCTCTTATTTTGTCACTTTGACATACTAGTGGGAATTTTTCATTATAGAACTTGGCTTGTATATTCCGATGATGGGCTTTCTCAAAATGCCCTAGGTCTTTGTGAGCAAGCAAGTTGGATGCACACCCACTAGTTCTCTTTTGTTGAGCTTTCATATATTTATAGCTCTAGTGCATCCGTTGCATGGCAATCCCTACTCACTCACATTGATATCTATTAATGGGCATCTCCATAGCCCGTTGATACGCCTAGTTGATGTGAGACTATCTTCTCCTTTTTTGTCTTCTCCACAACCACCATTCTATTCCACATATAGTTCTATGTCCATGGCTCACGCTCATGTATTGCGTGAACGTTGAAAAAGTTTGAGATTATTAAAGTATGAAACAATTTCTTGGCTTGTCATTGGGGTTGTGCATGATTAAATACTTTGTGTGATGAAGATAGAGCAACAGCCAGACTATATGATTTTGTAGGGATAACTTTCTTTGGCCATGTTATTTTGAGAAGACATGATTACTTTGCTTAGTATGCTTTAAGTATTACTATTTCTTATGTCAATATGAACTTTTATTTTGTATTATTTGGATCTGAACATTCATGCCACAATAAAGAAAATTACATTGAGAATTATGCTAGGTAGCATTCCACATCATTTTTTTTATCATTTACCTACTCGAGGACGAGCAGGAATTAAGCTTGCGGATGCTTGATACGTCTCCAACGTATCTATAATTTTTGATTGTTCCATGCTATTATATTACCTGTTTTGGATGTTTATGGGCTTTACTTTACACTTTTATATCATTTTTGGGACTAACCTACTAACCGGAGGCCCAGCCCGAATTGCTATTTTTTTTGCCTATTTTGGTGTTTCGAAGAAAAGGAATATCAAACGTAGTCCAAACGGAATGAAACCTTCGGGAGCGTGATCTTTGGAACGAACGTGATCCAGAGGACGTGGAGTGCAAGTTAAGAAACAACCGGAGCCTCCACGAGATAGGAGGACGCCCCCCTGTAGGGCGCGCCCCCTATCTCGTGGGCCCCTCGAGCGTCCACTAACGTACATCTTCCTCCTATATAAGTCTACGTACCCCGAAAACATCGAGGAGCCACCTGAAGAAATATTTCCGCCACCGTAACCTTCTGTATCCGCGAGATCCCATCTTGGACCCGTCGCCGGTGTTCTGTCGGAGGGGGAATCCACCACTGATTGTTTCTACATCAACATCCTTGCCCCTCCAATGAGTTGTGAGTAGTTTACCACAGACCTACAGGTCCATAGTTATTAGCTAGATGGCTTCTTCTCTCTTTTTGGATCTCAATACAATGTTCTTCCCCTCTCTTGTGAAGAACTATTCGATGTAATCTCTTTTTGCAGTGTGTTTGTCAAGATCCAATGAATTGTGGGTTTATGATCAGATTTATCTATGGATAATAATTGAATCTTCTCTGAATTCTTTTATATGATTGAGTTATCTTTGCAAGTCTCTTCGACTTATCGGTTTGGTTTGGCCTACTAGATTGATCTTTCTTGCCATGGGAGAAGTGCTTAGCTTTGGGTTCAATCTTGCGGTGTTCTTACCCAGTGATAGAAAGGGTTGCAAGACACGTATTATATTGTTGCCATCGAGGATACAAAGATGGGGTTTATATCATATTGCTTGAGTTTATCCCTCTACATCATGTCATCTTGCTTAATGCGTTACTCTGTTCTTATGAACTTAATACTCTAGATGCATGCTGGATAGCGGTCGATGTGTGGAGTAATAGTAGTAGATGCAGGCAGGAGTCGGTCTACTTGTTGCGAACGTGATGCCTATATACATGATCATGCCTAGATAACGTCATAATTATTCGCTTTTCTATCAATTGCTTGACAGTAATTTGTTCACCCACCGTAAAACCTATGCTCTCGAGAGAAGCCTCTAGTGAAACCTATGGCCCCCGAGTCTATCTCTTATCATATTTGTTTCCAATCTACTTTTATTTGCATCTTTATTTTCTGCATCTATATTATAAATACCAAAAATATATTTATCTTATCATACTATCTCTATCAGATCTCACTTTTGCAACTGGCCGTGAAGGGATTGACAACCCCTTTATCACGTTGGTTGCGAGTTCTTTGTTTGTTTGTGTAGGTTCATGGAACTTGTTGAGGATCCTCCTACTGGATTGATACCTTGGTTCTCAAAACCTGAGGGAAATACTTACGCTACTGTGCTGCATCACCCTCTCCTCTTCGAGGAAAACCAGCGCAAGCTCAAGACGTAGCAAGAAGGATTTCTGGCGCCGTTGCCGGGGAGGTCTTCACTCAAGTCAAGACATACCAAGTACCCATCACAAACTCATCTCCCCCGCATTTACATTATTTGCCATTTGCCTCTCGTTTTCCTCTCCCCCATTTCACCCTTGCCGTTTTATTCGCCCTCTCTTTCCCAATCTTCTCCTCTCTTTTCCGTTTGCCGTTTTCTTTTTGCCGCTTCCGGAGAGAGGCTATCTCAGCACGAGCAGCATTCTGGGCAGATGTGGAGGAAATCAGGGCACCCTGGGCAACGCTCTCATGTTGCTCCACAGCCTCCAGCTCGGTCTTCAGGACGGAGGTCCGGTCCTCAAGATCAGTCCTAAGTAGATCCAGTTCTAGGTGGTGCCTTCCACCCAGTTCAGCGCACGCCTTCGCCACCCTCTTCTCCACCTCCGCCTGGATCTGTGCTTCTTGAGCCGTGACGGTGTCCTCAGCAACCGCGACTTGTCGCTCCCTCACCTCCAGCCTCTCCAGCACCAAGCTGTGCTCCACGGCATCCAGCGCCAAGTCTTCATGGCGCCTTAGGAGCTCCTCCTCAGCAAGGGCCACCTCGCCTAGTGAGGAGGCCAATAAGGCATGACGCCCCTCGACTTCGTGCTGCAAGGCTGCAATTGAAGATAGAAGATCCCGCTCCCGCTGCTTGGCCGCCTTGCGATGGTGGTCGGCTGCCTCAGCCTCTTCCATGGTGCGGGCGCATGCTTCATGAGAAGCCGCAAGCGAGGCCGCCGCGCACGCTTTAGCCTCGTCGCGCTGGAGCTTCCCAAGGTTGATGGATACCTTCAGCCGCTGCCACTCATCCTCCAAGCGGCGGTTCTCTGCCTGAAGCATGGTGTCAACATTGGCAAGCTCCCCGCCAAGATGGACCATCATGTGCATCGCTTCACCAAAGAGCCCGAAGCGCACCATGCTACAACCGTAGGCGAGCGCGAGATCGTCGCCAGGACCTGCGCCGCCTCCGGAGGCTGCCCGGGAGGCGCCGGTCGCTCTGCCAGCTGCTTCCCGGGGGCTGGCAGGTATAACCCCACAGCTTGAAGACAAAGGTTGCCTAGGGCGCGCCCCCTGCTGGCAGTGACAAGAGGAAGGATCGTTGGTGCACCCCCTGTCCTGCGGGCAGAGCCGAGGGAAGGGGGCGCATGGGGCCTGGTGCCGGGACACCCTTGTGGCGTCGCATCGACTGAAGCTGGCCCCACACCCCGCGCAGGATCGGGGCGATGGGGCCTGGCGCTTCCATCAAGCCGGGGTCCTCGGGGGTGCCCGCCTCCCGAGTCTTCATCTTCGTGAGGACCCTGGCAAACCACGACCATGAGACGGCGCCGACCAGACTACGTTTGGAGGTCAAGAGCAAGGGTACTTACTCATCAGCGGCCACATATCTCCTTGGTTTCAGCAGCCGTCGGGTGCCGTCTTCACAGCACGAGGACCTCTTCCTCTTCAGGAGCAACTCAAGGCACGGACAGCGCCGACTAGGCCCTGACGGGCGATCCCCAGGAGGGGGAGCGCTCGGTGTGGTATCAGGAGCAAGGGTCCCGAGGTCAGGGGAACCCGGCGATACCTCCCGGCTCACAGCTTTTGGGCCATTGGTACGCTCCTCGTCATCAGCAACCACTCCAGAGCCTTCACCCTGGGCAACAGAGGCCCTGGCCTCCGGAGCCTGGGGCCGCACCAGCTCCGCATCAGCTCCTTCCAGGGCCCCAGGAGCCTCGGACTCCTGAGCCTCTTGCAGGGCCAGGCCTCCGGAGGAGCTCTCAATAGATGATAAGGACGCGCGCTCCCTGCCTCCACACTTGGAGCACGCGCGGCAGGATCAATCAAGAGAGGAGCCACGAGGATGGGGTTCTCGCGGGGCCCCTCAATGCCCCCAGGAAGCAAGCCCCACTCGTCAAATAGAGGCATCTGTCCCGCAAAGGCCGCCTTGTTCGGGCACAGATAGAGGAGGCAGCCACCCCCCGGGAGGTCACGAGGCTCGGACTCGCCGATCAGGAGCTCAAGCACCCTGCCCAGGGTATTAGCAACCAAAGACGGACTTTGCAGCCTCATCGGATCCCTGGCGCCTGAGAAATCCCACATCGCACGGGAATGGCGCTGAAGGGGAGTAATGCGCTGCTTCACGAATTCCTTCACCACCATTGGGGCAGTCACCCCCTGGTCCCGGAGCTTCGCCATCCTCCTCCAGACGAAAGCAAGACGCTAATCGGAGAGCTTCTCATGGCCCTAGCAAGAGCTGGGCGAGGCCGGCGACCCCAGAATCATGAGCAGGGGGCTGAATGTGTGGGCGTCCATCAAGAGCCACTGCTTCCGGAATCCCTTCGCGACGGGCGAAAGCTCAAAGTCAATCCTTGAGCCGACGGTCACAGCCACGGCTTCGAAGGACACGCATCCAGAGCGTTGGCGGGCGTCCACCAGCCGAAGCAGGAAGAAATGTCAAAACAAGGCCATGGAGGGAGTGATACCCACAATGGCCTCGCAGAGTAAGGCGAAGATGGCGAGGAGGATAACAGAGCGAGGATCTAGGTGCAATAGATGGATCTGATAATGCGACATCATGGCATTGAACAAAGGGGAGAAGGGAGGAATCAACCCTGCGAGAAGAGCATGGAGATAGATGGGGATCTCAGTGGCACTCATCTCTCTGACTTGCCAAGACGCATGGAAGACAGCCGTCGCCCTTCCCTTATTGGAATCAGCGATGAGCGCATGGCGAACATTATCCACCCCTTCTCTGTTGATCATCGTCGACTCCTCAAGGGCCGGCTCCAGGGCCGATGGAGGGCTGGCCGGTGCGAGCGGCTTCCCTTTCTTCTTCCTCGGCTTGGGAGCCATGACGAGCACTGAGAAGGGACAAGGTGCCAGTATTGGATCTATGGGCGCGACGACGAGATTGGAGGGGAGGAAACAAGAGTTGGGCACAGTAACTTGTGAAGGGCGAGCCGCTCTAGCAACGGGCGACTGCTGGGTCTGCCGAATATCAGGGCGACGTGGGGAAGTGGAGGCGCCCACGTCCCATCAATCGCCCCGTGTATCTAGGGCCGCAGGCTGATAGGGCCTGCAGCGCTCCGCCCTTGCCATTTGGCTTCGCCTGGAAGCCAAGTCTGAGCACGCATTGGGCCCGAAGGCTACTGTCAGCGTCCTGGATATGGGGGTATCCAGCCCTGCCTGCTTGCAGCCCACCACGTGGCTCCATCAACGGGCTCGTACGGCCCAGCTTCAGCACCAACACTACAGGACCCTCGCGAGGGGCCAAGCCTCGAGAGGCAGACAACGCCAAGACCCCCAAAGGAAGTAGCCTCCTCAGGAGGGCTCCTGAGGGAGGCGGAGAGTTCTATGCAAGATACCTCACGAGGCTCAGCTGACGTGAGCCATGACGACCAAGGCCAGACGGGCGCCAGGCGGGTGCAGAGCGCGGGTTTCCTCTTTGGTGCAAGGGAGGCAAGCCACAGGCGCGGAGCCCCGAGGAATCAGTCAAAGGTTACCATTTCAATGCAACGAGACCAAGACCGCTAGGACGGCAGGACGGAGGTCATCAGCGAGCCCACTGCAGGATCACGACCAGAGGCTTTTCGCAGGCGAATACTACTTTTGTCAGGATAGACTGTACTACTTGTCCCCTTTCAAATCCCGCTGTTGTGGGATCCCTTCCCGCTCATATTTGGGAAGAGGACCAAGGCCACTATAAATAGGACCTAGCCACCACCATAGAAAGGGGACGGATCCATTCGGACCAAAACCACCACGCTAGCTCAAGAACACCTCTCCTCTGGAGGCTTGTTCATCCTCTGTACTTGTTCATCCATAGCCCCTCTAGGCAATCCACCATACCACACTGGAGTAGGGTATTACACCATAATGATGGCCTGAACCAGTATAAATCTTTGTGTCTCTATGTCTCTTTGAGCGCGACGCGTTAGGCCTAGTGAGATCGTGAGTAGGCAGGCTAGGTAGGCTAAGATCTCCGCACGCACCCTAGAGTTCGAACCTTTCACAGGTTGCCGGATCCCGTAATCCAACAGCACCACACACGGTTTCATCGAAGGGTCTCTGATCATAGTGTCGCGTTAGCAGCATTCTGTAGTAGTGCTAGTAAACTGTTTGTGGTATACATGATTTTTTTCATTATGTTTTGAAAGAAAAATGGTTTTATGGAGGGAAAGGACGGTGTTTGAATTGCTAGAACATTTATGTACAATGAAGATGCATCTACATGAGTGTTGTGTTTAAATTTGGAATTATTTCAGGTTTGTTTGGCATTTTTATGGATTAATTGAGTTTCTTAGTGTCGGGGATATACCCCGCGGTATGACCCGGACGGAAATATGACCCGGCCGGACTAGACGGTTTATTTGAGACCCAGTTTACACTTGGCGATTCACTGGCAACCCGCCCTGACCAGACGGTTTACAACCTACCTGAACATTATGACTCATTGGTAACCCGGGGCGAGACAAATGGATGACAAGGCCCAAGGCCCAGAAGGCCGGTTTATGTTAATGGCGGGCCGATTTAAGAGGAAATGCATGAGGAATATTTACCTTACAAGGAGTTAAGACCCGGACTTGTATCCGGTTTGTATTAGAAGGTAGACTAGTCCTAATCCAAATAGGACTCCACATGTAACCCGCCCCTCTAACTTATATAAGGAGGGGCAGGGCACCCCAGGAGGGGAGAGACAATATGAAGTAGGAGAGTCGGTTTACGGCGACTCTCTTGTGAGGATAATAAGACCTAGCCACAAACAACATGCAGGGTTGTTACCGGATGATGTTTCCCGGGGCCCGAAGCTGTCTAAACCCTTGTCTTGTGCGTTGATCCGCCCTGCGTCTCTCATCCCAACCAACCCCTCTCAAGCTACCATGTAGATGCATTGGCCTCACAACTAAGTCCTCACATTAGGACATCTGCCGTGACAATTCCACGACAGTTGGCGCCCACCGTGGGGTTGCGCATGGTGGTGCTGAGTTTTTGGAGGGATCTTTTCAAGGCTCGAGAAGCTCACAACCCGCCAGATGAGCAATAGTCGGCACGGAAGAATTTATATCATCCACGATGAGTTGGAACAACGAGGACAAATTTAAGTTCAGAAAAAATTAGGGTTATAGTTTGTGTGTCGCCGTTGTCATGCAATGCGTCACTGTGCAATCAGGCGGATGCGGTCAAATTTTCTCGGTGGGCTGTGAGTGGCATCTAGCAATCCATCAAGCTACCAAATCACCACGTCGTTGAGACCATCAACTTTCGTTAGAGTTTAATTGGACACATTACAAGTGATGGACCATCAACTTGTAGCTGCTGGTGCTATTTCCTTCAACGTTACAGTGACCCGAAGTCTGATCGATGTTTGGAGTACCGCCTGCAAGAGGCCGAGACCGACAGGAGTCCTGTACAAGTCACCAAGGCCGACAAGTTCTTGCTGCCGACTCAACTCGTACGCAGCGATAGAGATTGATTCTTGTGAGGCCAGTCTTGCACAATTACGAGGATGACAACAAAAACCATTATGAATTAATACTACCAACACCACTGATCATTTGGAAAAAGGTACATGCACATACACTATTTCTAGGGATATCATATAGGTATGCCTATAGGACTGTGCCAAGAAAAAGCCTCAAAATACCAACACAACAGCGCCCAAAGTCTATAGTGGGAATATACGTAGGCCAGCAGGTACAGGAAAGATTGTCACAAACAAGACATCAAGTTCCAAATTCCACTGGGATCAGATAAAATATTTTTAAAAGGAAAGGCCAGTTGAAAGTCTAATCATCTCGATTAACGTCAGCTCAAGAATCGCAAAATTGGATGCTTTTCACGTGGGGGCCAGGGGACCGGAGTGCTAGTATAGAGGCTTTCAACACCCATTGGCTGGCGTCATTATCATAAGATACCAGCGATTCAGTCACGCCGCAAGCCGCCACTGCTGCAACACGCTGCCGCCTGGGCCTCGTGCTACTCCACCCGTGCTCAGCCTCCCTCGCCACCATGTGAAACGCCCCCGTTGAGCCGCTGCTTGCTCTCAGCCTTAGCTGCGGCCCTGCATCGCTGAGCCGCCCCTGCTGGTATGGAACTGAGCCGGCACCTCCGCCGCACGGCCGTCCTCTCCATCCCACACCGCCTCGCCGAGCCCGCGCTGAGCCAGCCCGGCTGAGCAGCTTGCCTCTGCCGCAGGCCACTTCTTACGTGTCTAAACCGCTGTTTCCATGGGTTCATCTGCGTTGAGCCGCTTCTGATCAAGTCGAGCCGCCCATCCGGTTCTGTCGCATCGTGTGGGGTTTTAAAGAGGTGGATAAAGATCAGACAGAGTACTAATTCCACAGGCGCCATGAGCAAAATTTGATCCACACAAAGGAACATCTGTCGTCTAGACGAATCAGGTGACATCCATTTAAGTTTATTTTATTTAGCACATATTGTTTTTGTCAAAGATCAATTACTTTGGTCTTTGCATTTTATATGTAGGACAATTGGTCACTTCAAAGGCAATGGCCGGATCATGGATATATAAATCGCGCAATTATTGTCATGCGCTAGCATATGACCATGCCATAATGATCAAAGAATATGTGCGCAAGATGCCGCCCCTGCGACCCGGACTACTTCGATTCACCGGGACCGTGCCTGCAATTTCCTCACCTGACCACGCCGGCTTACAACCCGCGGTCGATTCTTCTCTTCGAGCCGCCTCTAATGTTTATGATCGTCTTTTCCGTCCATCTCTCGCGGCCTGGTCTACATCAACACACCGGGCCGCACCTGTCTGCATGAGCTATTTATTGAGTATAAAGCCAGTCACTGCTCGGGTAGCCCGGTTTTCTTTCAACAAATTGGAGGCAAATTATCATATACTATCAACCGTCGTCTTCACTGGATGGCTTAATGGGCAGGCACACAGGTCGCCGCCACTACAGTTTGGTTACTTCAAATAGCCAGTTGGAAGGAACCATTGGCCGAGTTGCTGACACGGCTCGTAGAGATCATTTATAACCCGCCGCAGTCACCTCAACCTTCTGTGGATTCACATCGCGCTATCAACACCAATGGTATACTCCTTCTGCTATGATCAAATACGGAGAATCTCAAGACAACTCCTCGATTCGTCTTAAGACTCGGGGGCTATGATGACATGACTCAGCAAATCGTGCCAGTTTCAGCAAATTTAAGAACCCCAGGATGATGGAGGGAAAGATAACCCGGTCTCGGAGGCTACTGTTATATTGATGAAAATTTAAAGGCCGTCAAAAAATTTCCAGCTTAGAAAGTATATGAAAGTTACAAAATCCCGGCTCAACGAAGAAGTTCTGGGTCATCAAAAAGGATTCCGGTTTAAAATCTAGCTCAAGGGAAGTCAATCTAACTGAAGCTCTCAAATATCCGGTTTAAAATCCGGCTCAAGGGACGTCAGTCTTACTGAAGCTCTCAAATATCCGGTTTACAATCCGGTACAAGGGACATCTGTCTCCTACAAAGCTTTTAAGCTCTCAGTATCTGGTTTAATAATTTCCGGTTCAAAAAGAATTAATCTCTTGCAAGTTCGAGTTTAAAGGTCGTCAGAAAAATTCTGGCTGAAAATGAAGATTCTGGTTTAAGATTCGGTTCAAGGGAAAGATGTCTCCCATAAAGCTTTTAAGCTCCCAGTAGCCGGTTTAAGAATTTCTGGTTCAAAAAGAATAATCTCTCGCAAGTTCGAGTTCTCAGAAAAAATTAAAGGGACCAAAGAGAGTCGGTTGCAAGAGCAGAGATCAAACATAGGTGCCCCTTGAGCACATCTCACAATATCATTTGGGGTCTTCTTGTTCAAACATAGGTGTATTCACCAAAGAGAACATAGCATTACTACCCTCTTGATTCCGACTATCAAGCCAATATTATCATAAGAGCACATCTCTGGTTACTTCTATAATCCGTCTATCAAGCCAATATTATCATAAGGGGCCAAAGAGAGTCTACTGCACAACGCAGCTCAAACATGGGTATCCCTTGAGCATAGCTCACAAAATCACTTGGGGGCTATGTTCGAACCATAGTCACACCTCTTGATAGGCTTAAGGCCACCAGGGAAATCACTTGGGGGCTTGGTCATATCCGAACCATAGCTACACCTCTTGATAGGCATAAGGGCACCAGGGAAATCACTTGGGGGCTATGGGTTCGAACCATAGTTACACCTCTTGATAGGCTTAAGGCCACCAGGGAAATCACTTGGGGGCTTGGTCGTATTTGAACCATAGCTACACCTCTTGATAGGCATAAGGGCACCAGGGAAATCACTTGGGGGCTTGGTCGTATTCGAACCATAGCTACACCTCTTGATCGGTGCAATGCCACAATTATGACTACTTGGAGGCTCTGGTCATATCCGAACCATAGCTTAAACCCTCTTGATCATACACATACATCATCATATATTGCATCATCATAGCATGCATCATATGCGCACGGATATACCGGTTTATATGGCAGGAATCGGTTTTCAAACCGGGTTATATTATTCAAATCTTTAAATAGCCAACATGGCTGGGTTTTTATTATGGTTATCAATAACCAATATTATGATTGAGTTTTTCAAAGTCGCTTCAGTGTAATGGATATTATTTTATCAATGGGTATGATTTATTCTACAAAGGAATAGTCCCGAGTCGTTGCAGGCTTACGACCCGGCACTTGGGGGCTACATTATTCAAATTGAGATTACATCAAATATGCAAGTCCCATGTCACTGCCAGCATGCACCATGGAACTTGGGGCTAATGCAAAGTCATTTTTTGAAGACCCAACTCATCATATCATAATGAGCCGGCCCTTGGGGGCTACCAATTGATTTTGTCAAAAATTCAAGGTACACAAGTTAAATCCATTATTTCGAAGGGTCCATTGTTCGGTTGGTAAAGCACAAAGCTCTTAACCTTGTGGACGTGGGTTCAAGCCCGATGATGGGGGTTACATCATATGATGTTATTTTCAATGAAGTATATATAAAGTCCCAGCTCAATATTATCTTACTGAGCCGGCCCTTGGGGGCTACACATTGCTGTTCAAATTTACATGATCATGTTTATAAAGTCCCTTCTCATTATTGCATAATGACCCGACCCTTGGGGGCTACACTGGTTGATGTTTTTTAGCATCATGCAATTACAAGTCCCAGGTTGCTGCAAGCATGGCAACCCGACACTTGGGGGCTACATAATATGCAGTATTCAGTTTTTACTAGTGACTGGGATGAACAACATGGATTTCTTCAAAAGTGGTAGTATTTATATTGAAGCAAGTCTTAAGCCATCACTTTGTTCTACTCAAGACTTGGGGGCTATAGGTATTATATTATTATCGAAGAAATATTTTCAAATTCTCTGTTTTGAGCAAACCAAATTGACCCTGTGTCTGCAACCCGGCGTCGTCAATAATCATGAACCGGCATTGGCAACAATCATGACCCAGAATTATTAGTTGACAATGGTGGTAATCATAAACCGGCAAGTTGATTATGAAGCTGGTCTGTTGACCCAGATTTTCTAGAACGAGGAAAGGACAAGGACTTAGGGATGTTCAGGTGCCGGTTTAAAAGAATTCTTAACCCGGAGCGCAACCTGTCAAATTTGTTCTTGTGTTTATTTTGCAGCATAAGTTTACCAAGGATAAATCCTAGCTAAACTAGGGGCTAATGTCGAGGATATACCCCGCGGTATGACCCGGCCAGAAATATGACCCGGCCGGACTAGATGGTTTACTTGAGACCAGGTTTACACTTGGCGATTCACTGGCGACCCGCCCTGACCAGAAGGTTTACAAGCAACCTACCTGAACATTATGACTCACTGGTAACCCGGCGGGCGGAATAGACGGATGACAAGGCCAAAGGCCCAGAAGGCCGGTTTATGTTAATGGCGGGGCGGTTTAAGAGGAAAGGCATGAGGAATATTTACCTTACAAGGAGTTAAGACCCGGACTTGTATCTGATTTGTATTAGAAGGTAGACTAGTCCTAATCCAAATAGGACTCCACATGTAACCCGCCCCTCTAACTTATATAAGGGGGGCAGGGCACCCCAGGAGGGGAGAGACAATCTAAAGTAGGAGAGCCGGTTTACGGCGACTCTCTCGTTAGGATAATGAGACCTAGCCACAAACAGCATGTAGGGTTGTTACCGGATGATGTTTCCCGGGGCCCGAAGCTGTCGAAACACTTGTCTTGTGCGTTGATCCGCCCTGCATCTCTCATCCCAACCAACCCCTCTCAAGATACCACATAGATGCGTTGCCTCATGACTAAGTCCTCACATTAGGACATCTGCCATGACAATTCCACGACACTTGACATTTAATGTGCATAATTTAAATTTGAACTATAAGCACATGCTCAGTGCCCCAAAGTTTTCGAAATGATATACACTGCCTCCCCCTCCCTTATTTTTTACAGAGGCAACATAGGACTATATGAGTGTCGTGTTAAAATTTGGAATTACTCCGGGTTCGTTTGGACTTTCTTATACATCAATTGAATTTCAGGTCATTTAATATGCATAATTCAAATTTGAACTACAAGCACATGCTCCAATGCACCAAAGTTGGTTGAACAATCACATGTGTGTCCTTAGGTGAATTTGTAGGTCCCATGCAAGAAATGGGAATGAAATTCAAACATCTGGGCGTCATGGCTCGGCCAGAAAGATTGAGAAACTTGTTTTTTTAATTGATGTAAATCCAAAACACGCCTGAAAATCATGAAACTTGGCATGGTGTCATGACATGGCACCAACATGTTGCGGTAATTTTTTGGCCAAATTGGGACAAGCTTTGGTATAAGCTTCTTGCAAACCGAAGCTTCTCTCAAGAAGGCTCGTGGTTCCGAGAGGAATGTGTCACCTTCGTGTGCGAAACAACATACATACACTGCCTTCTCCCGCCTTAATTTTTTTACACAGGCATATTAGACCAAATACAAGTATCGTGCTAATTTTTTTAATTATTCTGGGTTCGTTTGGCCTTTTTTATACATTCATTGAATTTCTGGTCATTTAATGTGCATAATTCAAATTTGAACTACAAGCACATGCTCTACTACACCCAAGTTGGTTGAAAAATCATGTGTGTCCTTGGGTGAATTTCTAGGTCCCATGCAAGAAATGGGAATGAAATTCAAACATCTGGGCGTCGTGGCTCGGCCGGGAAGACTGAGAAACTTGGTTTTTTAATTCATGTTAATCCAAAACACACCTGAAAATCATTAAACTTGGCATAGTGTCATGACATGGCACCAACATGTTGCGGTATTTTTTGGCCGAATTGGGACAAGCTTTGGTATAAGCTTCTTGCAAACCGGAGCTTCTCTCAAGAGGACTCGTGGTTCTGAGAGGGAACGTGTCACCTCCATGTGCGAAATGACATACGTACACTGCCTTCTCCCGCCTTAATTTGTTTACACTGGCAAATTAGACCAAATAGAAGTATCGTGCTAAATTTTGGAATTATTCCAGGTTTGTTTGGCCTTTTTATACATTAATTGAATTTCTTGGCATTTAATGTGTATAATTTAAATTTGAACTACAAGCACATGCTCCAGTGCACCAAAGTTGATTGAAAATCAGATGTGTGTTCTTGGGTGAATTTCTAGGTCCCATGCAAGTAATGGGAATGAAATTCAAACATCTAGGCATCGTGGCTCAGCCGGAAAGATTGAGAACCTTGGTTTTTTAATTCATGTAAATCCAAAACACACCTGAAAATCATGAAACTTGGGCATGGTGTCATGACATGGCACCAACATGCTGCGTTATTTTTTTGGCTGAATTGGGACAAGCTTTGGTATAAGCTTCTTGCAAACCAGAGCTTCTCTCAAGAAGGCTCGTGGTTCCGACAGGGAACGTGTCACCTCCGTGTGCGAAACGACATACGTACACTGCCTTCTCCCACCTTAATTTGTTTACCAGGCAGATTAGACCAAATAGAAGTATCGTGCTAAATTATGGAATTATTCCGGGTCTGTTTGGCCTTTTTTATACATTAATTAAATTTCTTGGCATTTAATGTGCATAATTCAAATTTGAACTAAGCACATGCTCCAGTGCAGCAGAGTTGGTTGAAAAAACACATGTGTGTCCTTGGGTGAATTTCTAGGTCCCATGCGAGAAATGAGAATGAAATTCAAACATCTGGGTGTCGTGGCTTGGCCGAAAAGATTGAGAAACTTCGTTTTTTAACTCCTGTAAATCCAAAACATGCCTGAAAATCATGAGACTTGGCATGGTGTCATGACATGGTACCAACATGTTGTGGTAATTTTTCTGTCCGATTTGCAAAGGCGCACATATTAAAAATCAACAAGTCATTTTGGAACAAGTGTTGTCACATTACAAATCGGAAACACAACTATTATTGAAACCGTGGGCGTTCTACTTACCAATTACGTGCCGCCACACATCCCTTTTTTACTGGCTAGGAGGTGCCATGCAGGGTAGCTATTTGAGTACGGGAGGCGTGCGATCAGACCCCTGTGCGTGCTCATCGAGAGGAGAGCCCTTTGACCTCTATCCACCGCGCACCTCCCTCCTAACGTCTCCATTAATGGCGCCCAAGCCCCTGTTTCATGGCGTGGCTTTGTCTCACTTGACTGAGATTTAGGAGAGAAAAGTGAAAATCTGAAAAAGAAAGTTTTGCACGGATCTTGATGTAAGATCTTACGGAACTATATAGCATCGAGTGCGACTTATAACAAGCATGATGAATATAAGGATGATGACAGTGGATAATAATTGTCTTACATATCTAGGAAGATAACTAAAAAAGCCACATGCGACTACCCCTGAAATACACGAGGGCAAAAGAACAAGGAAGACGCATACAACAATCTGGCTCGCTGATCTCTAGTTTCTTGATGCGCTGCAGGTCGTGGAGACTAGTTCTCACGGCAAGCGGCGATGATCTCTTTCATCAGTTTCATGTCCTTAATATGCTGCTCGGAAGCGACCGCGGATTCCTCCACCAGCCTTTCGCGCTCGATGCGAAGCATGGCATTCTCGTCCATAAGTTTTTTGACAATGACGCCCATCCTCTTCAACAAGGCAACAATCTCCCCTGCCTGCTTCGCCCTTCCGGTGATCTTCGCCCTCAGTAGGTCACGCTTGGCCCGGGTTTTTCAAACAAGGCATTCAACTCGTCCTGCAGCTTCATCCAGCCAGATATCTAATCCATCTGGCTATCGATGATCCCATGCATGCGCCTATAAGAGTCCTCACCTGCTCGCGAGAGATTTTCCTAGGCCACCGCAGCACCGGAGGACATCTCTACTGCATTCGCGGCGCGGCAGGACATCTCTGCTTCCTAGTCTGCTGCATCGACAGCGTGGCGGGACCTCCGTGCTGCTTAGGCGGCACGACGAGACCTCCGTGATGCTTCGGCGGCGCGACGAGACCTCCGTGCTGCTTCGGTGGCGCGTCGGGACATGTGGGCTGCTTTCGAGGCTAAGCAGGACATGTCTCGTGCTTCCGCTTCCATGCTCGCCTCTCCGTGGTGGTAATCTCTCGACCGAGAACTCAATCTAGCCATGGCAGACGCAAGAGAACGATGCTGAATGACTTGTTTGCTTTTGTGGATGAGGAGTTGAGGAAGGAATGTGTAGTCATCTTGGCATAGTACAATATTTATAACTGAGTACTATTATGCTCCTAAGTGGGAAACCATTTAGGTTTTGATCAGTGTGAACAGGTTTGCAATTTCGAAGGTGACGAGACGCAAGCTCAAAATTTATTGACGGTTCTATAATTTCTAAGTACGGCACTATTCCCGGATGGCGTAACGTGGGGACGCTTTCTCGGCCGCGTACGTGGCGTTTGGTGCACCGCAATAGGAAATTTCAGCACACGTCTTGTTCTAAGAACCGTGCGCGCTCGTTATTACCATCACGCACCCTTCTTTTAATTAGAATGTGTGCTCGTCTAGTGCACACATGTTGATCTGTCTAACTGTTTCTATTTGTTGTGGCTAATCGCAAACAGTTCATCCGTGTGAAGTGTATGCCATCAATCGCACACACCTTTGATCTGACTGACCGTTTCTGTTCTGTTGCCTAATCGCAAACAGTTAATCCTTCTGAAGCATATGCCCTCAATCACACACACCTTTATCTAGATGTTCGTTTATGTTGTTCTGCCTCATCACAAACAGTTAATCTGATTGAACTGTATGTCGTATATCGCACACGCCTTCCTCTGGCTGCCCGTTTCCGTTCTTCTTCCTTATGACAAACAGTTCATTTAACTGAACCAGATGTCGTGCATCGCACACGCAACTAAAATCTGAACCGTATTTGATGCATCCGTGATCGCAAATGTTTTGCACATTTTTGATGGTTTTCTTACACCACCGTTTTCGATTATTGCATCGCACATAGTTTCTCGAAGCGTCTCTGATCATTGTGTCGCGTTAGCAGCATCGTGCAGTAGTGTAGGGGCGTAAAACAATAGCGCTTGTTGGGAGACAACCCAATTTTATTTTATTCTTTTTGCTTTTACTTCTATTTTTTAATAAACATGCAATTATACTTCTGTTATGATTGTGTTTTAGTATTTTAATTACTGTTTCTGCCAACTAAGACCTTTGGGATGATTTGGGTGATAGTTGATTCGATTCTGCTGAAAAAACAGAAACTTTTGCGCTCACTTCCAGAATTTTGTAAATTCACATAAACGTGCTTTTGATCTGAATTTTTTACACAAGATTCATATACAAATTGCCTACGTTTCCTTAATCTTTCAGAATGTTTGGAGTTACAGAAGTTTGGCTAATGTCCAGATTACTACAGACCGTTCAGTTTTTGACAGATTCTGTTTTCATTGTGTTGTTTGCTTATTTGATGAATCTATGGGTAGTATCGGGGGGTATGAACCATGGTGAAGTTAGAACACAGTAGATATAATGCAAATATAAAATTGGAATGAGTTTACAACAATACGTAAAAGTGGTGATTTGCTTTATTATACTAACGGATCTCACAAGTTTTCTGTTGAGTTTTGTGTTGTGAAGTTTTCACGTTTTGGGTAAAGTTTTGATGGACTATGGAATAAGGAGTGGCAAGATCCTAAGCTTGGGGATGCCCATGGCACCCCAAGGTAATATTCAAGGACAACCAAGCATCTAGCTTTGGGATGCCCCAGATGGCATCCCCTCTTTTGTCTACGATCCATCGGTAAATTACTTGAGGCTATATTTTTATTCACCACATGATATGTGTTTTTCTAGGAGCGTCTTGTATTATATGAGTCTTTGCTTTATTTCCTTTTTAGTTTGCCACAATCATCCTTGCTGTACACACCTTTTGAGAGGGGCACACATCAATCATGAATTTATTAGAATACTCTATGTTCTTCACTTATTTTTTTGAGCTAGATAGTTGTTCTAGTGCTTTACTTATATCTTTTAGAGCACGACGGTGGTTATATTTTGAAGAAATTGATGAACTCTCATGCTTCACTTATATTATTTTGGGAGTCTTATAATTGGTATGGCAATTTGCTTAGGTTATGAATTTAGTCCTAATATGACGGGTATTCAAGAGGATATAATAAAAACTTTCATGAAGATCATTGAGTGTATGAGAAGTTTGATTCCTTGCATTTGTTTTGAGATATAAAGATGGTGATATTAGAGTCATGCTAGTGAGTAATTGTAGTTTAGTAAGAATATTTTTGTTAAGGTTTGTGATTCTCGAAGCATGAATGTATGGTCTCTCGTTATGCTATGAAATTGGAGCATGGTTTATTTTTGATTGTCTTCCTTATGAGTGGCGGTCGGGGATGAGCGATGGTCTTTTCCTACCAATCTATCCTCCTAGGAGCATGCGTAGTAGTAGTTTGCTTCGAGCGCTAATAAACTTTTGCAATAAGTATGTGAGTTCTTTATGACTAGTGTTGAGTCCATGGATTATACGCACTCTCACCATTCCGCATTTTGCTAGCCTCTTCGGTACCATGCATTGCCCTTACTCACCTTGAATTGTGGAGCAAACTTCGTTGGTGCATCCAAACCCCGTGATATGATACGCTCTTTCACACATAAGACACCTTATATCTTCCTCAAAAGACACACCATACCTACCTATTATGGCATTTCCATAGCCATTCCGAGGTATATTGCCATGCAACTTCCACCGTTCCGTTCTATTATGACACGTACCATCATTCTCATATTGCTTCGCATGATCATATAGCTGACATAGTATTTGTGGCTTGGCCACCCTTCATATTTTTTATGCATGTCATGCTAGATCATTGCACATCCTGGTACACCGCCGGAGGCATTCATATGGAGTCATATTTTGTTCTAGTATCAAGTTGTAATTCTTCAGTTGTAAGTAAAGAAAAGTGTGATGATCATCATTATTAGAGCATTGTCCCATGTGAGGAAAGGATGATGGAGACTATGATTCCCCCACAAGTCGGGATGAGACTCCAGACTTAAAAGAGAGGCCAAAGAGCCAAAAAAAGAGAAAAAAGAAAAATATAAGAGAAAAGGAGAGAAGGGACAATGTTACTATCCTTTTCCACAATTGTGCTTCAAAGCAGCACCATGTTCTTCATGATAGGGAGTCTCCTATTTCGTCACTTTCATATATTACTAGTGGGAATTTTCATTATAGAACTTGGCTTGTATATTCCAATGATGGGCTTCCTCAAATGCCCTAGGTCTTCGTGGGCAAGCAAGTTGGATGCACACCCACTTAGTTTTCTTTTGAGCTTTCGTACACTTGTAGCTCTAGTGCATCTGTTGCATGGCAATCCCTACTCCTTGCATTGACATCAACTGATGGGCATCTCCATAGCCCATTGATTAGCATCATCGATGTGAGACTTTCTCATTTTTCTTCTTCTTCACACAACCTCCAACATCATATTCTATTCCACCCATAGTGATATATCCATGGCTCACGCTCATGTATTGCATGAGAGTTGAAAAAGCTGAAGCGCGTTAGAAAGTATGAACCAATTGTTTGGCTTGTCATCGGGGTTGTGCATGATAAATACTTTGTGTTAATAAGATAGAGCATGACAAGATATATGATTTTGTAGGGATACCTTTCTTTAGCCATGATATTTTGAGAAGATATGATTGCTTTTTAATATACTTGAAGTATTATTGTTTTCATGTCAATATTAAACTTTTGTTTTGAATCTTATGGATCTGAATATTCATGCCACATTAAGGAAGATTACATGATAAACATGTTAGGTAGCATTCCACATCAAAAAATCTGCTTTATCATTTACCTACTCTAGGACGAGCAGGAATTAAGCTTGGGGATGCTTGATACGTCTCCAACATATCTATAATTTTTTATTGTTCCATGCTATTTATATTATCCATCTTGGATGTTTTATATGCACTATTATGCTATTTTATATCATTTTTTGGGACTAAACTATTAACCTAGTGCCAAGTGCCAATTTCTGTTTTTTCCTTGTTTTTGTCTTTTACAGAAAATCAATACCAAACGGAGTCCAAACGGAATGAAACTTTTTGAGGATTTTTCTTGGACCAGAAGACACCCAGGAACCTTCGGGAAGAGGTCAGAGGAGCCACCAGTTGACGACAAACTCAGAGGGCGCGCTCTAGGGGGCGCCCCTAGTCTTCTGGGCCCCCCCAGGCTTGTGGGCCCCTTGATGCTCCTCTAATCCTAATCTTTGTTCTTTAAATACCTAAATATTCCCAGTGGACCAGAGGGCACACCCAAAATACTTTTTTGCTGCCACAAGTTTCTATCCTCGTGAGATCCCATCTAGAGACCTGTTCTGGTACTCTGCCGTAGGGGGGTTCGATCATGGAGGGCCTCTACATCAACCTTGCTACCCTTCTGATGATGTGTGAATAGTTTACCACAGACCTACGGGTCCATAGCTAGTAGCTAGATGGCTTCTTCTCTCTCTTTGATCTTCAATACAATGTTCTCCTTGATGTGCATGGAGATCTATTCGATGTAATCTTTTTTGTGGTGCATTTGTTGAGATCTGATGAATTGTGAATTTATGATCATATTATCTATGAATATTTTTTGAGTCTTCTCTGAACTCTTTTATGCATGATTAAGACAGCTTTGTATTTCTCTCTGATCTAATGATTGGGTTTGGCTAACTAAATTGATTTTTCTTGCCATGGGAGAAGTGCTTTCTAATGGGTTCAATCTTGCGGTGCTTATTCCCAGTGAAAGAAGGGGACATGACACATATGTATTGTTTACATTAAGGATAAAAAGGTGGGGTTTATTCATATTGATTGGATCTGTCCCTCTACATCATGTCATCTTGCTTAAGGCGCTACTCCATTCTTGTCAACTTAATACACTAGATGCATGCTGGATTGCGGTTGATATGTGGAGTAATAGTAGATGCAGACAGGAGTCAGTCTACCTGTCACGGACGTGATGCCTATATTCATGATCATTGTGTTAGATATCATCATAACTTTGCGTGTTTCTATTAGTTGCTCAACAGTAGTTTGTTTACCCGCCGTATGTGTTCTTTCAGAAGAGAAGCTTCTAGTGAAAACTATGGCCCCCGAGTCTATCTTTTATCATATAATTTTCAGATCTACAAGACCAAAACCCAAAAATACCTTGCTGCAACTTATTTTCCTTTACTTTATTTCACACTTTTATTTATCTTCTATACCTATCTCTATTAGATCTCATCCTTGCAAGTAACCGTGAAGGGATTGACAACCCCTTTATCGTGTTGGGTGCAAGTATTTGTTTGTTTGTGTAGGTGCAACCATTGGTGACTTGTGTATTACTCCTACTTGATTGATACCTTGGTTCTCAACTGAGGAAAATACTTTCTCTACTTTGTTGCATCACCCTTTACTCTTCAAGGAAAAAACAAACGCAAGCTCAAGAAGTAGTAGTGAGTCGCTCCCTTGCTCCTCTTCCTCCAACTTCCGATCCTCCTTGTCGCCATGGCCCCCGGAAAGAAGCATGTGACTGCGAAGGCCTCCTCCAGCAAGAGCGCCCCGACAGCAGAGCTCGGCCCGTCCTTGATGTCTACTATGCAGCGTTCTTCTTGTAGACGTTGTTGGGCCTCTAAGTGCAGAGGTTTGTAGAACAGTAGCAAATGTTCCCCAAGTGGATGACCTAAGGTTTATCAATCCGCGGGAGGCATAGGATGAAGATGGTCTCTCTCAAACAACCCTGCAACCAAATAACAAAGAGTCTCTTGTGTCCCCAACACACCCAATACAATGGTAAATTCTATAGGTCCACTAGTTCGGCGAAGAGATGGTGATACAAGTGCAATATGGATGGTCAATATAGGTTTTTGTAATCTGAAATGATAAAAAACAGCAAGGTAGCAAGTGGTAAAAGTGAGTGAAAATGGTATTGCAAAGCTTCAAAACAAGGCCTAGGGTTCATACTTTCACTAGTGCAAGTTCTCTCAACAATGATAACATAATTGGATCATATACCAATCCATCAACGTGCAACAAAGAGTCACTCCAAAGTCACTAATAGAAGAGGACAAATGAAGATATTATTGTAGGGTATGAAACCACCTCAAAGTTATTCTTTCCGATCAATCCATTGGCCTATTCCTATAAGTGTCACAAACAACCCTAGAGTTCGTAGTAAAATAACACCTTAAGACACATATCAACCAAAACCCTAATGTCACCTAGATACTACAATGTCACCACAAGTATCCACGGGTTTGATTATACGATATGCATCACACAATCTCAGATTCATCTATTCGAACCAACACAAAGAACTTCAAAGAGTGCCCCAAAGTTTCTACCGGAGAGTCAAGACGAAAACGTGTGCCAACCCCTATGCATAAGTTCACAAGGTCACTGAACCCGCAAGTTGATCACCAAAACATACATCAAGTGGATCATGTGAATATCCCATTGTCACCACAGATAAGCACATGCAACACATACATCAAGTGTTCTCAAATCATTAAAGACACAATCCGATAAGATAACTTCAAAGGGAAACCTCAATCCATTACAAGAAGGTAGAGGGGGAGAAACATCATAAGATCCAACTATAATAGCAAAGCTCGTGGTACATCAAGATCGTGCCATATCAAGAACACGGGAGAGAGAGAGAGAGATCAAAAACATAGCTACTGGTACATACCCTCAGCCCCGAGTGCGAACTACTCCCTCCTCGTCATGGAGAGCGCCGGGATGATGAATATGGCCACCGGTGATGGATTCCCCCTCCGACAGGGTGCCGAGAAAGGGCCCCGATAGGGTTTTTGTGGATACAAAGCCTTGCGGCGGTGGAATTCCCGATCATCTTTCTATTATGGAAGTTTGGGGATATATAAGAGGTGTTGGCGTCGGTTTCACGTCAGAGGGCCCCACAGGGAGTCCACGAGGCAGGGGGCGCGCCCTCCACCCTCGTGGTGGCCTCGGGACTCCCCTCCGGTAGCTTTTCGTTCCAGTATTTTTAATATTTTCCAAAACTATTCTCCGTTGATTTTCAGCGCATTCTGAGAACTTTTATTTCTGCACAAAAATAACACCACGGTAGTTCTGTTGAAAACAGCGTCAATCCGGGTTAGTTCTAATCAAATCATACCAAAATCATATAAAAATATTATAAACATGGCATGAATACATAAAAAAATATAGATACGTTTGAGACGTATCAAGCATCCCCAAGCTTAATTCCCGCTCGTCCTTGAGTAGGTAAATGATAAAAACAGAATTTTTGATGTGGAATGCTACCTAACATATTTATCAATGTAATCTTATCTACTATGGGAATAATATTCAGATCCATAAGATTAAAAATAAAAGTTTAATATTGACATAAAATCAATAATACTTCAAGCATACTAATAAAGTAATCATGTCTTCTCAAAATAACATGGCCAAAGAAAGTTATCCCTACAAAATCATATAGTCTAGCTATGCTCCATCATCATCACACAAGTATTAAATCATGCACAACCCCGTTGATAAGCCAAGCAATTGTTTCATACTTTTGATGTTCTCAAACCTTTTCAACTTTCACCCAATACATGAGCATGAGCCATGAATATAGCACTATAGGTGGAATAGAATATGGTGGTTATGGAGAAGACAAAAAGAAGGAGATAGTCTCACATCAACTAGGCATATCAACGGGCTATGGACATGCCCATCAATAGATATCAATGTGAGTGAGTAGGGATTGCCATGCAATAGATGCACTAGAGCTATAAGTTTATGACAGCTCAAAAAGAAACTAAGTGGGTGTGCATCCAACTCGCGTGCTCACGAAGACCTAGTGCAATTTGAGGAAGCCTGTCATTGGAATATACAAGCCAAGTTCTATAATGAAAAATTCCCACTAGTATATGAAAGTGACAACATAGGAGACTCTCTATCATGAAGATCATGGTGCTACTTTGAAGCACAAGTGTGGTAAAGGATAGTAGCATTGCCCCTTCTCTCTTTTTCTCTCATTTTTTGGGGCATTCTCTTTTTTGGCCTCTTTATTTATTTATTTTTTCATCCGGAGTCTCATCCCAACTTGTGGGGGAATCATAGTCTCCATCATCCTTTCCTCACTGGGGCAATGCTCTAATAATGATGATCATAACATTTTTATTTAATTACAACTCAAGAATTACAACTCGATACTTAGAACAAAATATGACTCTATGTGAATGCCTCCGGCGGTGCACCGGGATGTGCAATGATTCAAGAGTGACATGTATGAAAGAATTATGAACGGTGGCTTTGCCACAAATACGATGTCAACTACATGATCATGCAAAGCAATATGACAATGATGGAGCGTGTCATAATAAACGGAACGGTGGAAAGTTGCATGGCAATATATCTCGGAATGGCTATGGAAATGCCATAATAGGTAGGTATGGTGGCTGTTTTGAGGAAGGTATATGGTGGGTGTATGGTATCGGCGAAAGTTGCACGGTACAAGAGAGGCTAGCAATGGTGGAAGGGTGAGAGTGCGTATAATCCATGGACTCAACATTAGTCATAAAGAACTCATATACTTATTGCAAAAATCTATTAGTCATCGAAACGAAGTACTACGCGCATGCTCCTAGGGGGATAGATTGGTAGGAAAATACCATCGCTCGTCCCCGACCGCCACTCATAAGGAAGACAATCAGTAAATAAATCATGCTCCGACTTCATCACATAACGGTTCACCATACGTGCATGCTACGGGAATCACAAACTTTAACACAAGTATTTCTAAAATACACAATTACTCACTAGTATGACTCTAATATCACCATCCTCATATCTTAAAACAATCATAAGGAATCAAACTTCTCATAGTATTCAACGCACTTTATATGAAAGTTTTTATTATATCCCTCTTGGATGCCTATCATATTAGGACTAAATTCATAACCAAAGCAAAATTACCATGATGTTTAGATACTATCAAAATAATATAAGTTAAGCATGAGAGTTCATCTATTTCTTCAAAATAAAACCACTGTTGTGCTCTAGAAAGATATAAGTGAAGCACTGGAGCAAATGACAAACTACTCCAAAAGATATAAGTGAAGATAAATGAGTAGCCGAACAATTATATAACCATGTGAAGACTCTCTAACAGTTAATAATTTCAGATCTTAATATTATATTCAAACAGCAAGCAAAACCTAATAAAATAAATGACGCTCCAAGCAAAACACATATCATGTGGTGAATAAAAATATAGCTCCAAGTAAAGTTACCGATGAACAAAGACGGAAGAGGGGATGCCTTTCGGGGCATCCCCAAGCTTAGGCTCTTGGTTTTCCTTGAATATTACCTTGGGGTGCATTGGGCATCCCCAAGCTTAGGCTCTAGCCACTCCTTATTCCATAGTCCATCGAATCTTTACCCAAAACTTGAAAACTTCACAACACAAAACTTAACAGAAAACTCATAAGCTCCGTTAGTATAAGAAAATAAAGTCACCACTTAGGTATTGTTGTGAACTCATTCTAAATTCATATTGGTGTTATATCTACTATATTCCAACTTTTCCATGGTTCATACCCTCCGATACTACTCATGGATTCATCAAAATAAGCAAACAACACATAGAAAACAGAATCTGCCAAAAACAGAACAATATTTAGTAATCTGTAACTCTCGAATACTTCTGTAACTCCAAAAATCCTGAGAAATTAGGAATTCCTAAGAAATTTGTTTACAAATCGTCTTCAAAAATAATCAACTTAAAACCACTCTTCGATGAGTTACGAAAATTGTTTTCCTGAGCACAAAAGTTTCTGTTTTTTCGGCAAGATCAAATTAACTATTACCATAAGCCATCCCAAAGGTCTTACTTCGCACTTTATTGAAAAAAAAGCTATAAAACATGATTACTACAGTATCATAATCATGTGAACACATAAAAACATTAAGGGTAAATATTGGGTTGTCTCCCAACAAGCACTTTTCTTTAATGCCTTTTTAGCTAGGCATGATGGTTTCAATGATGCTCACATAAAAGATAAGAATTGAAACACACAGAGAGCATCATGAAGAATATTACTAGAACATTTAAGTCTAGCCCACTTCCTATGCATAGGGATTTTGTGAGAAAACAACTCATGGGAACAAGAATAACCTAGCATAGGAAGGCAAAACAAGCATAACTTCAAAACTTTCAACACATAGAGATGAAACTTGATATTATTGCAATTCCAAGAAGCATATATTCCTCCCTCATAATAATTTTTAGTAGCATCATGAATGAATTCAACAATATAACTATCACATAAATAATTCTTTTCATGATGCACAAGCACAAAATTTTTATTACTCTCCACATAAGCAAAACTCTTCTCATTCGGAATAGTGAGAGTATCGTAAGAAACTCGAATACTATAAATTGTTTCCACATTGAAAGAATAATGTTCAGAAAAAGGGTATTCATAATCATGACAAGTTTTATAAATATAATCATCACTACTTTTTACAACATAAGTGTCATCACAATAATCATCATAAGTAGCAACTTTGTTCTCATCAAAATCAATTGAAACCTCTTCCAAAATAGTGGAAGCATTACTAAATAAAGTCATGACCTCTCCAAATCCACTTTCATAATTATCCCAATAATATTCTACACCCTCCAAAATAATGGGGTCATTACTTCCTAAAGTTGACACTCTTCCAAACCCACTTTCATCAATATAATCATCATAAATAAGAGGCATGCTATCATCATAATAAATTTGCATATCAAAACTTGGGGAGACTAAAAATATCATATTCGATAAGCATATCATCCCCAAGCTTGGGAAAAACATTAATTGCAGAAAATAAATTCTCAAACATGTCATTCTCATTAAACATAGCATCCCCAAGCTTGGGCCTTTGCATATCATAAGCATAATCACTCTCATCATTAATAGTATGGATAGCACCAATAGTATAACAATTGTTATGATCACAATGAGTAATAGGAGCAACATCATTTGGGAGGGATACCTTTTTACCTTTGCTTCTCCGTCTTTTCTTTTTCTTCTCCACATTATGTGTGGGTTTAATCCTCTTTTTGGAGCTCCTTATTAATGAGATTGGTTGAATAGAAGGCTCCTCCTCGTTACCTGATTCGTCATAAGAAAGAATAGAAGGATATTGGGAAACCTCTTCCCTTTCATTAGTATTCTTTTCATCTTCTATTTGTTTTGTTGTCTTTATGTAATTGTCAATATAAGGATTTTCAATGCAATTCACCGCACAATACATATAAATTTCCTCTAGATCAAAATCAAGAACTTTATCAAGGAGAAATTCTGGAATATCCTTACTTATACATTTTATTTCTTCATAACCCACAAGCAAACTAAGTTCATTATGATGTGCAAGGCAAATCAAGTCATCATAATTTTGGACACAATTCAATCATGAAAGAATTTGCATTGGATATTTAAATGATCATGTTCATTGCAAAGTTCAAAAGGATGGCAAAGAAATTTTAAATTCTCAGCACAAGCATCTAGCCTCTCCTTCAACCATTTAGTTTCTAAATACTTATGCCTCTTGCAAAATCTATCTTCCCTATTTGGTGCATACTTGCAAACTCTATGCACTCCACAAAATTTTACATGCTTATAAAAAACATTTTTACCATTACTAGTGCAATCATCATTAGTACTATGGATACTCGAAGAGTTCATACTAACAACATTGCAATCATGTCATCATTCAAAGATTGTGTGCCAAACATTTTATTGCATTCTTCTTCTAACACTTTGCCACAATTATCGAAATCCTTACTTTCACGAAAGACATTAAAAATATGAAGCATATGAGGAACCCTCAATTCCATTTTTTGTAGTTTTCTTTTATATACTAAACTAGTGATAAAACAAGGAACTAAAAGATTCGATTGCAAGATCTATAGATATACCTTCAAGCACTAACCTCCTCGGCAACGACGCCAGAAAAGAGCTTGATGTCTACTATGCAACCTTCTTCTTGTAGACATTGTTGGGCCTCCAAGTGCAGAGGTTTGTAGGAAAATAGCAAATTTCCCTCAAGTCAATGACCTAAGGTTTATCAATCCGTGGAAGGCATAGGATGAAGATGGTCTCTCTCAAACAACCCTGCAACCAAATAACTAAGAGTCTCTTGTGTCCCCAACACACCCAATGCAATGGTAAATTCTATAGGTGCACTAGTTCGGCGAAGAGATGGTGATACAAGTGCAATATGGATGGTAGATATAGGTTTTTGTAATCTGAAATTATAAAAACAGCAAGGTAGCAAGTGGTAAAAGTGAGTGAAAATGGTATTGCAATGCTTCGAAACAAGGCCTAGGGTTCATACTTTCACTAGTGCAAGTTCTCTCAACAATTATAACATAATTGGATCATATAAGAATCCCTCAACATGCAACAAAGAGTCACTCCAAAGTCACTAATAGTAGAGAACAAACGAAGAGATTATTGTAGGGTACGATACCACCTCAAAGTTATTCTTTCCGATCAGTCCATTGGGCTATTCCTATAAGTGTAACAAACAGCCCTAGAGTTCATAGTAAAATAACACCTTAAGACACATATCAACCAAAACCCTAATGTCACCTAGATACTCCAATGTCACCACAAGTATCCGCTGGTTTGATTATACGATATGCATCACACAATCTCAGATTCATCTATTCAAACCAACACAAAGAACTTCAAAGAGTGCCCCAAAGTTTCTACCGGAGAGTCAAGACAAAAACGTGTGCCAACCCCTATGCATAAATTCACAAGGTCACTGAACCCGCAAGTTGATCACCAAAACATACATCAAGTGGTTCACGTGAATATCCCATTGTCACCACAAATAATCACATGCAAGACATACATCAAGTGTTCTCAAATCCTTAAAGACTCAATCCGATAAGATAACTTCAAAGGGAAAACTCAATCCATTACAAGAAGGTAGAGGGGGAGAGACATCATAAGATCCAACTATAATAGCAAAGCTCGCGGTACATCAAGATCATGCCATATCAAGAACACGGGAGAGAGAGAGATCAATCACATAGCTACTGGTACATACCCTCAGCCCTGAGGGTGAACTACTCCCTCCTCGTCATGGAGAGCGCCGGGATGATGAAGATGGCCACCGGTGATGGATTCCCCCTCCGACAGGGTGCCGGAAAAGGGCCCCGATAGGGTTTTCGTGGATACAGAGGCTTGCGGCGGCGGAACTCCCAATCTTCTTTCTGTTCTGGAAGTTTGGGGATATATAAGAGGTGTTGGCATCGGTTTCACGTCATGGGGCCCCATAGGGAGTCCACGAGGTAGGGGGCGCACCCTCCACCCTTGTGGTGGCCTCGGGACTCCCCTCCGGTAGCTTTTTGTTCCAGTATTTTTTATATTTTCCAAAATTATTCTCCGTTGATTTTCAGCGCATTCCGAGAACTTTTATTTCTACACAAAAACAACACCATGGTAGTTCTGCTGAAAACAGCGTCAGTCCGGGTTAGTTCTAACCAAATCACACCAAAATCATGTAAAAATATTATAAACATGGCATGAATACATCAAAAATTATAGATACGTTGGAGACGTATCAGGCCTTGCTGCCATCCACCATCACCAACCAGAATGGGCTGGCCAGGGCTTGCCCCCTGTTGGACTCCGTGCACCATGACGGAGACACCACCAATATCTAGCTGGGTTCGCACCCGCAACGCAACCTCGAGTCCACAGTGGCCCCTCTTCTTCCACTCGCTCTTCACTGGTTGGTGCCACCCTTCTCTGGCTTTCTCCTTGCCATCCTAAAGCACTACGAGCTTCGCCTCCCTCATATCCATCCCAAATCCATCCTCGTCCTCTCTCTCTTTGCGTACTTCTGTGAGGCCTTCTTGGGAGTTACATCATCTATGGTGCTATTTTGAACTTTCTATAGCCCGCAGGTCTTCTCCTCGAGGAACCACTGCTTTGGGGGCACCTTTTTCCGTGTCGATGACGAGATGCGCAAGATCTCCATCGACATGAAGATCTCTAAGAAGGTCGAGAACTTTATGTCGCGTTGGAGTTATGTTGACGCCCTACGGACAGCCCCCTCCTAGAAGCCCCGTTCAAGCCGACCGAGAAGATTCCCTATTAGGAACATAGTAAACTCGGCGATGCTACTCTGAGGCCGATCTTGATGAGGCTGGCGGAGCTGCACAAGGCTGGGCTTACGGCGGGTGTCGGTGTCAAAACCGGCGGATCTCGGGTAGGGGGTCCCGAACTGTGCGTCTAGGCGGATGGTAACAGGAGACAAGGGACACGATGTTTTACCCAGGTTCGGGCCCTCTTGATGGAGGTTAAACCCTACGTCCTGCTTGATTAATATTGATGATGTGTGTTACAAGAGTAGATCTACCACGAGATCAAGGAGGCTAAACCCTAGAAGCTAGCCTATGGTATGATTGTTGTTCGTCCTATGGACTAAAGCCATCCGGTTTATATAGACACCGGAGAGGGCTAGGGTTACACAGAGTCAGTTACAATGGTAGGAGATCTACATATCCGTATCGCCAAGCTTGCCTTCCACGCCAAGGAAAGTCCCATCCGGACACGGGATGATGTCTTAAATCTTGTATCTTCATAGTCTTGGAGTCCGGCCGATCATGATAGTTCGGCTATCCGGACACCCCCTAGTCCGGAACTCCCTCAGTAGCCCCTGAACCAGGCTTCAATGACGATGAGTCCGGCGCGCATGTTGTCTTCGGCATTGCAAGACGGGTTCTTCCTCCGAATAATTTATAGAAGATTGTGAACACCAGGATAGTGTCCGGCTCTGCAAATATAAATTCCACATACCACCGTAGAGAGAATAATATTATACATGTTCAATCTGCTGACGTATTTTGTGGCGTGACATCACACCATTACCAAGCCTTTACTCAAATTGTTTTTATTGTATCACCTCAGCGCATTTAGCAAGGCGGTTTCCTTGGCACGTCTTGTCGAAGCAGAGATCGTGTTCCCCTTATTCCGTGATTCCCATCAATACGGACGTGGGTAACCCAACCGCGCCATTGATTGTGACGCTTGGGAGATAAGCGAGTTTTACCAGGCCGGTGGGGACACATGTTTTTGTCCGCCCATATAAGGGGATAAAGATCCAACCCTTTTACCTGCGCCTTCTTCCTCCTTGGCTTATCCATCTTCGCGAACTCGAGCTCCAGTGCCCAAGTCCGCACTTCTCACCTCAACCTTCTCCAACTATGTTCGGAGCGGGAGGCAAGTGGATGGCCTCCTCCGTCACGGAGGGGCAGATCCAGAAGCTGCGCGACACCGGATACTTGTCCAGCGACATCGCGCATCAGCTCCCCGACGAGGGAGAGCTCATCCCCACCCCCAGGCCCCATGAGAGAGTAGTATTTCTTCCCCATTTCCTCCGCGGACTGGGCTTCCCACTTCATCCCTTTGTCCGGGGGCTCATGTTCTACTACGGCCTAGATTTCCATGATCTGGCGCCGAATTTCATTCTCAACATCTCGGCGTTTATCGTCGTGTGCGAGGCCTTCCTCTGCATCCAGCCCCACTTCGGCTTGTGGCTCAAGACCTTCAGTGTCAAGCTGAAGGTTGTGAAGGGCAGCCAAGTGGAGTGCGGAGGCGCCATGGTGGGCAGGATGTCCCACGTTACGTGGCTGGAGGGCACTTTCGTGGAAACCATTAAGGGGTGGCAATCGGGGTGGTTCTACATCATCGAGCCGCGTGACCCTGATTGGGCAGCGGCCCCCGAATTCAGATCTGGCATCCCTACACGGCTCACCTCCTGGAAAGAGAGTGGCCGGATCCGGGGGGATTCGGAGGAGCTGACCGGACTCCAAGCCTGTATCCAGAAGCTGGTGGACAAGAAGCTCAAGCTTGTCAACATAGTCCAGGTCATGCTCATCCGCCAGATTCTCCCGTGCCAACGACGGGGCTTCAACATGTGGGAGTTCGATCCGGCGCAGCACCAGACTCTGAGCGGGCTCTTCGACACTACGTACGAAGATGTCTGGAAGGTGCTGTTCAAGGGCGCCGAGGCTCCCGCATCCGCTACCGAAGATCGCGGATTCCGCTCGCAGCGTCCAGCTGACGAGGTAAGTGATTTTGCCACTTGTTTTCCATAGTTTGACTCTATGCGGGATCTAAACTCCCTTTACCTTTGACAGGAATGGCTAGCGAAGGCCGAACGGACTATCTGTCCGGCCCCATTGCCAGAGGACCCAGTGGACGCCCGCCTAACGGGGCTGCTGGCTCCGGCACCCCACGTGGTGCCGGAGAAGAAGGCCAAGAAGAAGGCCATAGGGACTCGGAAGAGTTCCCGTTTTCAGGTGCTATCGGATGATCAATCCGAGGCCGACTCCTCCCACCAAGGCGAGGAGGAGAAGAAGAAAGCCTCTCCCCTAGTGGGGGTAGGGAAGAAAAGGAAGGCCTCCCCAACAAGGGAGGCCGAAGGGTCCAAGAAGGGAAAAACTCTTCCCCCGGACTGCTCTGCCAATGCCAGTGACGACGACGAGGACTGACCTCCAAGGGCCAAGCCCCTGGTGAGATTGTAAGTATCCGGACTCCCGAATAACTTCAAGGTTTTTCCTTTTCGCCACATAATGTCTTTCTAATGCCGCATACAACCCTGCAGTCCGCCCAAGGATGATCTTCCCGCTTCACCGAGCGGGTCCTTAGGTGCGTCGGATATGGATTCTCTTCCGACTGCCTCCACCACCCATGACGTGGACGATGCCGAGGTGGGATCCTAGGAAGGGACCCACCAGGAGGAGAAGGCCCCGGAGGTGTCGCAGGACAACCTCCCGGACTTTGCACCGGACTCGGCACCGGAACCCATAGTGGCTCCGGAGTCCGGCGGGCGACCCCTTCGTAAGAAGGACAAGACCGTGACGCCGGCAGCCTCCGTCCAACCGGAGGCGCTGGATAGCTTGCTGGAGGCACTCAATGGCGCCTCCATCGAAGAGGAACACCGCACCGTTATGAGTGCGGTGATTCAGAAGGTGCAGCTCGCCAAGAGCGGGCTGACTGAAGCCTGCAGCAGCCTTCTAACAGGCTTTGAGGTAAGAATTTTGATATATGTAAAATAGTACCGCATAGACAATAGCCCCTGATGCTCGGTTCGGTGTTCGGAAAGAAAAGCCAGACTGAGGATCTAAAAAGATATATGCAGGAGTTATAAAAAATATGTCAATATGGGATTGCAGACTGTGCTGCTGACCTCTGCCGCACTGATTGCGGAGGTCAATACTTTGAAGGGAAACTTCGAGCGGTCCGAGAACAAGCTCGGCCGTGCCAAGAAGCAGCTCGAGGACAAGGAAGGCGAGTAACACCTTATTAAAATTGTACCTTACAGAAAAGGATTTTGGTTGCAAAAAGAATGAGAAGGATAACGTGGGTATTGCAGGGGCCACTAACGAGGTGTTACCCTGAAAGAGGCGGTGGCCGCGGCCAAATGCAATGCGGCCGCGGAACGCATCGAGCGAGAGAAGCAGGAGGCGCGGGTGGTGGTGGTACAGCAAGAGCTACAGGATCTCGTGAAAAAACATGAGATCCTGGAGCGTGACTTGAAGACTCGAGAGCAACGGCTCTTGAGAGTGCCAAAGCCGCTAAGGCCGAAGCCTACAAGGCCCTCCAGGAGATTGAGGCGGTGAAGAAAATAGCAGCGGGTAAGGCAATTTTCATGCAAAGTAAGCATGTGAGTGTTAATTACCTGTTGCTTACCCGAATTCGGAGCTCTCCAGGAGTGTTCGCAGATCGTCCTCGCAGCGTGTCCGATGTTGCCGCATTCTACCGGGCCGAGGAGGGGAGCTCGACGGAGAAGGTCTTCTGGTCTCCGTATGCTGAGGCCGGACATCTGGTGCCCCTTAGCGACCAGCTGAAGCAGCTGGTCGAGCTCCACAAGGCGGCCGAACAGGCCATGAAGGGCCTCATAGTTAGGCTGTGGCCTAAGGAGGCCATGCCTGGGAGCTACTTCGGCCTGGTGCGGCGGCTGGTGGATGCGTGCCCGTGGGTTGAAGTCATCAAGCACTCCGCCTGTATTGAGGGTGCCCGTCGGGCCCTTGCCCGCGCAAACATGCACTGGGGCAAGATGGATGCCCAGAAGCTTGTGACGGACCCGCCACCAGAGGGCAAGGAGCATCGCACGCCCGAGATGTATTATAAGAGTGTGCTGAAGGGCGCCCGCACTATTGCGGGGGAGTGCTCTAAAGATGTAATTTTTGAGTAGACTCGCATTTTGTTATCCTGTGCGCTGAAAACTTAGTTCATATGCGCTAAGCAACGCTTGTTAATTTAAAATATTACCTTCTGTGCGGCTGTTTATCAAATCTGAGAGATGGCAAGTCGTCGGCTTCAGCCCCCATGCCACGAGTGCTGGGGTGTTCGGGATAAACTTGAGCACTCTTGTTCCCATTTTTGGGTCCATCTAGGGAGGCGCTCAACACAGCGAACAAGGCAACCGGACTTATAATGCTTGAACACTCTCACTTAGCCATGGAATTCTATAATTTTAAATTTCGGCGAAGCCCCTAGTCTTCGGAAGGCCGAATTTGGGGTGCTATCCACGCCTGGGCCGGACAAGATCCGGCTCTTCGCTCTAAGCGGCATAAGTCTTTAAGGACTCGCAAAAAACCTCTCGAACAGCGACCGGCTCTCGCCTCATCATGACAGTCAGTTTTAGCTTTCTCCACTGAGGCGTTAACCCAGCTCAACTGGGGCGCAATCGTAGTGGTTCTCCCAGTGCTACCTTAGCCGATACAACGGAACGTAAGGTACCAAAACATGGGAGCCGGGCAAACCCAACTATTGACCCAAGACATGATTCGAAGCCGATGCATATAGTGCTATAAGTTCGGGGTGCCGCACTTGTGAAAGTGTTTGGACTTATCACACCATGATGCGGGAAACATAAGCCCCTAGTGTATTTTAGCCGTACCAAAGTGTACGGATGCAACATGCCGTAAATGAACATATGTATAAAAAAGTAATGCAATTATAAGCAAAAAGGTGCTGCATTGTTTTATTCAAGAAGTGCTGCTATGAATGCAAAACGATACAAATAGTGCGATAAGCAAGGGACGGGACTGTTAGACATGTCCCCCTCCAGGGGTAGGCTGCCGAATGGTGAGTAAAACAGATTTAATGCTCGTAATGGAGACCACCTGGATATTCGTTGTAGCCTTTATCCTTCCCTGGCTGTTGCATCGTGAGTTCGGCAGGTTTGCTGCCAGACAGGGCCTCTGACGAACGGAGTCCTGTGGGTTAAAATAAAAAAGGAGAAAAAAAAGAAGAAGAACGACACACTTGAGAGCCCCTGGTGTGGTTGAGCCGCAGTCTGGGCTGATCGTGGTCGTGCCCCTCTCCCCATGCCCATGGTATCTTCAGAGCGTAATGGTGTACGCGAAGGACCTGTTTTGACGTTTTACAGGGGCTGGGGTTGGGGCCGCACTGCTATGCGTGCTCGGAACGTGCCAGGTGGTCTTGTTGTAGGTTACTCCGGGCGCGCTTAGCTGTGTCCGAGAATTGCCTTAAGAGGCTGCATTGTACTTCTGCCGCGAGAGCCGCTGTATGTTCCTCCGTGTGGAGAGAACGTTCAGTGTTTCCGTTGACCGTGATGACTCCTCGAGGGCCTGGCATCTTGAGCTTGAGGTATGCGTAGTGCGGCACCGCGTTGAACTTTGCAAACGCGGTACGTCCGAGCAGGGCATGATAGCCGCTCCGGAACGGAACTATGTCGAAGATTAACTCCTCGCTTCGGAAGTTATCCGGGGATCCGAAGACCACTTCCAGTGTAACTGAGCCTGTACAATTGGCTTCTACACCTGGTATGACGCCTTTAAAGGTCGTCTTGGTAGGTTTAATCCTTGAGGGGTCTATGCCCATTTTGCACACTGTATCCTTATAAAGCATGTTCAGGCTGCTGCCGCCGTCCATCAGGACTCTAGTGAGGTGAAATCCGTCGACGATTGGGTCTAGGACCAATGCGGCAAATCCGCCATGGCGGATGCTGGTGGGGTGGTCCCTTCGATCAAAAGTGATTGGGCAGGAGGACCATGGATTGAACTTCAGGGCAACTAGCTCCATCGCGTATACATCCCTTAGCGCACGCTTCCGCTCCCTTTTGGGTATGTGCGTTGCGTATATCATGTTCACCGTCCGCACCTGTGGGGGGAAATCCTTCTGTCCTCTATTGTTCGGCGGTCGGGTCTCTTCCTCGGCAATTAGCTTGCCTGCCTGCTTGAATACCCAACAGTCCCTATTGGTGTGGTTAGCTAGCTTTTCGGGGGTGCCGTGTATCTGGCACAAGCGGTCGAGTATTTGGTCCAAATTGGACGGACCCGGAGGTTCTTTTGAATGGCTTTTTCCGCTGACCGGGTTTAGAGCCTCTGAATTCGGCATTGACTGCCGTATCCTCACTATTGTCGCCGTTGATGCGGCGTTTGCTTTTGTTACGACGCGACCTGCCATTTCGGTCCTTGAAATCCGGACTGCCATAATTTTTGCTGAGGTTGTTGCTGCGTGCTAGCCAGCTGTCCTCACCCGCGCAAAAGCGGGTCATGAGTGATGTAAGGGCTGCCATGGATTTCGGCTTTTCCTGTCCCAGGTGCCGGGCAAGCCACTCGTCGCGGATGTTATGCTTGAAGGCCGCGAGGGCCTCCGCATCCGGACAGTCGACGATTTGGTTTTTCTTGGTTAAGAACCGTGTCTAGAATTGTCTGGCCTATTCGTCTGGCTGCTGAATTATGTGTCTTAGGTCATCAGTGTCTGGTGGTCGCACATACGTGCCTTGGAAGTTATCGAGGAATGCGGCTTCCAGGTCTTCCCAACTCCCAATTGACTCTGCTGGCAAGCTGTTAAGCCAATGCCGGGCTGGTCCTTTAAGCTTGAGGGGGAGATATTTGATGGTGTGAAGATCGTCACCACGGGCCATGTGGATGTGAAGAAGATAGTCTTCGATCCAAACCGCGGGGTCTGTTGTGCCATCGTAAGATTCGATATTCACGGGTTTAAACCCTTCGGGGATTTGATGATCCATTACTTCATCTGTGAAGCATAGTAGGTGTGCGGCGCCTCTGTACTAGGCGATATCACGACGGAGCTCAAAAGAGCTTTGTCTGTTTTGATCGGCCTGGCCGGACTTACTGTGTCCGGCGCAACGGTTGTCCTCACGTACTGTGGGGCGCCCACGCGATCCATAGATCGATCTTGATTGTCTTGCCTTATCCTCCAATATATCTCGCAAGTCCGGAGCATTCCCCTATGGCCTTGTGCTTTTCGAGCGATGTCGGGGTACGGGTCTGGTGAAGGGCCTAGAGGCCTCTCTGTCGCGACCACGGGGTGGTCGGTCAGCCGTATTGTCTCCTGGTGATGCGGGTTCATATGCTTCCTCCTCTAATCGGGGGAGCAGCTTGCATTTAGGGTAGCTTTTGGAGGGGCATTCGAGCTCATGCTCTTCGGCCGCGAGGACTTCAGTCCATCTGTCGGCTAGCAGATCTTGATCAGCTCTAAGCTGTTGCTGCTTTTTCTTGAGGCTGTTCGTCGTGGCCATAAGCTTGCGTTTAAAACGCTCTTGTTCGACGGGATTCTCAGGCATGACGAATTCATCGTCGTCGAGGCTTGCCTCGTCTCTGGAGGGAGGCATATAATCCTCTACCTCTTCTTCTGCCGCTCTCTCATGAGGGCTGGCGTCTCCATCCTCCTGCGCTGCATCTTGCTGGAGTGGGTTGTCTTCGGCACTGTCCGGTGTATTATTATCTCTGGTGCCAGAATCTTCATTCTTGCTGTGGCGGGATTTAGAGCGGTGCCGCTGACGCCGGTGCTTGGGCTGTTTCTTGCAGGGGTCATCCTCCTCTGTTTCTTCGCCATTCCCATCCTTTGGGATATCCACCATGTATATGTCATATGATGAGGTGGCTTTCCAGTGCCCGGTCGGCGCTGGTTCTTGGTCATCTCTGGCATCGTCGTCCATACCGTCGATGTCTTCGGAGTCGTAGTCTAGCATGTCAGTTAGATCATCGACAGCGGCTACCAAGTGGATGGTGGGTGGGCTTTGAATTTCTTCGTCTTCCGCATCCCAACCGTCCTGACCGCAGCCCGGCCAGGGCTCTCCTAATAACGAGAGATTCTTTAGCGAACTCAAGATGTCGCCAAAAGGTGAGTATTGAAAGATGTCCGCTGCTGTGAACTCCATGATCGCCGCCCAATCGGATTCGATCGGAGGGGGCGCGGGAGGTTCGGAGTCCGGCGAGGAGTCCGGCACCTCGGAGTCACGAGCTTTATGAGGGACAAGGTCAGTGTTCGGCTCTATCACCGTAGAGGTTGCAGCCCTCGAGGCGGCGTCTAGCCATCCGTCCTCGATCTGCGCGGCCGGCTCCGAATTGAAGATCGGAGCGGGTTCGAGTGCGGCCTCCAGGGTATTGTCCGTCTACAGAGCTAAATCATGCTCGCCGTGACGGTGCGGCACGCTCGGCTGTCGGCCGTGAAGTTCAAACATCCAAATCTGACCCGACGGCCAGGGGCGTAGCTTTCGATCTGCTCTAGATGGCCAAGCGAATTGGCCCGCAGTGCAAAGCCGCCGAATACGAAGATCTGTCCGGGGAGAAAGGTCTCACCCAGGACTGCGTCGTTGATGATGGTCGAAGAAGCCATCGAGCCTATCGGTGACGACACAGAGGAACTCTCAATGAAAGCACCAATGTCGGTGTCAAAACCGGCGGATCTCGGGTAGGGGGTCCCGAACTGTGCGTCTAGGCGGATGGTAACAGGAGACAAGGGACACGATGTTTCACCCAGGTTCGGGCCCTCTTGATGGAGGTAAAACCCTACGTCCTGCTTGATTAATATTGATGATGTGTGTTACAAGAGTAGATCTACCACGAGATCAAGGAGGCTAAACCCTAGAAGCTAGCCTATGGTATGATTGTTGTTTGTCCTATGGACTAAAGCCATCCGGTTTATATAGACACCAGAGAGGGCTAGGGTTACACAGAGTCGGTTACAATGGTAGGAGATCTACATATCCGTATCGCCAAGCTTGCCTTCCACGCCAAGGAAAGTCCCATCCGGACACGGGACGAAGTCTTCAATCTTGTATCTTCATAGTCTTGGAGTCCGGCCGATCATGATAGTTCGGCTAGCCGGACACCCCCTAGTCCGGAACTCCCTCAGCGGGCATGGTTGCCCAGGAGTTCCTCAGCCGCTGCATTGCACCCCTACAGAAACACTCACACCTAGTGTAGGAGATCATGAGAGACAAAGACCGAACCTGGCTGGCACAGGAGCACCTCTCGGCCGGAGTGGTGACCGAACCTTGTGATGTTTTATTCTTAGGAGAGGCGGAGGAGGTGCCCTATGGCGCGCTCCCGGTGCACCGCCTATCCAACATGGTTGAGCTCATCACGGAGATGCCCTAGCTCGATCAATGGGGGGGGTGATCCGGATGGACCTCGAGGGGCCCCAGGAGCTCCTCGAGGATTCTTCGGAGACAGAGTCCACTGTCGGTTCTATATTCGGCATATCTCGTAGTAGGGGTCCTAAGATAGGCGTCTTTGAGCGATGGTAACATGAAGAAGGGGACACAATGTTTACCCAGGTTCGGGCTCTCTGGAAGAGATAATACCCTACATCCTGCTTCTGATTATATTGATATGGGTGTAATATAGGGTACATGTGTCTACCATGAGATTGAACTAATGAATATCAGATTGATCAATTTTCTAGCCTGGCCTTAGTTTATATAATGCACCAGAGGTATAGGGTTTAGGAGGGTCCTCGTCTTGTGCGCCAAGTCTTGTGGAATATCCCTCGTATGCGGCATGGGCTGCTCGAACTGGCCCATGAGTGAACCGCCATGGGGGTCCTCAGCCCGATCCACCTTGTCAGGAGACAACGTGGTGAGTACCCCCTGTTGGTGTCAAAACCGGAAGATCTCGGGTACGGGGTCCCAAACTGTGTGTTTGAGGATCGAAGGTAACAGGAGGCAGGGGACACGATGTTTACCCAGGTTCGGGCCCTCTTTATGGAGGTAATACTCTACTTCCTACTTGATTGACTTTGATGAGTATAGGGGTTACAAGAGTTGATCTACCTCGAGATTGTAATGGCTAAACCCACGATGTTTACCCCTAAGGACTGAACCCTCCGGTTTATATAGGCACCGAGGGGACTAGGGTTGTACAAAGTCGGTTTATAGAGGAAGGAAACTACACAAGAAGACACCAAGCTTGCCGCCCACACAAAGGAGAGTCCCATCCGGACATGGGAGAAGGCCTTTGGTTCTGTATCTTCACGACCCGTTAGTATGACCCATGTCACATAGGCCGGATCTCTGAGGACCACATATCCAGGACTCCCTCAGTAGCCCCCGAACTTGCCTTCAATGACGACGTTGTATCCGGATTCATATCTTCGGCTTTGCAAGGCAAGTTCCCCATTGTACTCTATATAGCTCGACTTTTATATTTAAATATTGTACTCTTCAGCTTCTGTGCCACCGTCACCTCAGCTTCCACATGTCAGACGAATACGAATGGTCTACGTATTTTTACAAGTAACCCCTTGACCATGTAGGGAAGACTCTTATTTAAAGAGATTGAATCTCAGATGCCATTCCTCACAAGACGAAAATCCTTAGAGCTTTCCATAGGAAACCAACCAAAGATGGTCAATGCTCCTTGTTCTTTCTCGCGCCCACACGGCCCTCAAGAAGGCGACTGAGAGAGTTGCTTGGTGTCCCACGCCCAGTTGACCAAGCTTCAGGCGCAGGGATACCTCCCTCCATCGGATCTAGTCTTCGTTCGGGCGGCATTAACTACCTTCAACGGTGAAGCCCTGACGGAGAACTTCCCCAATCCCAATAAAGGGGAGCAGGTGTGCTTCATTTCATTCTTGCTGAGGTGCGTGGGTTTTCCAATCCACCCTTTCCTCAGAGGTCTTCTGGAGTATTATGGTCTCCAACTTCACAACCTCACGCCGGGCTCCATTCTTCACATGGCAGGCTTTGTTGCGCTTTGCGAGCTGTTCCTAGGCTGCGAGGCCCATTTCGATTTATGGAGGAAATATTTCTTCCTCATCCCCCGCTCCGAGAAGGGATCCATATTCGAGGTGGGCAGTGCCGAAGTATGGCGTATAGGCGGAACAGGATACCTATCCGGCACTCCTAAGAAGGCATCCAAAGAGTGGCCCTCGGAGTGGTTCTACATCGAAGACGTTGTCCTTCCGGATCCAATACAGCAAGGTCTTCCCGAATTTTGCTCCACTCCTTTAAAGAAGCACGCCAGCTATCGTCCCCAAAGCTACGAAGAAGAAGATAGTGCGGAGGTTAAGAGGTTTGTGAACAAGATCAGAATACTTGCCCACTCTGGACTATCTATAGTCGATGTAATGGCGATTTCAATAACGCAATGTGTTTAGCCGCTTCAATCCATGGGGCTTCCCATGTGGCATTACAACGGGGAGGACGATGCCCCATGTTGTGGGTGCAAAGGTCCGGCTAATTTCGCCGCACTGGCCGCCATGTTGGCTGACCTTTCAAAGGGGAAATGGAAGATTTCGCTCACCTGAAGTGTCGAGAAGGTTTCTCCATGTACACCCCCATTTTATTGGGTGAGTCTTTGATTATAGGCCTTAATCAATCTTTTTTCCTTAACTATGCTTTTTAGTCAAACTTAATCTGACTACCTTTAACAGGAATGGAGAAGGTCGTCGTGGGGATCTATAGCCCTGCTCCACAGCCGGAGGAGCATAATCGAGACCTTGATCCTGGATTTGAAGAGGACCCAGATATATTTGTAGACTTTAAGGATGGAGTCTTTTATCAGCCGAGCTACGACGGCACAGAAGTGGCTATCATATCTGATTACCCCGGCCTTCTTCCTTCCTCCCATGTAAGTACCCAAGAGACATCTCCTGAAAAAGAGTTTTCCCACTATGACTCACCCACCGCACTGCATCGTGCTCCCAAGGGGCGACGCTCACACCATCGTACTGCAACAAAGGCGTCCTCTAAGAAGACGACGGTTGCACAGGGTGCGTCTCTGAAAAGAAAGGCTAACAACGATGCAATCGGGCCCTCTCCTTCATCGAAGAGGTATAATCCTTTAACACGCACTTCGTGGATAGACCGGACGATGACGTTTCCTATTGTGCCATATTGCAGGAGGAGTGTATGTCGGACTGTATCCGGAGACCTGACTGGCCATGCACAAAATAATCCGGCCCCGAATCCTGCCACCATGACTGGAGGGGATGTGGGTGCAATGTCGGATTGTCCTCTCCTAGAGGATTCGGATAATGTATCCGTCACGAACTCTGAAGTGGAGAGTGCGATGGGTCATGATGACCCAAAAGTATAGGGGATCTATTGTAGTCCTTTCGATAAGTAAGAGTGTCGAACCCAACGAGGAGCAGAAGGAAATGACAAGCGATTTTCAGCAAGGTATTCTCTGCAAGTACTGAAATAAGTGGTAACAGATAGTTTTGTGATAAGATAAATTGTAACGAGCAACAAGTAACAAAAGTAAATAAAGTGCAGCAAGGTGGCCCAATCCTTTTTGTAGCAAAGGACAAGCCTGGACAAACTCTTATAATAGGAAAAGCGCTCCCAAGGACACATGGGAATATCGTCAAGCTAGTTTTCATCACGTTCATATGATTCGCGTTCGGTACTTTGATAATTTGATATGTGGGTGGACCGGTGCTTGGGTACTGCCCTTACTTGGACAAGCATCCCACTTATGATTAAACTCTATTGCAAGTGTCCGCAACTACAACAAAAGTATTAAGGTAAACCAAACCATAGCATGAAACATATGGATCCAAATCAGCCCCTTACGAAGCAACGCATAAACTAGGGTTTAAGCTTCTGTCACTCTAGCAACCCATCATCTACTTATTACTTCCCAATGCCTTCCTCTAGGCCCAAATAATGGTGAAGTGTTATTTAGTCGACGTTCACATAACACCACTAGAGGCTAGACAACATATCGAACGAATACCAAATTCACATGACTACTAATAGCAAGACTTCTCCCTTGTCCTCAGGAACAAAAGTAATTACTCACAAAGCATATTCATGTTCATAATCAGAGGGGTAATAATATGCATAAAGGATCTGAACAGATGATCTTCCACCAAATAAACCAACTAGCATCAACTACAAGGAGTAATCAACACTACTAGCAACCTACTAGCACCAATCTCGGACTTGGAGACAAGAATTGGATACAAGAGATGAACTAGGGTTTGGAGATGAGATGGTGCTGGTGAAGATGTTGATGGAGATTGCCCTCTCCCGATGAGAGGAGCATCGGTGATGACGATGGTGACGATTTCCTCCTCCCGGAGGGAAGTGTCCCCGGCAGAACAGCTCTGCAGGAGCCCTAAATTGGTTCCACCAAGGTTCCGCCTCGTGGCGGCGGAGTCTCGTCCCGAAAGGTTGCTTCTTATTTTTTTTCATCGAAAGACTTCATATAGGAGAAGATGGGCGTCGGAGAGCCACCAAGGGGTCCAGGAGGTAGGGGGCATGCCCCAAGGGGGGGGGGCGCCCCCACCCTCATGAGCAGGGTGTGGGCCCCCTGGCCTTCATCTTTGGCGACAATTTTCTTTATTTATTTTAAGATAATCCGTGGAGTTTCAGGACTTTTGGAGTTGTGCGGAATAGGCCTTCAATATTTCTCCTTTCCAGCCCAGAATTCCAGCTGCCGGCATTCTCCCTCTTTAGGTAAACCTTGTAAAATAAGAGAGAATAGCCATAAGTATTGTGACCTAACGTGAAATAACAGCCCATAATGCAGTAAATATTGTCATAAAAGCATGATGCAAAATGGACGTATCAACTCCACCAAGCTTAGACCTCACTTGTCCTCAAGCGAAAAGCCGATAACAATAAATATGTCCTCATGTTTAGAGGTAGAGGCATTGATAAAAATAAAATACGGACATGAAGGCATCATGATTATTTCATAACAGCAACATATATAGATTTTGTCATATGATTACTCATGTTCAAGTGATGATCTTTTCACAAAGCCAAAGTATGAACCAGATACCTTATTGAGCACCAACAAATTATAACCTCAGTCATTGAAGCAATTGCAATTTATCGTAACATCGGAAAGAGTCTATGTCAGAGCTTAAAAGCAAGTCCACATACTCAACTATCACTTAGTCCTTCATAATTGCTAACACTCACGCAATACTTGTGGTTACAGAGTTTTAATCAAATAGAGAGAAAGATAGGGGCTTATAGTTTTGCCCCACAACCTTTTACCTCGAGGGTAATGTCAACAATAATAATTCATGCTCCCCCACATCCAATTAGATATATATATCAGGTTCTTTCCAACATGCTGAGCTTGCCAAAGGAAAAAATTAAAAGGGAAAGGTGAAGATCACCGTGACTCTTGCATAAGGTAGAGAATAATAATTAAAGATAGGCCCTTCGCAGAGGGAAGCAGAGGTTGTCATGCGCGTTTAGGGTTGATGCACAAAATCTTAATGCAAAAGAACATCACTTTATATTACCCCTTGTATGTGAACCTTTATTATGCAGTCCGTCGCTTTTATTGCGTCCACAACCAGTTCGTACAAAGCTTATTTCTCTGCACTAATAAGTCATGCATATTTAGAGAGCAATTTTTATTGCTTGCACCAATGACAACTTACTTGAAGGATCTTACTCAATCCATAGGTAGATATGGTGGACTCTCATGGCAAAACTGGTTTAAGGATATTTGGAAGCACAAGTAGTATTTCTACTTGGTGCTAAGAATTTGTCTAGCATGAGGGGGAAAGGCAAGCTCAACACGGTAGAGGATCCATGACAACATACTTTATCTCGGATGTAAGAAAACATAACTCATTATGTTGTCTTCCTTGTCCAACCTCAACTCTTTAGCATGTCATATTTTAATGAGTGCTCCCAATCATAAAAGATGTCAATAATAATATATCTATATGTGAAACCTCTCTTTCCTTATTACTTCCTATTAATTGCAATGATGACCAAAGCTATATTTGCCAACTCCCAACAACTTTTAATCATCATACTCTTTCTATGTGAAGTCATTACTTTCACTAAGATCAATATGAACTCTTTGATTCTTTTCATTCTTTTCTTCTATTCACCCAAGATCATGGCAAAATAATCAAGCCCTTGACTCAACACTAATATTTATTATATAGCTCACGGACTCGATTACAAAGAAGGATCGTAAAGAAGAACTCAAAACTAGATCATGCCATGACTTTATTCTACTAAATCAAGATACTACTAATAGGATCGAACTAAGAAAAACGTTAAAGATAGGAGTTGTGATGGTGATACGATACCAGGGCACCTCCCCAAGCTTGGCAGTTGCCAAGGGGGAGTGCCCATACCCATGTGATTATTTCTCCTTCTTTGTTGTTGGAGTAATATTCTTGGCGATGATTCCCCTCAGAATACGGTTCTCCTCCTCGAGCTTATTGACTTGCTGCTTGAGGTCCATTATTTCCTTGCGAAGCTTTCCTGTAACGGCTAAAGCTCCTTGCACCCAAGGGTGTTGCATAGCTGCGGGAGAACAAGAGACACTCCTCCTCATATTTTCATAGGAAAGAAATTTAACATTGGAAGGGATAACCGAGTTTGGAATAGCTGAGCTCTATAGTTCCCCCATCATAAACCCAGCTCGTAGGCGAGAGGTGACTTCTTGATCTTCCATGGCATCTACTCTCATCAGGTCAGCCTCCATCTCTTCCTCCGTTGCCGGCCCAAAGTGGTCAGCGTCGCTGTTTGCCCTTGGTTCCGGTGCCGGGTTAGATACCCGGCTCTCCCCGACTTACTCTTGAGAAGACATCTTGCTTTAATCTGCAGCAGCAACAGTTCGAAACGAAAACAGAAGATATTTGCGTGATACAAGAGTCAAAACCTTTGAGAGTATATATAATGTATTTTTACCGACCAAAATATGTATCGTGCAAGAAAACGGAGTCCGGAGAGCACACAAGGTGCTCACGAGGTAGGGGGCGTGCCTAGGGGGGTAGGGCGCGCCCTCCACCCTCGTGGAGGCCTCGTATCCTTCCCGGACTGCAACTTATTTTTCTATTTTTCTAAATATTCCAAAACAGAGAAATATTGCCTTAAAAATTGTTTTTGAGTCGGTTTACTTACCGTACGACATACCTATTCCTTTTCGGAGTCTGGAACGTTCTGGAAAGTGTCCTTTATGTATTCCTCCGGGGTTACGGTTTCAATAATATTGGTTTCAACATTTATAGGATTACCTAAGATATAGTGTTTGATCCTTTGACCATTTACCACCTTCGGATTTGTGCTTGCGAAGTTGTTGATTATTATGGCACCGGAACGATAGACCTCCTCGATAACGTAGGGACCTTCCCATTTAGAGAGAAGTTTTCCTGCAAAAAATCTTAAACGAGAGTTGTATAGCAATACATAATCACCTACATTAAACTCACGCTTTTGTATCCTTTTGTCATGCCATCTTTTAACCTTTTCTATAAACAACTTGGCATTTTCATAAGCTTGGGTTCTCCATTCATCAAGTGAGCTAATATCAAATAACCTCTTCTCACCGACAAGTTTGAAATCATAGTTGAGCTCTTTAATAGCCCAGTATGCCTTATGTTCTAGTTCGAGAGGTAAGTGACAAGCTTTTCCATAAACCATTTTATACGGAGACATACCCATAGGATTTTTATATGCAGTTCTATAGGCCCATAATGCATCATCAAGTTTCTTGGACCAATTCTTTCTAGACCTATTGACAGTCTTTTGCAAAATTAATTTGAGCTCTCTATTGCTCAATTCTACTTGACCACTAGACTGCGGGTGATAAGGAGATGCAATCCTATGATTAACGTCATATTTAGCAAGCATCTTACGGAAAGCACCATGAATAAAGTGTGAACCACCATCAGTCATTAAATATCTAGGGACTCCAAACCTCGGAAAAATAACTTCCTTAAGCATTTTAATAGAAGTGTTATGATCAGCACTACTAGTTGGAATAGCTTCTACCCACTTAGTAACGTAATCAACAGCAACTAAAATATGTGTATATCCATTAGAGGCAGGAAAAGGTCCCATATAATCAAAGCCCCAAACATCAAATGGTTCAATAACAAGGGAATAATTCATAGGCATTTCTTGACGTCTACTAATATTACCAATTCTTTGACATTCATCGCAAGACAAAACAAACTTACGGGCATCCTTGAAGAGAGTAGGCCAATAAAAACCAGATTGCAATACCTTATGTGCAGTTCTATCTCCAGCATGGTGTCCTCCATAAGCTTCGGAGTGACACTTGCGTAGGATCTGTTCCTGTTCATGCTCAGGTACACAACGTCTAATGACACCATCTACTCCTTCTTTATAAAGATGTGGGTCATCCCAAAAGTAATGTCGCAAGTCATAGAAAAACTTTTTCTTTTGTTGGTATGTGAAGCTAGGTGGTATAAATTTAGCGACAATATAATTAGCATAATCAGCATACCATGGAGTGCTACGAGAAGTGCTTATGACATTTAATTGCTCATCAGGGAAGCTATCATCAATAGGTAGTGGGTCATCAAGAACATTCTCTAACCTAGATAAGTTGTCTGCAACGGGGTTCTCAGCTCCTTTTCTATCAACAATATGCAAATCAAATTCTTGCAGCAAGAGAACCCATCTAATAAGTCTAGGTTTTGCATCTTTCTTTTCCATAAGATATTTAATAGCAGCATGATCAGTGTGAATAGTTACCTTAGAATCAACAATATAGGGTCTGAATTTATCACAAGCAAATACAATTGCTAAAAGTTCCTTTTCGGTAGTAGCATAGTTTCTTTGAGCATTGTCTAGAGTCTTACTAGCATAATGGATAACATTTAATTTCTTATCAACTCTTTGCCCTAGAACAGCACCTACAGCATAATCACTAGCATCACACATAATTTCAAAGGGTAAATTCCAATCAGGTGGCTGAACAATAGGTGCAGAGACTAATGCTTTCTTAAGTATTTCAAATGCTTCTACACAATCATCATCAAATACAAATGGTACATCTTTTTGTAACAAATTAGTCAGAGGCCGAGAGATTTTTGAGAAGTCCTTAATGAACCTCCTATAAAATCCGGCGTAACCAAGGAAACTTCATATACCTTTGATGTCCTTGGGACATGGCATCTTTTCAATAGCATCAACCTTGGCTTTATCAACTTCAATACCTCTTTCAGAAACTTTGTGCCCCAAGACAATACCTTCATTAACCATAAAGTGGCACTTTTCCCAATTCAAGACAAGATTAGTTTCTTCACATCTCTACAAAACTCGATCAAGATTGCTCAGGCAATCATCAAAAGAGGAACCATAGACGGAAAAGTCATCCATGAAAACCTCACAATTTTTTTCACAAAAGTCAGAGAATATAGCCATCATGCATCTTTGAAAGGTAGCAGGTGCATTACATAAACCAAAAGGCATACGTCTATAAGCAAAAGTACCAAAAGGGCATGTAAAAGTAGTCTTTGATTGATCTTTAGCCGACACAGGTATTTGAGAGAAACCAGAATAACCATCTAGAAAGCAATAATGTGTATGTTTGCATAATCTTTCTAGCATTTGATCAATAAAAGGTAAGGGGTAATGATCTTTCTTAGTAGCCTTATTTAATTTACGGAAATCAATTACCATCCTATAACCTGTGATAATTCTTTGCGGAATCAATTCATCTTTATCATTAGGGACAACAGTAATACCTCCCTTCTTAGGGACACAATGGACAGGACTTACCCACTGACTATCAGCAACGGGATAAATTATACCTGCCTCCAGAAGCTTGAGTATTTCCTTTCTTACCACTTCTTTCATTTTAGGATTCAAACGTCGTTGAGGATCACAAACTGGTTTGGCATCAGCTTCCAAATTTATTTTATGTTGACATAGAGTGGGACTGATGCCCTTAAGATCATCCAGAGTATATCCAATAGCGGCACGGTGCTTCTTCAGAGTTTTCAATAATCTTTCTTCTTCATGCTCTGAAAGGTTAGCACTAATAATGACAGGATATATTTTCTTTTCATCAAGATAAGCATATTTAAGATTATCAGGCAACGGTTTAAGCTCAAACACGGGATCACCCTTGGGTGGAGGAGGATCCCCTAGGATTTCAACAGGCAAATTGTGTTGCAGAATAGGTTCCTGTTTAAAGAATACTTCATCTATTTCCCTTCTTTCATTCATGAACATATCATTTTCATGGTCTAGCAAATAGTGTTCTAAAGGATCACTAGGAGGTACAGCAATAGAAGCAAGACCAATAATTTCGTCCTTACTAGCCAATTCTTCCTCATGATGTTGTTTACTAAATTTAGAGAAATTAAACTCATGAACCATATCATCCAAGACAATAGTAACAACATTCTTTTCGCAGTCTATCTTAGCATTAACAGTATTCAAGAAGGGTCTACCAAATATAATGGGACAAAAGCTATCTTGTGGAGAACCAAGAACAAGAAAATCAGCGGGATATTTGGTTTTTCCACACAAGACTTCAACATCTCTAACAATTCCCACTGGAGAAATAGTATCTCTATTGGCAAGTTTAATTGTGACATCAATTTCTTCTAACTCAGCAGGTGCAATATCATGCATAATTTCTCTGTATAAGTCAATGGGTATTACACTAGCACTAGCACCCATATCACATAAGCCATGATAACAATGATCTCCTATTTTAACAGAAATAACAGGCACGCCTACCACAGGTCTATGTTTATCTCTAACACAAGGTTTAGCAATTCTAGCAGTTTCACCCTGGAATTGAATAACATGCCCATCAATATTATCAGACAAGAGATCTTTAACAATAGCAATATTAGGTTCTACTTTGACTTGCTCAGGAGGTGTATAAGTTCTAATATTGCTTTTATGAACAACAGTTGAAGCTTTAGGATGATCCTTCATTCTAACAGGGAAATGTGGTTTCTCAACATAAGAAGTGGGAACAATAGGATCATTATAAGTGACAGTCTTTTCTTCAACTTTAATAGGTGCAGCTACTTTTACTTCTATGGGAGGATGATATTTAAACCACTTCTCCTTGGGGAGATCAACATAAGTAGCAAAAGATTCACAGAAAGAAGCTACTATCTCAGAGTCAAGTCCATATTTAGTGCTAAACTTACGGAAAATATCGGTATCCATAAAAGATTTAACACAATCAAACTTAGGTGTCATACCTGACTCCTTACCTTCGTCGAGGTCCCAATCTTCAGAGTTGCGTTTAATTCTATCCAATAAATTCCATCTGAATTCAATAGTCTTCATCATAAAAGAGCCAGCACAAGAAGTATCGAGCATGGTGCGATTGTTATCAGAAAGCCGAGCATAAAAACTTTGCATAATTACTTCTCTTGCGAGCTCATGATTGGGGCATGAATATAACATTGATTTAAGCCTCCCCCAAGCTTGAGCGATGCTTTCTCCTTCGCGAGGCCAAAAATTATATATATAATTGCGATCACGATGAACAAGATGCATAGGGTAATACTTTTGATGAAATTCCAATTTCAATCTTTTATAGTTCCATGATCTCATATCATCACATAGCCTATACCATGTCAATGCGTCTCCCTTCAAAGATAAAGGGAAAGCCTTCTTCTTAACAACATCATCGGGTATACCTGCAAGCTTAAATAGTCCACAAACATCATCCACATAGCGTAGATGTTCATCAGGATGCTTTGTTCCATCTCCTGTAAAAGTGTTAGCTAGCAGTTTTTCCATCAAACCCGAAGGAATCTCAAAAGGAGTTTCATTTTCAATAGGTTCAGTAGGTTGAGTAGGTTGAGGAGCAACTCTTTGCTCTACTGGACGGGGTGAAGATACCCCGAACAAGCCCCTCAGACAATTACTTTCCATAGTAACAAGTGACAGAAAATTTCAGCACACTAAATAAATTTTCCTTACCAAATTCCACCTACCAAAGGCGCTTCACTCCCCGGCAACGGCGCCAGAAAAGAGTCTTGATGACCCACAAGTATAGGGGATCTATCATAGTCCTTTCGATAAGTAAGAGTGTCGAACCCAACGAGGAGCAGAAGGAAATGATAAGCGGTTTTCAGCAAGGTATTCTCTGCAAGTACTGAAATAAGTGGTAACAGATAGTTTTGTGATAAGATAAATTGTAACGAGCAACAAGTAACAAAAGTAAATAAAGTGCAGCAAGGTGGCCCAATCCTTTTTGTAGCAAAGGACAAGCCTGGACAAACTCTTATAATAGGAAAAGCGCTCCCGAGGACACATGGGAATATCGTCAAGCTAGTTTTCATCACGCTCATATGATTCGCGTTCGGTACTTTGATAATTTGATATGTGGGTGGACCGGTGCTTGGGTACTGCCCTTACTTGGACAAGCATCCCACTTATGATTAACCTCTATTGCAAGCATCCGCAACTACAACAAAAGTATTAAGGTAAACCTAACCATAACATGAAACATATGGATCCAAATCAGCCCCTTACGAAGCAACGCATAAACTAGGGTTTAAGCTTCTGTCACTCTAGCAACCCATCATCTACTTATTACTTCCCAATGCCTTCCTCTAGGCCCAAATAATGGTGAAGTGTTATGTAGTCGACGTTCACAAAACACCACTAGAGGCTAGACAACATACATCTTATCAAAATATCAAACGAATACCAAATTCACATGACTACTAATAGCAAGACTTCTCCCTTGTCCTCAGAGACAAACGCAATTACTCACAAAGCATATTCATGTTCATAATCAGAGGGGTAATAATATGCATAAAGGATCTAAACATATGATCTTCCACCAAATAAACCAACTAGCATCAACTACAAGGAGTAATCAACACTACTAGCAACCTACTAGCACCAATCCCGGACTTGGAGACAAGAATTGGATATAAGAGATGAACTAGGGTTTGGAGATGAGATGATGCTGGTGAAGAAGTTGATGGAGATTGCCCTCTCCCGATGAGAGGAGCGTTGGTGATGACGATGGTGATGATTTCCTCCTCCCGGAGGGAAGTGTCCCCGGCAGAACAACTCTGCAGGAGTCCTAGATTGGTTCCGCCAAGGTTCCGCCTCGTGGCGGCGGAGTCTCGTCCCGAAAGGTTTCTTCTTATTTTTTTCTCATCGAAAGACTTCATATAGGAGAAGATGGGCGTCAGAGAGCCACCAGGGGGCCCACGAGGTAGGTAGGGCGCGCCCCCACCCTCGTGAGCAGGGTGTGGGCCCCCTGGCCTTCATATTTGGCGACGATTTTTCTTTATGTATTTTGTGATATTCCGTGGAGTTTCAGGACTTTTGGAGTTGCGCAGAATAGGCCTTCAATATTTGCTCCTTTTCCAGCCCAGAATTCCAGCTGTCAGCATTCTCCCTGTTCATGTAAGCCTTGTAAAATAAGAGAGAATAGCCATAAGTATTGTGACATAACGTGAAATAACAAGCCATCATGCAATAAATATTGTCCTAAAAGCAAGATGCAAAATGGACGTATCAGGTCACCGGCGGCGAAGAGAGGCTATGCGTGACCCGAACTTCACCGAAGAGGCTTTCAATGCCTTCAGCTCAACGGATGCTTATATCTGAGGTGCTCGAGATGGACTTGCTGGAGCCACTCACTAGCTTTCAAAGGATGTGCGGGTAAGTATTTTCATGCAGATTCAATAATCATATGCCAGTAGCCCCCGAGTCTTGAAGCAGTTGGCCCAAGTGATTAAAGAGTCGTTATATTGTCAGGTGCTCACGGAGAGGAATAACACATTATCGAAGGAGCTGTAAGAATGCCGAACAAAGTTGACTGCTGCCACCGCCGAACTGAAAAATTTGAAGAAATCCAGGAAGGCACCTGATGGTAGGTACAACAGCAGCTCGGAAATAAGGTTCCATGCCTACAACGAGGTTGCTTAAATATGCTTTTGTCTCGTTGGTAGGTTCGAAAGATCAGCTGAAGGAGAGGCTAAGGTCTACTCAAGTGGAAAAACAACATGCCGAAGGGCAAGAAGCAGCTGGTCAACGTGTATTGACACAAACCATTAATGAGAAGAACAAACTACATGATGCAAATATCAAGCAAGCCGAATAACTGAAGGATTTAAGAGCCCAATTATCGGATGCGTTAAAGGAGAACAAGAAGCTCAAAGGCGGCATATTTAGTCTGCTCTTTAGCCTATCTGTCACATGCTTTCCTGTTTGAAAATTTTACAAGTTTTCTTCTGTAGGTGTGCTAACCGGACGCCCCGAAGGACAAGTGTCTGGATTCCAAGGCGACCTGCTATAGGAGTTGTCCAAAGTGCACGAGCAAGCTCGGAAAGCATTGAGGAACATGGCGAAGGCTTTATGGCCATCCGATTCCCCACCAAGAAGTATGGATGAGCTTGCGAATTTATTCAAGGGAGCTCGTCACCATTTGGAGCTATGGAAGATATCATCATGTCGGGGAGGCGCCCGAGAATCCTGGTCCATGGTGAAAACATGGTATGCCAAGCTTGAGCTGAATCATATGGCCCGGGTCAGACCTCGGGGACCAGATGGACAAAAAATTCCTATGAGCTTAGTGTATGACCAAGTGAAAATAGTCACTAAGTTTTCTCAACAGGATTGTAAACTAGATAACCTACTAGAGGGTATAGAGGAAGAAGAAGTTTTTGAGTCCAAGTGGTGGTGTACTTTATCAACAAACTTTATCTCCAGCCGAATTGTAAAATGGTTGTCATGGCAGACTTTCCGCTTCGACCTCCAGCACCCGAGGTTTGGAGTGTTTCCGGATATTATACCATTGGTAAACACCAAGGTATGTTCGGAAACTAGGCAGTCCGGTCATAGTTGCTTAAACAGACAAGTTGTATTCGGGGAGTTATGTTATATTACATTTGATCCTAAGAAACATCTTCCAGAGAGAATAGTTTTGTTATGGGTTTGTTTCCCTGGGCCAGCATGCGTTTTTGCGCATGCATAAGCTGTGGTGCGAGAAATCACAATACGCATTATAATTTGGGGGCGTATATTGCAACGAAGGAAATTTGTCTCTTGTCTGCCGACCGATTATTCCCTTAAGAATGCTAGCTTTCGGCTTCACCCGTCTAAGGTACACGTCCGGATAAACCGGTTGTAACAATCACAGAGGTGCTCCATTTATGCCCTAGCCGAACAAGCTGGAATGTAGGGGAAAAGCACAGGAGCCAGGCAACCCAGCTTGGCAAAAACTTAAGTCATAAAGGTGCATATAATGGCGAAGACAAGACACATATGAGTAGACAACACATATATACGGTGAGCTTGACGCTCCAAAATAATAATCATAATAAGCTTCTCTGAAAAGAAGCCCCCAGGTATTATGGGGTATGTACATTTAATGATGTATATCCCTCAAGTGTGCGGTTTATCCGAACACTGGTAGAAGTCGTACAAAAACAAAAAAGAGAGAAAAAGGGTGAGAGGGAGAAAAGAAAAGACGAAGAAAAGTTATAAGTGTGAACTTAGGTGTAGAATCTTCGGAGTCGAGCAGCGTTGTGAAGGTGATAGGCTCCTCCAGTGAAAATTTCATCTATGATGAAGGGACCCTCCCATTTGGGCTTGAGCTTGTCCTTTTTATTCTCACGTAGGCGTCAGACAAATGCACCAACATTATAAGTCTTTGCCCATACTTCCCTACTTTGATATCGTCGAGCTTGCTGTTGGTAAAATGCGGAACAAGCCTTCATGAGGTCGCGCTCCTCCTCCAAGCTGTACAAATCGTCCTGCTGGTCGAGCTCGGCCTCTCTCTCTTCATACATGCGCACTCGAGGTGAGTCATGAAAAATGTCGCAAGGCAATACTGCCTCGGCGCTTTACACCGTGAAAAAAGGTCTGTATCCGATCATGCGATTGGGTGTGGTAAGCAGCCCCAGAGTACAGAATCGAGTTCTTCAACCCAGTGCTTGCCTGACTCACACAGCGATCACACTAGTCTGGGTTTGATGCCGTTCATTATCAAGCCGTTAGCCCGTTCGACCTGACCATTTGTCTGAGGGTGATATACGGAGGCGTAATCGAGCTTGATGCCCAAATTAGCGCACCAGGTTTTCACCTCATCGACCGTAAAGTTAGAACCGTTGCCAACAATAATACTATGCGGGACACCATAACGGTGTACAACACCAGATTTGAAGTCTATAACCAGTCCGGCTTCGGCCGTTTTGACTGGTTTGGCTTCTATCCACTTAGTGAACTTGTTGACCATAACTAGTAAATATTTTTTTGTTATGGCTTCCCCCTTTAAGGGGTCCGACCATGTCTAGCCCCTAGACCGCAAAAGGCCAAGTAATGGGGATTGTTCGTAAGGCAGTGGGCGGAATATGGCTTTGATAGGCAAAAAGCTGGCATCCTACACATCGCTGTACAAGGTCTTGTGCGTCTGCATGGGCCGTGGGCCAAAAGAACCCGTACGGAAGGCCTTACTTACAAGGGCCTGAGCTGAGGCATTATGGCCACCAAGACCGGCGTGTATTTTAGCCAAGAGCTGACGTCCTTCTTCTTTGGAGATACACCTATGGAGTACTCCGGTGGTACTTTTCTTGTACAGTACCCCTCATGGACTTTATAGGCCTTCGAGCGTCAAACAATGCGATGGGCCTCTGTCTGTTCATCAGGGAGCTCATTCCTAGTAAGGTAGGCGAGGAACGGTTCAGTTCATGCATCGATTACGACCATGATTTCGTGAGCCGATGATGTTACTTCGGTGCCCGATGAGGGAGTCCCGGATTATGGGGTCCTTGGACAGCTGGACTACAGATGTGGGCCGGATTGTTGGGCTATGAAGATACAAGATAGAAGACTTCGTCCCGTTTGTGGATGTGACTCTCCTTGGTGTGGAAGGCAAGCTTGGCGATCAGATATGAAGATTCCTTTCTCTGTAACCAACTTTGTAGAAACCCTAGTCCCCTCCGGTGTCTATATAAACCGGAGGGCTTAGTCCGTAGAGATATATACACAATCATAATCTGATAGGCTAGACTTCTAGGGTTTAGCCATTACGATCTCGAGGTAGATCAACTCTTGTAATACTCATATTCATCAAGATCAATTAAGCAGGAAGTAGGGTATTACCTCCATAGAGAGGGCCCGAACCTAGGTAAACATCGTGTCCCCCGCCTCCTGTTACCATCGACCTTAGAGGCATTGTTCGGGACCACCTACCCGAGATCCGCCAGTTTTGACACCGACATTGGTGCTTTCATTGAGAGTTCCACTGCCTCGTCACCAGAACATTTTGATGGCTCCATCAATCATCTACAACAATGCAGTCCAGGGTGAGGTTTTCCTCCCCGGACAGATCTTCGTATTCGGCGGCTTCGCACTCCGGGCCAACTCGCTTGGCCATCTAGAGAAGATCGACAGCTATTCCCCTGCTCATCAGGTCAGGTTTGGAAGCTTGAATTACATCGCCGATATCCGTGGAGACTTGATCTTCGGCAGATTCGAGCTCATGACAGCCGCACCCTGCCGCCACGATGAACATAATCTATCATCGGGCCGTGATCAGGAGATAGCGCCTGTTACTGCTCTGGCCCTAGATCCGGAGTAGATTGCACCATCCAAGGACGGGAAGCTCAACCCCACCATGGAGGTTGCAGACTTAGCGGCGTTGGAGACGAACACAGATCCGACCTCTAACAAGGCTTGTGCCATCGGAACCTCGGACTCGTTTCCGGCCATAAGTTCCAAACCGCATACATCCGTGCTTGTCGATCAGGCGCCGATTGTTGAGTTCAGCTCCGTGGACATCTTTCGGCACTCGCCTTGAGGCGATTTGCTAAACTCGTTAAAAACCCTCTCCTTATCAGGAGACTCTCAGCCGAACTATATCCGTCTTGAGTTGGAAGAGGATGACGAAAAATTTCGCTGGCCACCCACCACCCACTTTGTAGCCACGATCTAAGAGTTAACCGATCTACTTGACTATGCCTCCGAAGACTTCGAAGGGATGGACCTCGAAGCCGGAGAAAATCTAGACCAAAACCCACCCACAACAGGGCGGTGGACGGCTACATCTTCATACGATATATACATGGTGGACACACTTTAACAGAAGAAGGCCGACGGTGACAATAACAAGCCCGTCGATGAACCTCCCAAGCGACGGCATCAGAAGCACCGATCTCGATCCGCCAAAGGAAAAAATAGCAACATTGTCACTGATGACGGTGATAATCTGGACCAAGCCGAAGACCTCGCAGACACAGTGATGGAGCAGAACAAGCAAGAGGATGGCATGCACAGTCCGGGGCTGAGGTCCGAACACAGCGACGCCAAAGATAGCAATTACAAACCCGTCTCCGAAGAGGAGATCAGCTCGGGCAACGATGAATCTGCCATCCCAGAAGAACCCTTAGAACAAGAGCGCCTCCATCGGAGGCTTATCGCCACTGCAAGGAGCCTGAAGAAGCAGAAGCAGCGGGTTAAAGTCGCACATGATACGCTCAATGATAAATGGAACGATGCGCTCGACGCGGAGGAAAATATGGTTATAATCGCCAAACAAAGGGCTATCCTAAACGTAAATTGCTGCCCGGATTCAACAACGAGGCTATTACGCCCATGCCACTGAAGAACAATACCACCAACAAGCCGGACCGACTACCTCGTGGACGAGACAGAGTGGCTAGGAATGGCGCACACAAGTCCGCACCCCCTCCCAGTAAAGGAAGAGTGGCCGCGGCTCAGGGCCAGAAACACGATTTACGTTAAGACCTGAACGAAAAAGCTGGCAAAGCTAGATCCATCTATAGATCTAGGGACTATGGCCCCACGTGGGACTATGGTTATCAAGCCAAATATGTTGTCCACATACCAGTTCAGGACCAATACCGAACATTACAACCACCGGACTCACGCCACGACACAGTCAAATATAGGGGCACCGTGCACCCCCTCTGCTTCACCGATGAGGTGCTGGATCACGAATTTCCAGAAGGGTTTAAACCCGTAAATATCAAGGCATATGATGGAACGACGGATTTTGCTGTTTGGATAGAAGACTTTATTCTTCACATCCACATGGCTCGCGGAGATGATCTCCACGCCATAAAATACTTACCCCTCAAGCTGAAAGGGCCAGCTCAACACTGGCTGAAAAGCCTCCCAGAAAACTCTATTGGAAGTTGGGAAGAACTTGAGGATGCTTTTAGGGCCAACTTTCAAGGGACATATGTCCGGCCCCCGGATGTTGAAGATGTAAGTCACATAACCCAACAGCCCGGGGAATCAGCCCAAAATTTGTGGAATTGGTTTCTCACTAAGAAAAACCAAATCGTCGATTGCCCAAATGCTGAAGCCTTAGCGGCCTTCAAGCAAAGTGTTCGAGACGAATGGCTAGCTAGACACCTCGGCCAGGAAAAGCCAAGGACAATGGCAGCCTTAATCACACTCATGACCCATTTTTGCACCGGTGAGGTCAGCTGGTTAGCCCATAGCAGCACCAGCAACCCTGGCACATCTGAAGTCAAGGATGGCAATGGAAAGCCACGACGCAACAAAAAAACGTCGAAACAATGAAGGAAGCCCAGATGATACAAGTATAAACGCTGGATTCAGTGTCCCTAAACCCGGTCAACGGAAGAAGCTATTTAAAAGCAATAAAAATGGTCGATCCAGCCTGGACAAAATTTTAGACAGGCCCTGTCAGATCCATGGCACCCCCGCTAAACCTGCGAACCATACCAACCCTAGTTGTTGGGTCTTCAAACAGGCCGACAAGTTTACCACCAAGCACAAGGGGAAGGGACCTCAGAGAGAAGACGAGGATGAACCTCGCCAGGCAAACACGGGGGGGGGGGGGGCAGAAGAAATTTCCACTGGAGGTCAAAATAGTGAACATGATCTATGTCACTCATATCCCAAAGAGGGAGCGCAAACACGCACTACGAGAGGTCTATGCTGTTGAGCCCGTTGCCCCCAAATTCAACCCATGGTCGGCCTCTCCGATCACCTCTGGTCGTAGGGAACATCCGACCATTGTCTGTCACGGGGGTTTGGCTGCCCTAGTACTAGATCCAATAATCGATGGATACCACCTCACTTGAGTGCTTATGGACGGCGGCAGCAGCCTCAATTTGATATATCAGGACACTGCCCGTAAGATGGGGATAGACCCATCAAGAATCAAGCCAAGCAGCACGACCTTTAAAGGAGTCATACCAGGCATAGAAGCCCGCTGCACGGGCTCTTTAACATTGGAGGTCGTATTCGGCTCTCCCGATAACTTTCAAAGCGAAGAGCTCATCTTCGACATAGCTTCGTTCTGAAGTGGCTATCACGCACTACTCGGAAGAATAGCCTTCGCCCGCTTCAATGCAGTCCCGCATTATGCTTATTTAAAGCTCAAAATGCTTGGACCGCGGGGCGTAATCACAGTCGATGGAAATATGGAGCGCTCTCTTTGCACGGAGGAGTACACTGTGGCCCTAGAAGCCAAACTCCAGAACGACCTATTTAAGCCGAATATCTCATCGATTGTCAAGACCGCGGACACAGCTAAACATGTCCTACGCCCACCTCAGCGCAGCAGCTCAGATAAATCCGAGCTCTATTAGCAGTTACACCCCTATCGACTGCCCCATAAGGCGATAGCATACGTGCCTCGTGTGCACATGTATATCCTTAAAATTCCTTGGGCGGAGCTGGGGGCACAGTGCATAACAATAGTGCATAGTTCGGCTTGACCCTATTTGGACTCTAAAAGTTATCTTTCAGGGTTCATCAAATGAAGCAGTCCTGTTTTCGGCCACCCCGGATTCCTTTTACAGGTATTTTCTCTTTCTACAAATGGCCATTGAATCCCCCCCCCCTTCAAGGACATATCACAAAGGAGAAAATGGCGCAGACATGCAGCACGACCCCATGCTAAGGTTACTTTTCAGATTAAGCGTATGTGTAAACCTTTTATCTCTTTTTGTTTCATACTTTTCTAGTACTTAAAATATCCAAAGAAGTATTCGGCACTATCTGAAAGTATACGGTTCATCATAATGGAAGGGGATATTATAGAAGCAGTTCAGTTCATATTGTACTTGGAGTTTTATTCTCTCACCATCTGCATTCTCCCCGTGTCAGATTGCCGCCTGTGCCTTGACACCAGGGTCCATTGCCAGGGGCTGTATTCAGCCCAGTATATGTTGAAAACTCCAAACACCCTAGGGAGTGTTCGGCGTCGCGAGTTTGGCCTTATATGCATTAGCTCTGAATCATGTCTTTGGTTAATAGTTGGGTTGCCTGGCTCCTGTGCTTACTACCTTACGTTCCGCTCTATCGGCTAGGGTACACTAGTAGAAAAAGGGTCAAACGTGAAGCACATTAGTGCCGGTTTGTAAAAAAACCGGCACTAATGCATAGCCATTCAAACCGGCACTATTGATCACATTAGTGCCGGTTCGTAATGAACCTTTAGTACCGGTTCGTGCCACGAACCGGTACTAAAGGGGTGGTGGCAGGCTGGCGTCAGGCCAGGGCCCCACGAGCCCCTTTAGTGACGGTTTGTGACACAAACCGATACTAAAGGTCTAACCTATAGTACCGGTTTGCGTCACCAATAGGCACTACAGAGTCTTAAGCTATAGTCCCGGTTGAAGACACAAACCGGCACTATAGGGCAATTTTCAAACTCTACCCCTCCCCTGTGTATCGCCATTTCAGTTTTGAAAAAATCAAAACAAAATGATAAGAACTTCAGAAAATAAAATCTTCGAGAGGTAGTTATATTACTACATCTACTAGTTAGGAAAATTTGAAAACTTAAATTTGGACATGTTTTGCAAAAAGTGTAGGGAAAATGTAAAACGGCTATAACTTTTGCATACGATGTCGGAAAAAACGTATAATATATCAAAAAATTCAGCACGAAAATCCGCATCCGATGGAGACCGCCTACGGCCTGTTTGGAATTTTTTAGAATCCTCAAATTTCAAAAGGAAAAAAAGATATGGTCAAATTTCAGTTTTTCTAAAAAAATTGGTTAAATCTGGTCAAACTACTTATTCAAGAAGTATTAATGTTACTACATAATTATTCAAGAATATTAGTGTTACTAAATAATTATTTCAATTGTTTGAATTTTGGTCAAATATGGTCAAACTATGGTCAAACTATGGTCAAACTTATTCAAGAAATATTAGCGTTACTAAATAATTACTGTTTTTTAGAATAATAGTTTCAAACTCAAACGGTGAAATGTGTGACTTCATGCTCAAGCTAAACTCCTGAGGGTTAATAGGATTAACATCTTACTATTGTCAGGAAAACAACAAGTGCAGACTTGGAAACGAAGAAAATAGAACCCGAAAGTTAAGCGTGCTTGGGTTGGAGTAGTGAGAGGGATGGGTGACCGGTCGGGAAGTTAGATGATTTGGAATGAGTGATCCACACTTGAGCAGTTAAGAGAGGTGGTGATTAGAGACTAAATTATCAAATAATTCAGAAAAATTAAAAATAAAAAAAATCAATTTTTTTCCAAAATTTTCAAAAAAAATTTCAAAAAAAACCCTTTAGTACCGGTTGGTAACACCAACCAGTACTAAAGGTCCCCCATACCAGGGCGTGCGCTCACGCCACATGGTGGCACTTTAGCGCCGGTTCGTGCCGAACCGGTACTAAACGGGGGCCTTTAGTGCCCACACTTTAGTGCCGGTTCCATAACCGGCACTAAAGGCCCTTACAAACCGGTTTTAAAGGTCCGTTTTCTACTAGTGGTAGTAAAGGGAGAACTACTGCGATTGTGTCCTGGTTCGTCCGGATGAGCACCTCAGTACGGAAAGCCGAAAACTGACTGTCATGATGCGGTGAGAGCTGGTCAACCACTCGAGGACTCACCAGAATCTTCGTGATTCCCTCCGTATTACATGAAGGACCATTTTTTTGGTCATGTATGAAACCACGCCATATTCGGATAACTTCGTACATACCAGGGGCTACATCGTAGCCCCACTGTCAAACTCCTATGGCTAAGTGAAAGTGTAAAAGCCCTATAGTCTGATTGCCCGGTTTGCCGCATTGACACCTCCTTAATGGACCAAGACGTTGGGAAAAGAGTGATCAAGTGCTTTTTCTGAACACCCCCGCATTATATGCGAGGGGGCTAAAGCTGACGACTGGTAAACTTTCAGATTATATATATATATATATATATAACGGCCGCACAGGAGGCACTAAAAAAGTTTCTAGGAAAAAGTATAAATAAAGCCTTCATATACCATAAGCATTGTTTTTACAATGACATTTTACTCGAACATAATATCTTTCAAGCACTGAACCTCTATCAAGCGGGCACCTTCTAAGACATCTTCAAAGTAATGCTTTAGCGTGTCCTTGCCCTCGCGTGGAATCCTACTTGCAATATCGATGGCCTTCATCTTCGCCCAGTACGTCTTGACGTGGGCAAGGGCCATCCGTGCGCCTTCTATGCACGTCGACCGCTTGACATCGTCTATATGAGACGCCGCATGAACAAGTCATTGCACTAAGCAAAAATAACTATTTGGAATTGGCTCGCTAGGCCATAGCTGGACCACAACGACCTTCATGGCAAGTCCGGATATCCCGTGGAGCTCGGCCCATTGGGCCATCTGTTCATTTAGCAACAACGGACGCTTTGGCATGCATAATTACGACCAGAACAACTTTTCCGCTGCATTTCCCTCTTGGGCTTGGAAAAACCGCGTTGCATTAGAAGCACTCTTCGACAAGTCGAAAAATGCGTCTGGATAACTCCACATTCGATCAAGCGGGGCATACTTCGGATCGCCGAATTTAGTTTGCAATAAGAAGGGCTTACCATCCACGATATCCCCAGCTTATCGGATCTCCTCCCGAGCCGCTCTGGACTCGAACCGTGCTTCTTTCGCCTCTTGTAAGGCCTTCTCAAGATCGGCCACTTTTGTTTGGTTATCTTTCTCGAGAAATTCACATCGGCTAGTGGCATCCTTTAGCTCAAGCGCCATATTAGATATTTTCTCCTCGCTCTGGAGCCGAGCAGCCTATTCGACTTTTAATTCACCAGCTGCCTTTTTGGCAGCCGCATTACTCACCCTGGCTTGCTCCTTGGCCCGGACAAGCTTAGCCCGAAGGGTCTCCACGGCAGCAGCACCATCTGCAGTTAAGCATATTACACTTTTCAGCGTCATGCTCATATTTATAATACTTACCGACTGCCCCAAAGATATACCTTGTGCCTCGTCGAGCCGCCTGTTCATGAGTGTGATGTCATCATCCGCCACATCAAGTTTCTGCTTTAGTTCGGCAACCTCTGTAGACCGGGTAGTCGCCAGGGCTGAAACAACATGTGTGTCAATTAGTAAAATTATTTCCTGAGATTATCTACCTTTTTTGATCCTCTGATCGCCTCCGTTTGGACGTCAACCAGAGTCTCAGGGGCTACTATCTATACATAGGCGCATCTTGCATTTATATCATAATTGAAAATATTACATTACGTACCTCGAAGCCTCTTAGCAGGCTCGTAAAAGCTTCATTCAATCTACTTTTCATGGATAAAATTCTCTCAACCACCGTACCCATCAAGGTACGATGTTCCTCTGAGACGGGCGCATGCCGCACTATGTCCGTCAATGTATCCGACGTCTCCGGGTCCCTGGAGGCAGCCGTAGGGATACAGACTCCCTTCCATGGTACATGTTCACTCGACTTTCAAGTCATCTCCGACTGTATATCAGATAGTCTGGGGCTTTTATTGTTGGTCTCTTTAGGAGCCGAACACCCCGGACCCTGGGAGGCTGAAGTATCACCTTCTAGCCTAGTCTTCACTTGTGGATCGGGAGAGATCCTCCGGGACGACACCACGGTGTCGTCAGCCCTATGGGGCGGGGAAGTCTATGGAGGCGTTTCGCTCTCCATCATCTCTGGAAGAAGATCCCCCAAGGAAGAGAATTGTTGAGGGAGGCTGCATGTCGAACTGCAAAACATATATTTTAAATATTACCCTCACAACTAGGAAAAGAATGGGGTATGTTTAAAACACCCTTGTTCACTTATGATTCAACTAAGGGCCGGTCCCTATGAAGGCACTGCGTGGCAACATCACCTCCCGAACCAGAACCCCCTATCAGGGATTTCTTCCCTCGCTTGGAAGCCTTTACCTTCAAGTCTTCGGAGGCGGTCCTCTTCTTCCCATGGGGAGAGGGGATGTCAGTTTCTCCTTCCCTTTCATCCTCAGAAACGGGAGTTCCAATCTCCCTGGATGCGGTGCCTGACGTACCTCCAGTATGGGGGCCACTCCGGACCTTCCCACTCCTCTCCTTGTCTTCCCTCGATGGCACTTGATAGGGTGACGGAGCCAGCATCCTGGTTAACATCGAATCCGTCGAGTCTTTGGGAAGAGGGGCCAAACACCTGATCCTCTCCGCCTTCTTTATCCAGCCCTGGCCGAGTATGGTTTTCTCAGAATATTGTTATGAGAAATTTAACTAAAATGTGTTCGGGAATCGAGTGCTTCCCGAGGTATCCGGATGGTTGCAGTCGAGGCATGCGCCCTCCATAGTGTTCGGACACTTTTTTCATGATCCGAAGAATAATTTATACATCCCTTCGAGCATCGTGCCGAAGAAGTGTTGGATGGTTCACGGTCCTTTCGGATTGAACTCCCACATGCGGAGAGGTCGTCACTGGCATGGTAGGACCCGATGGACTAGCATTACATGGATTACCTTGACAAGACCGGTGTCCTTCTCAATAAGGTTCTGAATGCGGCTTTGCAAAGTCTGCACTTCATCAAGCGATCCCCAGTCCAGCCCCCTGTTAATCCACGATGCAAGCTGTGGCGGAGGGCCAGGTCAGAATACGGGTGCAGCCACCCACTTTTTACCATAGGTTTTTGTGATATAAAACCACTCCCGTTGCCATAGGTCGGAAGTTTCTGTGAAGGAACCTTTTGGCCAAGAAATATTAGGAAGTTTGCTTATTGTAGCACCTCTGCACTCCGAATGTCTCCCGTCGACTATCTTCGGCTTCACATTAAAGGTCTTGAGCCACAAGCCGAAGTGTAGGGAAATACGGAGGAAGGCCTCACACACGATAATAAATGATGAGATGTGAAGGAAGGAGTCCGGAGCTAGATCATGAAAATCTAGCCCATAATAGAACATGAGCCCTCGGACGAAGGGATGAAGAGCAAACCCTATCCCTCGAAGGAAGTGAGAGATGAATACAACTCTCTTATTGGATCTGGGAGTAGGAATAACCTGCCCTTGAGCAGGAATCCTGTGGAGGATTTCCGTGGTCAGGTATCTTGCCTCCTGAAGCTTTGTGATCTCCTCCTCTGTGACAGAGGAAGCCACCCATTGGCCTTGAAGGCTAGGTCCGGACATGGCCGGGAGGCGCGAGGCAATTGAACCTTGGGTGATGGAGCTCGAGGTGGGAGAGGTTGAGGAAAGGATTAGCATGGAAAAGAAAGGACGGGTCTTATCCCTCTTATAGATGCAATGAATATCAAGCGCCCCCTCTTAGGCCCTAAAAACTGCCTATTCCCAAGGAATCTTGCCAACAGAATGGTTGGGTTGTCCACACCCATATTGATGAGAATCCCGCAATAAGTGGACACAATCTCTGCTTTGACAAGACGTGCCAATAAAACCGCATCTCGAAATATGGAGCGGTGGGCTAAAAATGGTTCGAATAAAGACCGGACGGCGACGTGATGTCACGCTATGAAAAGTTGTCAGCAGATTGGACTCGTGGAATATTATACTCTCTATGGTTGTGCATGGAATTTTTTTTGCAGAGCCGGACACGTTTCCTGCGTTCGAAGGAAGATTTGGAGTATACAGAGGAGGAACCCGCCTTGCAATGCCGAAGACAATCTGCATGCCGGACACCTCGTCATTGAACCTTGGTTCAGGGGCCACTGAGGGAGTCCCGGATTAAGGGGTCCTCATAGCCGGACTACTGATGTGGGCCGGACTGTTCGGCTATGAAGATACAAGATAGAAGACTTCGTCCTGTGTCCATATGGGACTCTCCTTGGTGTGGAAGGCAAGCTTGGCGATCAGATATGAAGATTCCTTTCTCTGTAACCGACTTTGTACAAACCCTAGTCCCCTCCGGTGTCTATATAAACCGAAGGGCTTAGTCCGTAGAGATATATACACAATCATAATCTGATAGGCTAGACTTCTAGGGTTTAGCCATTATGATCTCGAGGTAGATCAACTCTTGTAATACTCATATTCATCAAGATCAATCAAGGAGGAATTAGGGTATTACCTCCATAGAGAGGGCCCGAACCTAGGTAAACATCGTGTCCCCCGCCTCCTGTTACCATCGACCTTAGACACATAGTTCGGGATCGCCTACCCGAGATCCGCCGGTTTTGACACCGACACCCAAACCCCCGATGATATGTAAATAGCAATGGGACATCATGACTCTCCCAACACAACAAACATCAATAGTATGGAGCACATGGTAAATATGGCAAAAGCTACTAGGATCTCCACCAAGCATGCAAATACACATAGGAGTAGCATAATGGTGAGTCATGGGTAGATGCAAGCAAGGGTCACAATTGCATGGCAAAGGCATAGAAAGAGGCATAGCATGCAAAGTGAACACAATAGTATGGGCGTAAGGGGACAAATGGTAAATATCCATTGTCGTGTGGGAGCCAAGTAAAAGAGATGCGTGTAGTCCTTGCGTGAAGGGAACGGTGGTAATGGTAGTCCACGGGATCCCAAAGCGCCGTTGCTCTCAAGAGCTCATTTCGTCAACTCTTGGGATTGAGAGGTTGACGAGTATATGTGAGTACCTACAAAAAACAAAGACAAAGGAAAAATTGTGTGTGCATGATATATGTACACATCATCCATCATGATGCGCACGTGCATGTGTCTATTAGCACAAAATATCAAATGCTCAAATAAATGAGATGCGTGATATAGAAACATGTCATCCATCATGAGAGGTTTGTTATTATGTATGACATAATGGAGACTCAAAGGATGTAATGCATCATGAGAAATATCTAAAGCATTGTTATTCATGGAATGCATATGGTGCACACAAACATGGGAATAATGCAAAGTATTAAATGCATCAAGATCTCCTAATATGTATGAAGAAACTATGGGGGTCTCCTCCTGAGCATGAGTAGCAACATCACATGGAGAATATTGCCAACATCCAAAACAATGCATGTTTGTAACAATGTGATCATGGAATGACATAGTAGATGAATTGCGCAAATCATGTAGCATGGTAATATCATCACAAGAGAAGCAAAAGCCAATGACCATCATCTCGTCATCTATGCCATAAGTGCAAATGGGATTTATTTTAATGGGGCATGCATAGTTACTACGTTGAGATTGTAATGAAGCAATATTGGATATCTCACTCATAGCATATGACAAGTTCAAAGGATTGTCAAACATGAAGTGGCCAAAAGAATTTTCACATGATATCCTATGAAGCATAGCATCACAACTAGGCAACTCAACATGCTCATCATCATATTCATCATCAATAGGTAAGTCAAGACATGAAGAAGTCGCATTAGCTCGAAGCATGGGAATAGGTGGGTCAACATCATGCAAGCAATCATTGGTAAGATAGTCCGCTAGTGGGACAAGAGAAGCACCATCACCTATGTTACCATTGGAGCATCGCTCATGTGTTGTAGGTGAGGTCTTGAAGACCAAGTCATGGTCAACTTCATCTTGATGGAACCATGTGGGGGGTGCATCATCTTCCACCATGGCCATCGTCGTCTCCAATGGATGGATGAACTCATCGAGGATAGGCATGTTGTCATGTAGGAGACCTAGCACCAAAGAATAAAAGACACTAGGAGTAGAGGGTAAGTCGTTAGAAATCATAGTGGCCTCACGTGCCGTGTCAACTACCTCACTCACTAAGTTTTATGGCTCACTCACTCCCTCAAGGATGATCTTACTCATATGGTTGGTCGAGTCACTCAAATGGCGCTCAACCTCACATAGGATGTGTGGCATGCTCTCATGTGTGGGACTAGTGGTGGTCACACTCATCCTCTCATAGGAAATGCACTCAATGTCACGTATGGTGGAGTCACTCATCTCACTCATGACAAAAGGGGCATATCGACATATGTGGGTGTCGGAGAGATGTAGGTGCAAATGTCTCCATGCGTGGTCGCGTAGCTTGACTCGGATCATGAGTCCAATATGGGCGCCGTCTTCATGTTGTTTAAGAGGTTCGCGGTCGTCGCCGTGGTCGAAGGGGATGGCCCTTGCTCGACCGACTTGTCACCGTCTTGGTGTGGGAGGCCCATATGATGTGGCACCTCGTAGCTTGTCTCCATGACCGAAGGGAGTTTCCCATGATCAGCCATCTTCCTTGAGGGGCTTCCGAAGATGGAAGTGTCGCCCTCGCTCGTAGGTAGTCGCCTTGGACTTGATGAAGTCATTGTAGGCGTACTCGTGGGAAGTAGGCGAAGATGCCGTACGTCCAAAGGCAAAGATGCCTTGATAGCACTTGGCGAATATGCCGAAGTGGTTGTTGCAGCCGTAGCTCCGTCTTGGTGGTGCTCGTCTCGCGGTATTCTCTTTTGCTCATGAAGCGTTGACTTGGTGTGAAGTAGGGCTTGTTGGGACTTGTGCATTTGCTCTTGTGGAGCATCTTCATGATGATGATGTCGTTGTCATACTTGAGCTCATTGTAGATGTCTTTCGTCGTCGTCGTGCACATGATGCTTGGAGGTGACTTGCCCTTCATGACGATGTTGATCACGAATGTGATGGTGGTTGCCATGTAGATGTGGACGTGGACAACTTGCGCTTGTATCGTTTTCGTGCTCCGAAGACTTGTGGCTTGAACATCGCCGCCTTGAGGATGATGAAGGGGAAGTAGACTTGATCAAGGCCCGAATCTCCTCCATCCTTGAATCATATCCTCTTCATCTGCGGAAAGCTTCTTGCTGATGTACTCCCTTTTCCTTACTTTGGAGTGACGAATGTCGATGGAGATGTTCTCGATGTGCTCTCGCAATCTTGATTGTGCGCCTTGCATTTGTCGTTGTAGATTGAAGATGGACGCTTTGGAGATGTAGTTGTTCACGCTGTCATTGTTGTCGAGGACCGGAGATGAAATGCCTTGCCTATCCATCACAATACTCAAACAAGTATGAGTGTGAGAAAGAGAAGAACTTATACCACATGTACCTTAACCGATGTTGAAGATGGATCAATGATCACTCAAATGTGTAACAAGAAAATAGCACAATTGGTACCAATTCTTGTCGGTTCTCACACCTACACAAGTAAAGCTTATAGTGGAGCTCGGTGAGGATAGTGGCACAAAAATTTGATGCAAAATGTTAGCAAGAGTCAATAATGTTGAAAGAGATTCACAAATTCACAAGCGAAACAAGTAGACCAATAGCAATGAAAGGTACATGGAAACACACACACGGATAGATAAATGGGGTCGTGCAACCAAGGCATGAGCACAAAATGTGGAATCCACGGAAAACGCTCGTGTTGCACAACTCAAGAGAGACGCTAGCACGATTTCTCAATAGGCAGATACGACACTTGTGCACAACTCTATAAGATGAAAAATGGATAAACTTCCTATCCCAAGTATGCTATGTATGTATGGTTCCCGGTGTTTCTCTCAAGATGATCCAAGATGATCAGATATGACAATCTTAATGCAATGTGGTATGATGCTATGACACTTGCTTACAAGCTTCTTTGCTCTATTTCTTTTGCTTAAAATATTTATTTCTTTTTTTGTGGCCACTTTGCACAATGCACAAATCAAGATAGCAATTGTATATATGCGGGAACAAACTTGTGACACAAGATATGATACCAATATATGCACCATGATGATATGGTATGTATGATATGGGAAATATGATCACTAATGTGCATAAGTAACGTGGCCGGCAATACTCAAATGGCTAGTCTCGATAGGAAAGTGATGCAAAATGGGCTAGGGGTTAACAATGCAATGGCAAGGGGAATATACAATGGAGGGATACCACGATACCAAGATGATATGGAGGTTACCGCCGAAGGTTTCTCGTTTGTACGCCACAGACGGATGATGGTGAAGTGGTTAAAGTTGATGACGACCTCGAGTCGATGATGAGTGGCGGTGTTCTTGATGTAGAAACCAAGATGATGGAGACTCGTCCCTAAGTAGCCGAAACACCTTAGGAAACGGAAAAACAGCGAACTCAAAATCTCAAACGTCAAATATCAAAATGGTGGTAGCAGAAAAAGGTGGTGGTTTGCACTTGGCAATGCGGAAGTGGGATGATGGGCTATACACGTGTCAGAGTTGAAGTTATCATCCCTAAGTAGCCGAAACACCTTAGGAGACACAAGCCACAACTCTAACAAGCTCAAACAAAATTGGGTTAATTTGGGGTTAGCTAAATGTATGGTGGGCAAGGTTATGCGGAAATGGTGGTGGTGGTTGATAAAGAAGCAACCGTCCCTAAGTAGCCAAAACACCTTAGGAGACTCGAATCACTACTCAAGCAACCACTAATGCTATGGTGAACAAAATGGGTTAGGTTGCGGAAGTCGGTGGTGCTAATGCGGATGGTATGGTGGAAGGCCTAGGCAAACTTGCCAAAATTTTAAAAAATTGATGGTGTCAAATGGTGTTGAACCCTATCTGGATGGATAGGGGATGTCAATAGCTACTCAACAAGCTAAAGAACGCGAAAATCGGACTCCGGATGAATTAGTTATGGTCAAAACGGTCAAACGGGAAAAGCTGAAATGACAGCGGGCGGACATCCGGGGGTTTGGCCGGATGTCCGGGGCCTGATGTCCAGAACCTTGCGCGAAAATGCGCTCCAGGAGCCAGATGCCCGGGCTAGTGGCCAGATGTCCGGGCAGGCCGGATGTCCGCTGGTCGGGCTAGATGTCCGGGCTCCAAATCCGAGGATGAACTCGAGGAACTCGATTTTGGGGCGGAAGTTGATGATTTCGGGGGCAAAATTGGAGAGATTTCATGGATGGAAGGTGGAGAAACTTGGGGAGATGCTAGATCCACTCCAAACCAGGCAAATCCATGGATCAAAATCAACAAAACATCATCAAACCAACAAATCACAAAAAACTTGGGGGCTATTTTTGGTGGGGATTTTTGGATTTAGGACGAAATCAAAAAAATCAAGCTAGAAAACACGGGGTAGGGGCTCCAAAAACGTGATCAACGTGTCTCATGATACCAAGATGATGTAGGGTGGAACCCTATGGGCCGACCTTTCACGTTTGGAGAGGATCCGTACGAGGGGCACGAAGAACACGAGGAGGGAAACGAAGGAAAACCAGGAGGAAAACACGAGAGAAACACTCAACGAATATGATCACACAAGTGCTAGATCACCGAAGCACAAAGTAACACGAGATCCAAAGTCAACAAGGGACGATACAAAGGTAGCCGTTCTTCTCTGGGAGGAGGTCTTGATTGTCTTCTCCAGATGGAGGTCTTGAATCAAGTGGATCTTCTCTGAAGAGGCCGCGGTATCTCACGATGGAGGAGATCCTAATGGATGAGCAATGCTCTATCTCAAATGAGCTAAACCAATGCTAACCCTAAAACGTAGGTGGAGGGGGAGTATATATAGTCTAAGGGGCGAAGGGGTACATGTGCCTCGGCCCAGATGCGCTGCACGCAAGCAAGGGAGGCCGGATGTCCGGGCGTCGGGCCGGATGTCCGGGCCTTCGCAAGGTGCCGTATGTCCGGGCTGGAGTGGCCGGTCTCAGAGCTCTCTGGATAGGCGGGGTCCAGATGTCCGGGCTGGGGGCGGATGTCCAGCGGCTCGGGAAGAGCCGGATGTCCGGGCCTCTGGCCGGATCTCCGGGCTGACGGGGTTCAGCTTCGGGTGCGTTCTGTGATGGGCGCCGGATTTCCGGGGGTCAGGCCGGATGTCCGGGGCCTGTAGAAGCTGGCTCTTCTTCCTTGTCCTCTTCCATGCTTCCGCGCACGCTCGGACTTGGTCCTTGGGTTCTCCATGGTCTCCTCGGGTGTACCTGAGTATGCACAAGGTCCGCGCTTGAAGTAGCAACCATGTCTCACGCGAATGGAAAGGGGAAGCATTTATGTAGGAATGGGTTCATCTTGTGTCCAATGGCGCATAGTCGAGGTCTCATCTTATGTATCCTTGGGGCTTGGAGAGTAGTCGGAGTGTACATGGGGATGAACATGGGATGCTCCGCATCAGTCCCCTTGTAACCCGGCATTTTGAGCTGCAGATAAACATAACATGGTTGCGCTATGAACTTGGCGTAAGCTAGCCATCCAAATAGAGCATGATACGGACTCCTGATTTTGACCACTCCAAAGGTTAACTTCTCGGCCCGGGAATCGTGCTCATCTCCAAAGGCTACTTCCAGCTCAATCTTGCCCACTGGGTATGCCGACTTACCAGTAACCACGCCGTGGAAAACAGTATTGGACTGCTTAAGATTCTTATCAGTTAATCCCATACAACGGAAGGTCTCATAATAAAGGATGTTGATGTTGTTGCCTCCAGCCATGAGTACCTTAGCGAACTTGTACCCCCCAACTTGAGGCGTCACCACCAAAGCCAAGTGACATGGGTTGTCAAGCCGAGGCGGTTGATCCGCCCGACTCCACATAATGGGCTGCTCAGACCATCACAAATACTGGGGAACCACCGGCTCAACAACGTTCACTACCCTTTTGTGAAGCTTCTGGTCCCGTTTGCCTAAACTTGTGGTGAAGACGTGATATTGTCCACTGTTCAACTGTTTTGGACGACTTTGATACCCGGATTGCTCCTGCTGCTGACCCCCTTGGCCAGATTGCTGGTTGCCTTAATTATACCCACCCTGGTTACTTTGGTGGCCCTGAAAACCGGCATTAGAGCCGCCACCTCCATAACCCGGGCCCTGAAAACTGCCTGAGCCGCCACCTGGCCCATTGTTGCTGTCGAACATGTTGGAATTCTTGAAAGCCTTCATGATCGTACAATCCTTCCATAGGTGAGTGGCCCGCTTCTACTGAGTTCCATGCCTTGGATAGGGCTCATTCAGCAACTGCTCAAGAGTGGGACCTGACCTGCCGAAGCGAGGAGGTGTCCTCCCCTTACGTCGTTGATTGTTGCCTTCCGCATTGGTGTTAGCCACAAACTCCAAGCTGCCATCAGCCTTACGTTTATTATTGCCTCCTTGATTTGTCGGGTTATGTTGCGGACCCTTGGTGTTGCCGTTCTTATTTCCCTTCCCTGTCTTCTCATTGTCAGACTCGGGATCCTTGGTAGCTGGCCCATGTCATTACAATCGCGCTTGAGCCACCCCAGCTTCTATTTCAGAGGCGTAAAACGACAATTTTTCTCCAACATTAAAACTGTAGAGCCGGCATCCATCTTATCAGACGAATGTATTATGGCCTTGACCCGGCGCACCCAATGGGTCGTGGATTCACCCTCCTCTTGCTTGCAGTTAGTCAAGTCCATAATTGACATGGGCTGCTTGCATGTGTCTTTGAAGTTTTGAATAAACCGGGCTTTTAACTCTACCCATGAGTTGATGGAATTAGCCGACATCCCCTTTAACCAATTGTGAGCCGTTCCATCCAACATCATGGTGAAGTACTTGGCCATTGCAGCGTCACTAACCTCCAGTAGCTCCATGGCCATCTCACAACTTTCAATCCATGCCCCAGGCTGTAAGTCGGCTATGTAGTTAGGCACCTTTCAAGGCCCCTTGAAATCCTTGAGCAAACACTCATTACGCAAACCCGGCACCAGATAAGGGACACCTCTAGTCCCGGTGGTCACACCGGCCTAAATAGAACTTGTCGGATAAATCGGAAAAAACTGGTAAGCTGCCCACTGAGCCGCCTGCTGAGCTGCCTGCTGAGACGCCCGCTCAGCCTCTTGTCGTATCCTGTCCTGATCCATTAAGTTAGGAATTCCATCACGCATCGGGTAAAGCCCGCAAGGCTGGTCATGGCGCCGGTCGTTGTTGAAACAGCCGCCAAATCCATGTGCCTGCTGTAGTTCGGGCTCCGGCTTGGGCAAGGGGTCGAGTGGATCCTGTCTCGACTATAAGAATATGCCTCCTGCTGCGCCAAAGCCGTCTGAAGAAGTTCTCTGACCCTTCGTGTTTCAACTGCCTTTGGCGAATCGCCATCCGCTAGGAGAGCCGCCAATCGTGTTGCCGCCGCGATCATGTTCTCCAAAGGGTTAGAATAATGACCAGGTGGTGTTGGCACATAGTGAGGCGGAGCCATATTCATACATGGAGGCTCCATCCCTTGTGGCTGAATGGGTGTCCCAGCCCCGGGCGTTGCAACTCGGTTTACCTCCGGCAGGTTACTGGGGCCTAGTCCAGGTGTGCGAAAAAGGTTTCTAGGATCATAAACTGGAGGCAGACAAGATTGAGTCTTTTGGTGCCTTCTCCTCATGACCTCATTTGATGCATTCTGGTCCATCGTAAGATGGAAAGCCTGCGACTGAATCCGCTGAGCTTGAGCATCCAGAGCCGCCTGCTCTGCGGTCATCCCAACGTCTTCCGCCACCAGGTCTCCCTTAGCTTGCACTATATCCTACTTTAACTGTGCCACTTCCACATCATGTTGAGCTTGATCCACCGGGGTGACCACGGCGGTTAATAGGGATGTCATCTTGTCCATGAGATCCATCAGCACCTAAGTCGGCGGGCGCGTAGGGCCTCCTGCCTGGGCTGTCGCTGACCCGGTGGTTATTGCTGCCACAACCATAGAGTTTTGACCGGGTTGTGTGCCAGCCATGAAGATCCCAACTCAGCTCGGCGGCTCAAAGGGTCCGGAATACTGCTACAATCGGAACAGCCCCCGAGCTCGCCGTCTTGTAGTTGATACAATGAATCTGTCTCACCCATGGATGACTCACCATCAGAACAGATGACCGTCTCATCAATAGACATGGATCTTTCCGAAGTTCCCCTCCATTGATGCATCCCACAAAGGCACGCTTCATGTCGGCTGAGCCCGGGCGGGTCTCGCACGCTCAGCCGTCTCGATGATGTCGGTGCAGATTATTGGCTCAAGGCCTGGCTCGCCGATCTTGCCGATGAAGACATGGATTCCGCCGAAGGGGACCCAGTACCCGTATTCGATTGAGCCGGCATCGGGACCCCACCCTGCGTCATCGGTGTAGAGCTTGCCGCGACGACTCTTGGTCATCCGGCCCACACCGTATCCCTTGAGCCCTTCGAAGCCGCCGTTCAATAACTCAAATACACCGTGCGTTGGCCCCACGGTGGGCGCCAACTGTCGTGTAATTGTGACGTCAGATGTCCTAGCAAAAGGACTTAGTCGTGGAGCCATCGCAACTAGGAAGCTTAAAGGGGTTAAATGGGACAAAGGACATGGGGTTTATACTGGTTTGGCCCCTTGCGGTGAAGGTAAAAGCCTACAATCCAGTTTTGGGTGGTATTGCTTATGTCTCGATTACCAGGGAGCGATTCCGCTTGACTTAGTTCTCGGTTCGTGGTTACTTGTCCTGAACCACCGCCGGGTCGTCCCTTTATATACAAAGGTCGACGCCCAGCGGCTCACAGAGTCCCGGCCGGCTCATAAACAATGTCCGGCTTGGTCTCTCTCTATACTTGCCTTACAACACAAGTTACATGAATATGGCGGTTTATATCTACGGGCCTTAAGTCTCCTTTGGGCTTTGGGCCCTTAACTGAACCGCCATCTTCAAGCATTGTCTTGGGCTTCAAGAATCGCCATAGGCATAACCCGGCCCCTCCTGGGCGGGTTATACCTACTAGTTATATCCCCAACATCAACCGTTTAGCAACCATAGCGCCTAAACTGGAAGTTCTATCACAAAGTAAAGCATGGCCCAGAATGGCAAGGTCAGGAGCACTGAGACTTCCACTATCCCCGTGACCAATTAAACATCTACTAGGAAATAATGAGTAGTAGCCCAGGACAGGAAAATGTATACTAGATGCTCTAGCCTCTGACACTTTTCTACTTTCCCCTACGGTAATATCTTTAATAAAATCTTCCACTTCACTAGGATGTGGTTCTTCGACGCTGCCCTCAAAGGGTAATTTGCAAACCTCACAAAAATCATAAAGCGTCATCTCTTTATGCTCATCATATAGATAAAACTCTATCACATGTGGTGATCTCCTAGCATGAAAATAAAAAAATTTCATGAAACTATTAGTGAGTAGGAGATACTGATCACACTGGTCGTGGAGGAAGTCAATGATGCCTGCATTCTCAGCCAAGTAATAGAAATCCTCACAAATTCTTGCTGCCTTCAAGAATTCATCACTTGGCCATTCACACTGCCGAACCTCCGTGGTGCCAGGAAGGTTGTACTTGGGCTTTTCCTTTTCTTCATTTTCTTTTTCCTTCGAACCCTGGCTTGAAGAGCCTCTCAACAATCTTCTCAAGATTTTCTTCCTCTGAAATTTTTAGTGACTCAAAATAAAAGTGAACCAAACTCAACAAAATTGATAGCAACTACTCCCACAAGTGCCTAGAGGCTATATCATGCATCAAAACTACTTTGGACCATATAAATTTGACATGCAAGCTCAAGAACAGGGTCACCATAGCAGCAAAAATTTGAAATAAATAAAGCACTAGATAAAAACTAATTGGACCATTGGAGGAGTCACATACCGAAGAGCAATCTCACAAAGCAGTTTTGTGAATGCAGCTTTGAGAAAGGAGATTAAAAATGGCAGCAAAATAAGCAAGAACACGGGTTTGAGCTACGGGATGATTGTTTCTAGAGGAAGACGAAGTGGATGGGTGCTGAAATAAGTGCAGGGGAGCCACATGGGGCCCGCAAGACAGGGGCGCGCCCAGGGGGGTAGGGCGCGCCCTTCGTCCTTGTGGCTCACTGGTGCATCCCACTGGTGTGTTCTCAGTGCCAGAAATTCTCATATATTCTATAAAAAATCATACTAAATTTCCAGGGCATTTGGAGAACTTTTATTTTTGGGGTATTTTTTATTGCAAGGATAGTTCAGGAAATAGACAAAAATACTATTTTTGCTTTATTTAATCTAAATAAAAGAAATTAAAAGGTGGGTACAGAAAGTTGTGCTTTCTAAATTCATCCATCTCATGTTCATCAAAAGGAATCCATTAACAAGGTTGATCGAGTCTTATTAACAAATTTCTTTCGAATAACATGAAACCGGAGAATTTTTTTAATAACACTAGGTTACCTCAACGGGGATGTGGATGTCCCCAACAATAAGAATATCATATTTCTTTTTAACAGTAGGAAGTGGAAATTCAAAACCTCCAATAGTAATTGTCAAAAAAAATTCAATAGAGTTGATACTATGAATTTGAGGTTGTTTCTTCGGAAAGTGCACCATTTGCTCATTACCATTAACATGAAAAGTGACATTGCCTTTGTTGCAATAACAGCCCCTGTAGTATTCAAAAAGGGTCTACCTAGGATGATCAACATACTGTCGTCCTCGGGATATCAAGAATAACAAAGTCCGTTAAGATAGTAACCTTTCCAACCACAACAGGCACATCCTCACAAATACCAATCGGTATAGCAGTTGATTTATCAGCCATTTGCAAAGAGATTTCAGTAGGTGTCAACTTATTCAAATCAAGTCTACAATATAAAGAGAAAGGCATAACACTAACACCGACTCCAATATCACATAAAGCAGTTTTAACATAGTTTCTTTTAATGGAGTGTGGTATAGTTGGTACTCCTGGGTCTCCTAGTTTCTTTGGTATTCCACCCTTAAAAGTATAATTAGCAAGCATGGTGCAAGTTTTAGCTTCCGGTATTTCTTTTATTAGTAACAATATCTTTCATATACTTAGCATAAGGAGGTATTTTAAGCATATCAGTCAAACGCATACGCAAAAAGATAGGTCTAATCATTTCAGCAAAGCGCTCAAAATCCTCATCGTCCTTATTCTTGGATGGCTTAGGAGGAAAAGGCATGGGTTTACGAACCCATGGTTCTCTTTCTTTACCGTGCTTCCTAGCAACAAAGTCTCTCTTATCATAACATTGATCGTTTGATTGTGGGTTATCAAGATCAACAACAGGTTCAACTACTACATCATTATCATTACTAGGTTGAGCATCAACATGAACATCATCATTAACATTATCACTAGGTTCATGTTCATCACCAGATTGTGTCTCAGCATCAGAAATAGAAATATCATTGAGATTCTTGGGTGTGTCTATAACAGGTTCACTAGAAGCATGCAAAGTCCTATCAGTATTATTTTTATTTTTATTCGAAGGATTTGGTGCATCAGTATTAATTCTCTAAGAATCTTGCTCAATTCTCTTATGATGGCCCTCGAGATACAAAGGTTCCTGGGTCATTTTACCACCTCTAGTCATAACCCTAACAGCATTATCATTGTTCTTACTATTTAAGTCATTGAGCCAATCATCTTGTGTCTTAAGTACTTGTTCTACTTGAGTTGTAACCATGGAAGCATGCTTACTAATAAGCTTAAGCTCACTTTTAACTCTAGACATATAATCACTCAAATGTTCAACAATATAAGCATTATCTTTCAATTGTCTAACAACAAAAGCATTGAAGTTTTCTTGTTTAACAATAAAATTATCAAACTCATCCAAGCATTGACTAGCAGACTTATTATGAGGGATATCACCCTCATCAAATCTATAGAGAGAATTTACCTATACTACTTGTGTTGGGTTATCAAGACCATGTATTTATTCAATAGGCGGTAAATTCTTAACATCTTCAGCTTTAATACCTTTTTCTTTCATAGATTTCTTTGCGTCTTGCATATCTTCAGGACCGAGAAACAAGATACCCCTTTTCTTCGGAGTTGGCTTAGGAGTTGGTTCTGGAAGTGTCCAATCATTATCATTACTCAATATATTATTCAATAGAAATTCCGCTTGTTCAACAGTTCTTTACCTGAAAACACAACCAGCACAATTATCCAGGTGATCTCTGGAAGCATCAGTTAGCCCATTATAAAAGATATCAAGTATTTCATTTATCTTAAGAGGGTGATCAGGCAAAGCATTAAGTAATTGTATAAGCCTCCCCCAATCTTGTGGGAGACTCTCTTCTTAAAATTGCGCAAAGCTAAATATTTCCCTTAAGGCAACTTGTTTCTTATGAGCAGGAAAATATTTTGCAGTGATGTAGTAAATCATATCCTGGGGACTACGCACACAACCAGGAGCAAGAGAATTAAACCATATCTTAGCATCACCCTTTAATGATAAAGGAAACAATTTAAGAATATAGTAATGGTGATTTTTTTCCTCATGAGCAAATAGGGTGGCTATATCATTCAATTTAGTAAGATGTGCCACAACAGTTTTAGATTCATAGCCATGGAAAGGATCAGATTGAACCAAAGTAATTAACTCAGGATCGACAGAGAATTCATAATCCTTGTTAGTAACACATATAGGTGAAGTAGCAAACACAAGATGATATTGCATTCTAGAATTCAAAGATTTTTCTTTCAGCTTAGCTAACAATTTCTTAAGATCATCTCTATCATTGCAAGCAAAGAAGTCTCTAGAAGTTTCTTCATCCATAATATAAGCATCAGGTACAACAGGCAATTTATATCTAGGGGGAGAATCATAATCATAAGTTTTAATAATATCATCTGTTTTGTAATTTCATTCTCTCTAACCCTAGCAAGTTGTTCATCAAGAAATTCACCTAGTGGCACAGTATTATCAAGCAAAGAAGTAGTATCATCATAGACATCATGCATAGCAGAAGTGGCATCATCAATAACATGCGACATATCAGAATCAATAGCAGGTGTAGGTGTCGCAAGTTTACTCAAAAAAGAAGGTGAATCAAGTGCAGAGCTAGAAGGCAGTTCCTTACCTCCCCTCTTAGTAGAGGGATAGATCTTGGTTTTGTTGTCTTTTAGATTCATCATAGTGATCAACATACATAAATCCCAAGTGACTCCGAGAATAGAGCTATGCTCCCCGACAACGGCGCCAGTCCGGCCGGACTTGGCGCTTCATCGATGATCCGTCGGAGGACCAGTGACTCACAGGTCTGGCGGCTCACTAACCTGGCAACTCACGGATGGCCCCGACGGCGGGTCTGATGGATAACACGACTCAATGGCCCATAAGGCGGCTCATGGGAAGGCCGACTTATGTGATGATGGGGCGGCTTAAGAGAAATCATAAGGAATATTCCCTTACAAAGGAAGCAAGACTAGGACTCCACTTGTAATAGAGTAATCCAAATCCTACTAGGACAAGTTATGTAATCCGCCCCTTCAACTTATATAAGGAGGGGCAGGGCACCCAAAGAGGGACAGGCTGAAATAATCTCTAAGGCTAGAAACAACTAAAGGGGAGCCGGCTTATGCGGCGGCTCCCTCAATAGCATAATGAGACCTAGCCACAAACAACATGTAGGGCTATTACCGGACGATGTTTCCCGGGGCCCAAAGCTGTCTAAATCCTTGTCTCGTGTGTTCATCTGCCTCATGTCTCTCATCTCAATCAAGCCCTCTCAAGCTACCACATAGATGCGTTGGCCTCACGACTAAGTCCTCACACTAGGACATCTACCGTGAAAAATCCACGACAGTTGGCGCCCACCGTGGGGCCTCGCGCAGGGTGGTGTTGAGTCCTTGAAGGGATCTCTCCAAGGGTTTGAGAAGTTTGCAAATTTTTGGATGAAGAAAGATTCACATCAACTACAAGTTCATCCGTTAAGATAAAAGAAGTTTTCAGGGGCGGTATATAAAAAATTCAGATACAAGAGAAGCTAGGGTTCCAGCTTATGGGCCACCGCACGTGTCTGTGGCGATCGGTCAATCCAACAGATCGATGTTTGCTGCTGGGATTAATCCGAGACTAATTGGCATAGATCAATTTCTGCTAGTTGTCCGGTTTACAAACAAAAAGAAAAAGAAAAACCCAGCCTGTGTAGAGAGAGTCACAGACCCATGTACCCACGTGAAGATCAAGCAAAAAATAGGAAATGAAGGAAAAGGGACACAACCCAGAAAAGGATTGGGACGGAAGACTCGGTCTCCGTCGTCGAGCCGGCCTTGCTCCACCGATTCTGTCGGGCCGAGCATGAGCCGCCGCAGCCATGCGACCTCACCTCGCCGCCTTTGTGCTCCTCCTGACGCGCCTGCCGGCCATGGGCAGCAACATCTCTTCACCGTGCCTGAGTGCCACCACTTGTCTGCACGCCGTGAGTCACCGACCTCCGTCTTCAAGCCGCCGTGGCCTTGACGAGCCTAAGCCCTTGGGAGCTCCGTCGCTGCGTGTGTCTTCCGAACCGCCTGCTCACCGAATCGCCACGCACTGAACCGCCCCGTGTTAAGCCGCCGGCCTCCATCGCCTCAGAATCGCCCGCCGCTGTGGCCTCAAGCTGCCCTCACTCGCCTCGGTAGCAAGATGCTTCCACCGGCACGCCCTCTATCGCAGCTCGCCTGCGCCCTCGCCCTTGAGTCGCTTCCGATGCGGTTGTGCCTCACCGACGCGCTTCTACTGCTGGGCCTAGCCTTCGCCGAAGCGCCTCCGCCTCAGGTCGCCGTCCGGGCCACCATTGCCTCCGTTTGCAAGCTGGTTCCCTTGCAAATCGTTTTCCTATGCCTCGCTTTGGCTGTCATCATGGCGGCTCGACCTGGCGTGCTCATCACGCCCCAAGCTCTCTGGTGAATCCGAGTCGCCCTACAAATCAATTTGTGGTGCAAGCAAATCCCTGGCTGTCAACTAGTACTACTCTAGAATCTAAATACCTGGGCTATGAATCAGTAGAGGATAGCACAAAAGCTTAAACCATCAGTTCAGGCTGCCACTTTTTTCTGCTATGGCCTTTGAGCCACCGTCAGCTGTTTCCGAGGCGATCTTTGTTGATTTCTAGTGTGAAGAGTGAGTCGTTGCGCCACTTCCGAGGAGTTCCGTTCCATGGTGTTGATGGGGAAGTCAAGTTCATCGCCCTGGGCAAAGGAAGGTGAAGTTGTGAGCTCTGAGTTAATGCTAAACGGTGGCTGTCTCCTGGCTCCGCTTGGAAATAATTGTTTTGGGACAAAGGAGATTTTGGAGAAGTGCCTTGGGCAGTTGTAAGCAGTCACGGTTGTCGGTCTCCATCCAAAAGGCCTAGTACTAATCGTGTGAGCTTAATGCCAACTCCTCATCTGGTGATACTGAGCCGCCGGTGCTATACTGTGTTGCCTCATCGGTCTGCGGTTGAGCCGCCTCTGTCATGTTGAACGGATCATTTATCTTCCGAACAAATCAGGTGAAATCAATCCAATCGATTTTTATTGATACATTTTTTCGAGAAACAATTACTCTCGCCTGTGATATCTTTTATACAGGATAATGATTCATTATAAAGGTGGTGCCATGCCGAGCCTATGGAGCGTGTGTTAGCATTATCATGCATCGGCATCTGCGCCCGCTTGCTATCGTAATGGATGTGCGCAAGCCGCCGCCCGTGCAGCTTGATTTACATCAGCTCACCATTCACACGACTTACTATGCCCGTGATTGACTCGCTCGTCCGCACTGGCTTATAATGCCGCGACCGGCTCATCTGTCTCCTCCCACGGCTGACTCGACCGTGATTCATTTCAGCTTCACCATGGTGATCATCAACTCCGCGGTGGATAACTTCTAGCTTAACATATCAGGTGAAATCCATCCAGTATATTTTTATATTATATATTGCTTTCTTTAAAAGAGCAATTACTCTGGCTTGCAAGTTCTCCAATGCAGGACAAGTTATATCACTGAGTTGTTGAATGACTCATACCGGTTTATATCATGGTCAAATATGGAGAATCACAAGACAACTCCTCGAGTCGTCTTAAGACTCGGGGGCTACAATGACATGACTTGGCAGAATTGGCCGGTTTCAGTGAATTCAAGAACTCCGGATTATTGAAGGAAAAAATAACCCGACCCCGGAGACTACTGCTATATTAATGAAAATATAAAAGGCCATCAGAAAATTTCCGGCTTAGAAAGAAGTATTCCAGTTCAAAACCAAGCTCATGGGAAATCTGTCTCCCACAAAGCTCTGAAGCTTTCAATATCCGGCTCAATGCCTAGTTCAAGTACAATTTATCTCTCGCAAAGTTTGAGTTCTCAGAAAGACGTTGTCAAAGAGGACCTGCTGCCATGATGTGCGGTTCAAACATGGGTATCCTGCCTTATTTGGCTTATCTTATTGGTCATTTGGGGGCTTCGTTCTCATATTTGAAGCATAGCTATGAATATCCCTCTTGATCGGCTCAATGCCACACTTTCAATGGTAACTTGGGGGCTTCCTGCTCATACTTGAAGCATAGTTGTGAATATCCCTCTTGATCGGCACAATTCCAAAACTTATGGTCACTTGGGGGCTTCCTGCTCATATTTGAAGCATAGGTGTGAATATCCCTCTTGATCGGCGCAATGCCAAAACTTATGGTCACTTGGGGGTTTCCTGCTCATATTTAAAGCATAGCTGTGAATATCCCTCTTGATCGGCGCAATGCCAAAACTTATGGTCACTTGGGGGCTTTCTGCTCATATTTGAAGCATAGCTGTGAATATCCCTCTTGATCGGCGCAATGCCAAAACTTATTATCACTTGGGGGCTTCCTGCTCATATTTGAAGCATAGCTGTGAATATCCCTCTTGATCGGCACAATGCCAAAACTTATGGTCACTTGGGGGCTCCTGCTCGTAGTCGAAGCATAACTTTGAATATCCCTCTTGATCGACTCAATGCCACAAACCACTTGGGACTTCCTGCTCATTGAGCATAGCTATGAAATAACCCTTTTTGTTCGGCTCATACGCCATGATTACAAGCACGTGGGGGCTTCCTGTTCAAACATAGGTGTATTCACCAAAGAGAACATTGTGTTACTACCCTCGTGATCTGGTTTTGACATTAAGTCACCGACATATTTTGTATTGTGTCATTGGAATCATGCGTTTATAAATCATTGGGTTATTTCGTTCACTCGGATGGCAATGTAAGCCAGCAGTATAAATCAATCCTACAGGTATGTTTTCCTGGTTATATGAATATGCGATGTTTGATCACCCGTCCTAGATTTTGACTTCAAGTCACCAGTATGTTTAGGTTTGAATGGCCTTAATGCTAGTCTTTTCCATAATTGCATGAGACTATATTATGATTGGGTTTTTACCCGCCCTGGCTTTGATGATAAGTCGCCAGGGCATGTATTGTTTAAACCTTATGCAGAACATGCAGAGCTATGGCTTACATAAATAATTAAGTTCAAGCCCATCATCAAATTGATATTGATGTTATCAGTTCTTGATTGCTAAAGGTTATATGCCGCTGGGTTACAAAAATTCTGGTTTACAATGAATGCGCATTAAGTCTCCATCGGCCAAGAGCCGTCGGGTATTTAACTCTGGATATATTATTCAAATCTTGAATAGCCAACATGGCTGGATTTTTTATGCTTATCAATAGCCAGTATTATGACTGAGGTTTTTAAAGTCGCGTCAGCGCAATGGCTATTATTATTTTATCAATGGATATGATTTATTCTGCAATGGAAGCAATAGTCCCAAGTCGCTGCAGGCTTACGACCCGACACTTGGGGGCTACATTATTCAAGTTGAGATTACATCAAATAGACAAGTCCCATGTCACTGCCAGCATGCACCATGGCACTTGGGGGCTAATGCAAAGTTATTTTTAGTACACCTTATTGAAGACCCGAGTCATCACATTGTAGTGAGCCGACCCTTGGGGGATACCGATTGCTCCTATCAAAAAATCAAAGTACACAAGCTTTAATCCATTATATTGAAGGGTCCACTGCTCAGTTGGTAGAGTACAAAGCTCTCAACCTTATGGATGTGGGTTCGAGCCCCATGGTGGGGGTTATGTCATATGATATTATTTTCAATGAAGTATATATACAGTCCCAACTCGGTATTATCTTACTGAGCCGGCCCTTGGGGGCTACACTGGTTGAAGTTTTTATGAGCATAAGGCAATTGCATGTCTCAGGTTGCTGCAAGCATGACAACCCGACACTTGGGGGCTACATATGTGGAATATTCAGTTTTGATTAGTGACTGAGATGAACAACTTGGATTTCTTCAAGGTTGTAACATTTATATTGAAGCAAGTCTTAAGAGGTTACTACGCTCCCTTCTTAAGACTTGGGGCTACACGTGATACGAATATAAGGGAGGTACACTTTCAATCTTGGTGTTAGCAACAGTTATGACCCGGTGCTATCAATATTTACAAGCCGGCAGTTTTGGCAATTATAACATGCCAGCCTGTACAGCTTTAAACCGGCGGATCACCAGATGAATCTTGAGTTCGATATGATTATTAAGCCGGAGCTTTGGAAACCGACTCAAATGGATTATTTCTTATAATATTTCTCTACAAGAAACCAATGTTAGCAAATTGATTATGAAGCTGGCCCATTGACTAGGACTTTTGAGAAGAAGTGCTCAGATTTTTTGCATTGGTAATGTTTGAACACATCTGCTAAAGGAGATTTGCCATGAGATCATGAATACGCATCCAGGAGGAAATGACAAGGACTTGAGGATGATCAGGTGCCGGTTCAGGAAAATATTTAACTCGGAGCAAAACCTATCAATTTTGTTCTTGTGTTTATTTTACATGATCAGTTTAACATGGATAAATCCAAATTAAACTGGGGGCTAATGTCGGGGATATACCCTGCAGTATGACCCAACCGGACTTAGCGCTTCATCGATGACCCACCGGAGGACTGGCGACTCACGGGTGTAGCGGTTCACTAGCCTGGCAACTCACGGATGGCCCCGACGGTGGGTCAGATGGATAACAAGACTCAATGGCCCATAAGGCAGCTCATGGGAAGGCTGACTTATGTGATGATGGGCCGGCTTAAGAGAAAGCATAAGGAATACTCCCTTAGAAAGGAAGCAAGACTAGGACTCCACTTGTAATAGAGTAATCCTAATCCTACTAGGACTAGTTATGTAACCCACCCCTTCAACTTATATAAGGAGGGGCAGGGCACCCAAAGAGGGACAGGCCGGAATAATCTCTAAGCCTAGACACAACTACAGGGGAGCCGACTTATGCGGCGGCTCCCTCATGAGTATAATGAGACCAAGCCATAAACAGCATGTAGGGCTATTATTGGACGATGTTTCCCGGGACCCGAAGCTGTCTAAATCCTTGTCTTGTGTCTTGATCCGCATCGCGTCTGTCATCCCGATCAACCCCTCTCAAGCTACGACATAGATGTGTTGGCCTCACGACAAAGTCCTCACACTAGGACATATGTCGTGACAAATCCACGATAGACAGAAAAAGGTCTTGAGAACCAACAAGTATAGGGGATCACAACAGTTTTCGAGGGTAGAGTATTCAACCCAAATTTATTGATTTGACACAAGGGGAGCCAAAGAATATTCTCAAGTATTAGTTGATGAGTTGTCAATTCAACCACACCTGAAAGCCTTCTTCAAGAATTCATCCGATTAACCAGTTAACTTGCCGATTAATCCCTACTCGTAGGGTCACCGAGTAGCCTATAAACTGATAAAATCGTCCGATTAATTGACTAATCCCCTACTCACCAGCCAACCGAGCAGCTACCAGTTAACGATTTCCTCAACAATGTTTGAAAGACTTAATATCTGCAACAAAGTAGTATGGAAGTAACGGCAACGATGGCGAAAGTAACAGTAGCAGTTTTGTAGCAGTCGTAACAATGGCAACGGAAAAGTAACTAAGCAAAGATCAATATGAAACGAACGTGTAGGCAATGGATCAATGATAGATAATTATCTCAGATGGCATTCATCATGCAACAATTGTAACATAGGGCGACACAGAACTAGCTCCAATTCATCAATATAATGTAGGCATGTATTCCGAGTATAGTCATACATGCTTATGGAAAAGAATTTGCATGACATCTTTTGTCCTACCCTCCCGTGGGAGCGGGGTCCTATTGGAAACTAAGGGATATTAAGGCCTCCTTTTTATATAGCACCGGACCAAAGCATTAGCACTTAGTGAATACATGAACTCCTCAAACTTTGGTCATCACCAGGAAGTGTCCCGACTATTGTCACTCCGGGGTTGCCGGGTCATAACACGTAGTAGGTGACTATAACTTGCAAGATAGGATCAAGAGAACACATATATTCATGAAAACATAATAGGTTCAGATATGAAATCATGTCACTCGGGTCCTAGTCACAAGCATTAAGCATAGCAAAGTCATAGCAACATCAATCTTAGAACATAATGGATATTAGGGATCAAAGCCTAAAAAAACTAACTCGATTACATGGTAAATCTCATCCAACCCATCACCGTCCAGCAAGCCTATGATGGGATTACTCACGCACGACGGTGAGCATCATGAAATTGGTGATGAAGGATGGTTGATGATTACAATGGCGACGGATTCCCCTCTCCGGAGCCCCGAATAGACTCCAGGTCTGCCCTCCCGAGGAAGAACAGGGCTTGGCGGCGACTCCATATTTTAAAACACGATGAATCCTTCTCTCTGATTTTTTTCTCCCTGAACGTGAATATATGAAGTTGGAGTTGAGGTCAATGGAGGTCCAGGGGGCCCACAAGGACAGAGGGCGCGCCCCCACCCTTGTGGCCAGGGTGTGGGCCCCCTTTGGTTGATTATTTTGTCAATATTTTTTATTTATTCCAAAATTGATCTCCATGAAGTTCCAGGTCATTCCGAGAACTTTATTTCAGCACAAAAGAAACACCACAGAAATTCTGCTGAAAACAGCGTCAGTCTGGGTTAGTTCCATTCAAATCATGCAAATTAGAGTCCAAAACAAGGGCAATAGAGTATGGAAAAGTAGATACGTTGGAGACGTATCAGCCCCCGCTGCGGGAGTCAAGATGGCGAAAAAGGGGGTGTGAAATGGCAACCCCCTCCCAGCACATTGGGCCCGCCGTGGAGGAGGTCCCTATAGTTCTCATGGGAACAGTCTCTAGGCCCGGACACCCAGACCTCAAGGTGACCAAGGCGACTCCCAAGCGCGAGGGGACGGTGTCGATGCTGGAGGTGGTTCTCCTGAGCCCTTTTCGCCAGATGGTGAGCGCGAATCCTACTAGGGGCGATGGCATGGGGCTGTCGAAGGGGCTTGAGATTGTGCCCTCCTGCTCAGTGACGCCAACAGGCGACACGGAGACCCGCACGAGTCGCGCCCTGGTGCTGGGCAAGAGCGGCACCGCATCTTGGGGCGGGGCCGTCAACAACGTTAGGTTGACCCTCAATGCCCTCAAGGGCGAGCTTAGGAAAGAGGCGGAGCTCTGCGCGGAGGAGCGGCGACGCTTGGCGGAAGGGTGGAACCAGCTTCGGGAGGCGGCGAAGCTCGACCACCAATGGGATGAGGGGCGTAGGTGAACAGCTCGCCAAAGAGAGCTCGCCAAAGATGCCCATGTGTCCCTTACGAAGGCCCTTGAGGATTCCTAGGAGGCCAAGCGGTAGTAGGAGGAGGCCGATGCTCATGAGAAGACACTTCAGGAGCAAGCCGCTTTGCACGAGCGCCAGCTCAAGACGCAGGAGGAGGTTGCGGAAGCCCGCGAGGGTTGGCTCAAGTCCCGCGAAGCTGAGCTCCCGAACTGCGAGGAGGAGGTATAGAGGCGCCGGGAGGTGGTCGCTACTTGCGAGGGTCCGCTCATGTCTAATACGTCCATTTTGCATCATGCTTTTATATTGATATCTATTGCATTATGGGCTTTTAGTACACATTATATCACAATACTTATGCCTATTCTCTCTTATTTTATAAGGTTTACATGAAGAGGGAGAATGCCGGCAGCTGGAATTCTGGAATGGAAAAGGAGCAAATATTAGAGACCTATTCTGCACAACTCCAAATGTCCTAAAACTTCACGGAGAGTCGTTTTGGATTAATAAAAAATATTGGCGGAAGAAAGCACCAGATGGGGGCACTTCAAAAAAAAGACACATCCGTGACATTTTGGGCCGAACGAAAAAATTTCTGTCAAACTTATGACACTTCTATGACGATAATTGTGACAAAACCCGGTACCATCATAGATGTGGTGGGCTCCTACTTCTATGACAAAAAATCATGACAGAAATGGGCTTTTCGTTCTGGGCGGGCCGGAGATGTAGCTGCATGACATTCTTTGGGCCATCCATGACGTTAAAAACCACGGTAGAAGCAAGGGCGAGGAAAATTACGGGGAGTTCCCGATTACGGTGGGTGGTCGGGGGACAAGCGATGCACGTTTCTCTTGTACTCGCACGCGCGTTGGTGCGAGGCGTTGGGCTCTAACTGAACCCGAGCGATTGCACTGTAGGCTATGCGTTACTGAACCCGAGTGATCGATCGATGGCTATTAACTGAACCCGATCGAGCGATTCCTTTGCTATTGCTGCTAACTGAAGCCGATCGATGATGCCTCTAGATGAACAGTGAGCATTGCTGGGGGGGGTTGGATGAACAGTTCCCGTTGGGGGTGGAGGAACAGGACCCCGTGGTGTGGCCTCCGGATGAATAGGACCCCGATCGATTGAGCTGGTTGGGGCTGGATGAACAGGACCCCGTGGAGGGCTGGATGAACAGGACGACCCCGTGGAGGGCTGGACGAACAGTAGATGATGGAGGGGTGGATGAACAGGAGCCCGTGGAGGGGTGGTTGAATAGTAGCCGGTGGAGTAGTGCGCGGTGGAGGCTGGATGAACAGGAGCCCGTGGATGAACAGTGGCAGGTGGAGGCTGGAGGAGGTCGATGGTGGATGAACAGTAGCCCGTGGAGGCTGGAGGAGGTCGACGATGGAGATGAACAGTATCCCGTGGAGTCCTGTTTTGCGGCACGCCACACCCCTCCCGATGAACAAGACCCCAATTTCAACTGTAGCACTCCAACACAAGTCCGTTTCCTCCATTTTGCGGTACGCCACACCCCTCCCGATCAACAGGACCCCGTTTCGACCGTTGGAGGTCCAACACAAGTCCGTTTCCTCCGTTTTGCGGTATGCCAGACCCCTCCCGATGAACAGGATCCCGTTTCGAATGTGGCCGGTCAAACACAAGGCCGTTTCCTTCGTTCTGCGGTACGCCAGGCCTCGTTTCCATCGCCTGTTTCGTCCAAGCCCTCCCGATGAACACAACGATGCATTTCGTTCCGACCCAGCCGGTTGGCTCCCCATGAACACGACGACGACGCTATTTCTCCGTTCCGACCCAGCCATGTACACGAGCCCTGGCCGTACGTATGCGCGAGTAGGCGTTCGAGACCCCGCCTGGATGTACGTATGTGGCCGTATTTTCTTTCTTGCACACTGGCCGCTATACGTACGTGTACATGCTATGTGCGCTCATCTACTATGACACGTGTGTGCCTCTACATCGACCAGTATGTACGTACACGTTCGCACCAGAATGACAATGCTACGTACGCTTCGACCAGGTGGGTCCCTATTGTCAGGCACTTCCTTGCGTGCGAAGATGTAGCTAGTGGGTCCTAGCAGTCACGGGGGCGAATTGTTTTTTTTCGGACGCACTTCCTTGCGTGCGAAGATGTAGCTGGTGGGTTCCAACAGTCAGGGGGGGAACATTTTTTACGTGAAATACAGTGGCTCGTCCGGTGGGTCCCTCCTATCAGGTGGAGGAATAATTATTTTGCGTGTAATAAGGAGGCGCTTCCTTGCGGCCGCCGTGGACCCAGCTATCAGTCTCTCCATGTATAGTACTCTTCCGATGGAAGTCATTCCTTGACCACGTTGACCATGCCGCACCGAGAGCACCAGGGCGATGGACGACGGCGAGGCCTAGGAAGGGGACGATGCGAGGCCGGGGAAGACACGACAATGGAAGCCCACGCGGAGAGGATTACGAGGGTTCATTGGTTCGGCTAGGGTGTGAGGTTGCCGTCGCCGTAGGGTGTTGCGAGCGGTGGGAATAGTAGGGGGCGGTGAGGCCTCCGTGGTAGAACAGCCGGCCACGGGAGGCAGGACCAGGCGGCACGACCGGCACTGCTTTGGGCGGCTAGAGCAAGAAGACCATAGGTTGAAGAAGCACTACAGCTGTTGGATGGACATCGTACTGTCATTGGAGCTAGAATCGTTCATATTGACTTATTTGACAAAGCCCTCCATCCCCGTCAACTTAGTAGGCACACAAGTCAGCCTCTCGCCAAGGAGGGTCCCAGCTAGCAGGAGGAGTATTCATTTTTTTTGTGCATAATAAGGAGGCACTTCCAGTGGGTCCGAGTTGACAGCGTGGGAATGTTTTTTTGCGAAATACGGTGGCCCGTCCGATGGGTCCCAACAGTCATGGGGAAACGGTTTTTTCGCGAAATATGGTGGCCCGTCCGGTGGGTCCCTCCTGTTAGATGGAGGAATAATTATTTTCCATGTAATAAGGAGGCACTTCCTTGCGGCTGCCATGGACCCAACTGTCAGCCTCTTCACGTATAGTAATCTTCCGATGGAAGTCAGTCGCTCACCACATTGACAACGCCGCGCCGAGAGCACCACAGCGGTGGATGACTGCGAGGCTTAGGAAGGGGACGATGCGGAGCCGGGGAAGACGCGGCAGTGGATGCCCATGTGGAGAGGAGTACGAGGGTTCACTGGTTCAGCTGCAATGTGAGGCTGCTGTCGCCGCGGAATAACAGGGGGTGTGGCTGAGTAGAGGGGTGGCCTAGCCAATGGTGGGAGTAGTAGGGGCGGTGAGGCCTCCGCTGCAGCACAGCCGACCACGGGAGGCAGGAGCAGGCGGCACGACCGATGCTGCTTTGGGCGGCTGGAGAAAGAAGAACAGAGGTTGAAGAAGCACTACGGCCGTTGGATGGACATCGTACGGTCACTGCAGCTAGAATCATTTATATTGACTAAGTTGACAAAGCCCTTGGTACGTGTCAACTTAGTATGCCCACAGGTCAGCCTCCGAAATAGTGCGCCCCAGATGTCAGGGGGAGGAATCATTTTTTGGGCGGCCGAAGCTAGAATATCCAAGATTGAAGAAGAAGCACGACATCCATTGGATAGACATCCAACGGCACTGGTCCTAGAACCGTGTGTTAACTATACTAAGTTGACAAAGCCTTGCATACGCGTCAACCTTTTTTTAGGGGACGCGTCAACTTAGTAGGCCCACAAGTGTGTGGCAGAGAACTTATAGCCCATTTGCGATCTGTAAGAATGTACGGCCCATTTTTGAATTCTAATGGAATTTACTACAGCCCATTTACAGTTTGTTAAAAGTACAGCCCATTTTCTCACTAGGACAATGATTAATAATTTTAACCAACCATTCAAGACAAAATTCAATCAAATTTTCCACATTTTGATGGGATCTAAAATATTTTTATCCCGAAATTTCTAGTCAGATTAAATATAACTTGTATTACGTAAAAATCCAGCGAAACATTGCATGCGCAACAATTAAAAATTAAGATTTTCAAAATCCATAAATAATATTTTATAAACTAATTTCATGTCTGGTGCATTTTTTTATAGTTACTGCCCAGTTTTTATAATTACATCCCATTTATTATTTTTTAAAGCCCATTTTCCTGTTAAGCCTAATGCATCCCTCCTAGGAAAAATTTGCAGCCCAGCGGGGCGGAGAATAACAAGTTGACCTTGCCTGGGTATTCCTCAAAAAAACTTATAGCTGGGCTAGCCATTTTCATCTTGAAAAAAAAATATCTGGGTTGAATATCTAGCCTGGGCTAGATGGGCCACAACTCGCCTAGTTAATACCCCGCCCTCCTCTGACCAACAACGAAAACATCGCCAAGAAAAACTCTGCATCGCTCACGCCTCAAAAACACAAATACTGCTCGAGCTACTTGGTCCCAGTTGTCGGTCGCACCTTGTGCAATTCTCTCATTTATATTGACTACATAGGTTGACAATGGTGTGGGACCGTGATGTCAGGAAACCAAGGGGAAGCAAAAAAAATATAGTTGTACATAATAAGGAGGCACTTGCGTAGGTACGGCTATGGCCCTACTGGGTCCCTACTGTCATCCAGTCAAAATAAAGTCATCTCCTGAATCCTCATGTTCGTTGACCATGTTAACAATGCCCGGCGCCACGGTGAGCGCAACAACTCGAAGGACGACAGAGAGGGCCTCGCGGGCCCTTACGGATGGTCTGATACAGCGCCCGCTGCGCATTCAGGAAGCCAGGATCATCGGACACCTATGAGCACCTTCGAGAGACTGAGAGGCATGAAACGGTAAGGCCGCGTTTGGGAGCTCTGGTTTATTTCACACGTGTAGTATTAAGATACAAGTGTAATTTACTCGTCGTCGGAAACAAGCGTAAAATACATGCGTAATGAAACCGAGGGCCCGAGGTCTGTAAGTAAAACCAGCGGGTTACACGTGTAACTTGTGAGGCCAGTGTATATTTTACTACTAGTCGAAACCGACCAACCAAGCTCTTCGCTCGAGACCATCTGCTTTTATTTACAAGCGTCAGTTTTACAAGCGGTTTTGGTCGGCCTAAGATGATGAGTTGGTCGGAAGATCATATGGTTTCACGTCTAACCTACCCGACTTGTCGTATAGGCTATGAATGAAACATAAGACGATGAACTTCTTAAGCACGGAAACAACAGAAGAGGATGATCTTCTTAACAAGAAAATCACTAGCATTAGATCGACATGCAAAACAACACGAAGCATTATTCTCAGGAGACACGGTGAACAGCTCCTGATGTCGCATGCCACAACATTCCTAGCTCAACTTTGCAATCAAACACAAGGCCTGGCATTACATAAACAATATTCAGAACAAACTCTTAACACAGGAATATCTCAGCAGAGTAACTATTTACTTCTAAAACTAAACACAAGAATACGAAAAAACGATCGACGCTGCTCACAGCAAAGGGCGTCCCACTCAAAAATATCAAATGCATGTCTTCTGGCTAACATCAATGAGCAAATTTTGACAAGGTTTTCCGATTCCAATATATATTGCACAAGGCCTGGAATTACATAGACAATATTCAGAACAAGCTCTTAACACAGGAATATCTCAGCAGAGTAACTGTTTACTTCTAAACTGAACACAGGAATAGGAAAAAATGACCGACGCTGCTCACAGCAAAGGGCGTCCCACTAAAACATATCAAATGCATGTCTTCTGGCTAACATCAATGAGCAAATTTTGACAAGGTTTTCCAATTCCAATATATTAAACTAATGTCTTCTTGCTAACATCAATGATTAAACTTTGACAAGCTTTTCCCATTCAAAATTTGTAATGCCTATGATCGTAGAGTCCTGTCATGGCTTCTTATACTTGTTTGGGCACTTTTTGAGTTGCATATGCTCTTTGCAGACTAGTCATGTCACCAGCGTCTACTAATACTCTGCAAAGCTTCTCGGTCATTCCTTTTGTAATGTAGCACAAAGAGTGACTGCTTCTTTCTGCAAAGTGGAACGACCAACTAGACCCAGTAATGCAGCAGTTTTCCTTGGACACATTGGCTCCTTTTGTGCAGTTCAACTAAACTCAAAATCGGAATAAAATCGAGCTTTAATTTTGATATCCCTTTAAGCAACAATAGGTATAAGGGAAACAATTACTGAGAAATGACGGTTGATGACTTGTACTTCCAGAAGAAAAGCATCTACTGATCTACCTTATCTTAATGGGAAACAAAGCAGGAGAGTAGCAATTCTCCATCGGTGTGATTCATTCATATTGACTGAGACATTATCTTAACAATGACTTGTTTCAACATTTATAAAGAATGACAAAGCAGAAAAGTACCATTCCTAAAACAATGCGAATGATTCATTTAACAAAGACAGTATCTTAACAATACCTTGGTTAAAGTTGTAGAAAGAACAACAAAGTAGGATAGTACCATTCCTAAAAAAATGTGACTGATTGGCAGTGGGAAACGACACCTATGGGATCACTGGAATCCCTTCTGCAGCTGCGATGCGCAGAATCGTGAGAAGAGTGGGACTAGTGGATAGCACAAATGGGATTTACCCAGGTTCAGGCTGCAAAGATGCGTAAAACCCTATAATCCTGCTTTGGTGGTTGTATTAGTGTTCTTGAGCTCTCGAACTAGCTCTGGGTGCTGCCAGGTTCCCAGGAGCCAAATCCCTTCTCAGTATGCCATGGGCCTCCTTTTATAGGCGAAAGGGGCTGCCACAGTGGCATACAGGAGGTGTAAAGTGCTACAATGCTGCGAGGTTATCGCTAGCATTATAGGACTAGGCGCATTAAATGTGAGGCTTAGGTGTCCTTCACTTTATTGGGGGGTAGGGGTGAGGCCCGTCCCGTCTGTCGCCGCCCCTCCTGGCTTCGACACGTGCCCCAGCCAGCAACGCATGAAGCGCCATGTAGGCAGGCAGGCAGCTGAGGTGGCGCGGTGGTGGAGCCTCCGCGAAGGTTTGCATGCTGCCACGCAGGTGCCTGCCCAGCTGGTTGGGTCGGCGGCTACGTACGAACGGCGGTTGGAACCTGGCTAGTGCGGGCCTGGCAGTGGCCTTGTCGGTGTGCTTGGCAATGGTCTTGCCGGGTGGCCCGACAAGGGTCTTGCCGGGTGGCCTGGCAAGGGTCTTGCTGTGGCGCGCTAGCTCCCCTGGCAAGGATCTTGCCGGGGGGTCTTGTGGGTTTCTTCGGTGAGGATGGTTGCCTTCCTATCCTCTCTTGATCTTGACTGATTTTTTGTCTTCACAAAGATCTGCATGCCACCACGGAGGTGCGGTCCTAACCCTGTCCCAATGCGACTACTCAGCATCGGTAGGCTCGAGGGTGGCTTGCTTCTGCGGGTGTGGACGAGCTGCCCCGGCAAGGATCTTGTCGGGGCTGCTGAGGCTGCCCCCGGCAAGGGTCCTTGCCGGGGCAACCTGCATCGCTCATGCGGCCTTCGTGGTCTTGGTCCTTTGTCGTGTGTCTTGCTTAGCCCTACGGCTTTGGCTTTTCTCCGGCTTCCCTCTCTTGCCTTGCTCTTGTGTAGTCGCGGCAGGTGGCTCTGACTGCCCACGCACAAGTAAAGGGGTCAAAAGCTAGGCCCCTACTTTTGTACACCGACAGGTGCCCCCGGGCCTGGGCCACACATAAGCGCAGCATGTTGTTGGGCCAGGCCCAGAACGGTGCGCGGGCAGTTGGGGCGGATTTTTTCGCGGCCACTGTTCCGCCCGCTGCGCTTCCCCATGACTCGCGTTGAACGCGCGACGCGGGGGTCGTGCGCGCATGACATGGGGATGTTGGCATCACCTTGTGATGGACAGTAAAGAGGTGGCTTGCATGTCTCTTTGAGACCACAGGTCTGCCCCCCATTTACTACCCTCGCTCGAGAACCGTCGTCCCACGCGTCCCCCTGCGCCTGCCCCTTGTGCCATGTTCGCCGCATGCAGAGCGACTAACAGGCGCAGGGGTCGTGGGTAGTCGCGCGCATGCGGGTTGATTCCCTTGCGCCTTCAATGGAGCAGGGAGGGCGGTTGGCGGTCCCGCTCGCTGTCATTCCAAGAGGCCGGATTGGACGGGAGGGGGCGGCCGAGCCTCGCCCCTGCCTCTCTATAAAGAGGGGAGCGAGAGGGACGGTGCCTCTCAGCCCTTCACCATCTGCCTCTCCTCATTCTTGCTTATTTTCTTCTTCTGCCATGGCGAGGGGGTGTGGTGATGCTTCGTCAGTGGCGGTGAGGTTTTCGGCCAGGCAGCGCATCACTCCTGTCCAGGAACTCGTAGCGGCAGAGCCGGCCTCTAGAGGGAGGGGGAGGGGGCGAGGTCGAGGCCGCCGCGGAGCCCGGGGGCGAGGAGGACAGGGCGGCAGATCCGCCTCGCCCCCTCTAGCAGCCCTTCCTCCGATGGAGGGCCATGCTGGGGACAATCCCAGCGAATTATTCATCAAGCTGCGCCATCCGCCTCGCCATCGCCTCCGCCTTCCGACCCCGTTAGCGCTAGATCCGCCGCAGGCGCTGCGGCTGCACATGAGGGGCTGCGGGAACAGTGGCACGAGGGTCGACGTCGAGTTCCCCGCCCCCCACGTCATGGATCTCCATCGAGGGTGGAAAACCTTCGCTCGCCTCCACAGCTTGACGGATGGGCTCGCTCTCCATTTCAAACTAATGGAGGGTGGCCTCCTCTCCGTCAAGATCTTTGGGCACTTCGGGACCCGCATGAGGTCCTGTGTAGAGAGATCCTCCAATGATGAAGAGTCCTCCTCAAGCGAGAGTGACGAGGAAGACAATGGCAGCAATGACGAGGGCAGCGGGCGGCAAGATGACGGGTCCGACTAGGTGTTGGGCATCGCTCCGAGCGGCACCGGCGGCCCCATCATCCATGTCGCCGGCTCCTTGAACTTCTCGAGGTCGCCTCCTTGGGCGGCTGGCGTAGGGAGGTAGCGGAAGAGGAAGAGGACAAGCGGCGAGGCCTTCAAGTCGGAGTACGCGGACACGGACGCCTTCGTCGCGTGTTGGCGTCCTACCGCTTCGTCTTCGAGGTCTGCCTCCGGCGCCGCCATTGCCATTCAGCCTTCGGACGGCCTCCGAGATGTTCTCTCGGTGTCTTCTGCCACTCGTAGCTCTCCTAGGTGCCCCTTTTTCCCTTCTGCTTTCTGGTTACATTTCCTGAGGAGAGAGACAAGAAAGGGATTACGGGCACCTTATATCTTTTTAGTCTTGTAAGCCTTCGGGCCTTTGTTAGCTTTAGAACTTGTAATCTCCTTGTTATCATGTTTTTCATTTCGTATGAACTGTACCTGTACGGGATGTTTTTAATGAAAAAGGGATGTTTGCCGGGATTTTCGTTCACGGGAGAAAACCCACGGCAAGGGGCGAATGCTTATCATCTTTCAAGATAAACGTTTTTTTTCCTGGCAACAGGCCTTGTCGTCTCCCCACCTCGCTCGACTCTTCCCATGCTCTTGGCAGAGGTAGGGATGAGGTGGGCTTAGGCCCCCCGTTCCCCTCCTCTGCTGCCGCGGCTATAACCAGATCCAGACCCAGGAGATAATCCTTGGGTGCCGAAAAGAGGGAGCATGGTAGCTCAGAGATAGAACGGGGTTTCATGCATCCCAGTTCGTAATGAAATGCATGATAGGGGATAAAGGACTTATCTGGATCCGCAGCCCCCGGCGACCTTGGCTTGCCGCGGAGAGATCCTTGTTCTTGCAGCCCCCAACAATTATGGCTTGCCGGGGCCCGGGCGCCGGTCCGCTCCTTTCCTTCTAGAATACCTTGGCAAGAATACTTACGTGCCCTGCGAACCAAAGAAGACAGGGAAGGACAGAGATGCACACTCGACCTCTAAGCTAGGGGTTAGTTGCCACCAAGGACTATCAACCCTAACCAAGGAAGAGGCTCAACCTAGCATGCATACTATAACTTAGGGCGCCAGCACTTCGTTTATTTATGCTCAGGATCTGTGCCTGGCTTTGTACAGATGGTTACATGCCTTGCCGGCAAGGCTTGTACAAAAGGACGGCTTGCTGAGGGACCCGACAGCCGCGCCTTACGGGTAAAACTTGCGAAGATGCTCGATGTTCTAGGAATTTCTCACTGGAACGGCATCTTCGGTCGGCGGACTACGCCGAGCCTGGTGACTCGCGTTACCCGATAAGGGCCTTCCCACTTTGGCGTCAACTTGTTGGAATGCTTGGCCGACTGAACGTGCCGAAGAACAAGGTCGCCTTCCTCAAAGCTCCGGGCATGAACCTTGCGGCTATCGTAGCGGCACAAAGCTTGCTGGTAGCGTGCTGCTCTCACAGCCGCCCGGAGACGATCTTCCTCGAGGAGCGTTGCATCATCTTGTCGCAGTTGCTCTTGCTCAAGCTCATCATAAGCGAGCACTCAGGGTGACCTGTATATGAGTTCCGTGGGGAGAACTGCTTCTGCCCCATAGACTAGGGCAAAGGGTGTCTGGCCGGTGGCTCGATTTGGCGTCGTTCCGATCGACCAAAGAACCGCCGGTAATTCCTCAATCCAGCGCCTTCCGCTCTTGCGCAGCCTGTCAAAAGTCTTTGTCCTCAAGCCTCGCAGGACTTCAGCGTTTTCTCTCTCCGCTTGGTCGTTGCTTCGTGGATGCGCCACGGAAGCAAAACAGACCCTGCTGCCGAGATCCTCAATGTACTGCATGAAGGCATGGCTTGTGAACTATGTGCCGTTGTCGGTGATGATCCTGTTGGGCACCCCAAAATGGAAAACTAGTCCCTTGAAGAACTTGATGGCTGACTGCGTCGTCACCTTCCTCACTGCCTCCACCTCTGGCCACTTTGTGAACTTGTCGATGGCAACGTACAAGTACTCAAAGCCCCCGACGGAGCGAGGGAAGGGGCCCAAGATGTCGAGCCCCCAGACCGAGAAGGGCCAGGAGAGAGGGATGGTTTGAAGGGTTTGGGCTGGTTGATGAAGCTTCTTCGAATGGAACTGGCACACTTCACACTTGGTTACTAGTGCCGTTGCATCCTGGAGGGCGGTGGGCTAGAAGAAACCCTGCCGGAAGACCTTTCCGACAAGGGCCCTCGACCCTATGTGGGAGCCACATATGCCTCCATGTATCTCTGCCAGCAGCTCTAGTCCTTCCTCCTGAGAGATGCACATCAATTTCACCCCATTCGGTCTTCTTCTGTATAGCACATTATCAACGAACTGGTACAGAGCAGACCGGCGAGCTACTCTTTCTGCTTCTTCCTGCTCCCCAGGAAGCTCTCCTTTTTGAAGGAATCGAACGGTGTGCTGCGCCCATGCCGGAGCCTGTGGCTTGACGGCAAGGACCAAAGGCATCTCTTCTGCCACGGGGGCAGGCGCCTCCATGGCCATGACCTAAGGTCCTACCGGAGCCGGTTGCCCTGCGGCAGGATCGGCATCCACGGCAACATCTCCGCCGGCGGCTCCGGGGAGCTCGGTGGGGAAGTACTTGCTGGGGCCTAGCTTCCTCCGCTTGTTCTGCCCAGTCGATGGCTGAACGGATGGTTGGGTTAACTGAAGCACAAAAGTACCTGGTTCCACAGGTAGCTTAAGGGCGGCGCGCTTTGACAAGTAGTCAGCGACGTCATTCTCTGCTCGAGGGACGTGCTCTGCTTGTATACCGTCAAAACGCTCCTCCAGTTTCCTCACTTTATCCATGTAGGCTTCCATCAAAGGGCTTTGATAATCTTTGTTGACCTGCCTGACGACGAGTTGCGAGTCGCCCCTGACGATGAGCTTTTTGACTCCGAGGTCCGGCGCGATCCTGAGACCGGCAAGCAAACCCTCGTATTCGGCGGTGTTGTTGGTTGACATCTCCCGGGGAAAGTGCATTTGGATGACATACTTGAGGTGCTCACCGGTGGGTGCGACAAGCAACACACCAGCACTGGCGCCTTGCAGCAAGAAAGCCCCATCAAAGTACATGATCCAGTCGCCACTTCTTTCGTTGCTGGGGAGAGTGGTCTCTTGTACCTCTTCGTCAGGTGTCGAGGTCCATTCTGCAACAAACTCCACCAAGACTCTTCTCTGAATCGTCGAGGTGCTTTCGAACTTCAAGCCGAAGCTCGACAGCTCTAGGGCCCATTCCACGATCCTTCCTGTCACATCTGGGTTATGTAATATCCGTTGCAATGGAAGGTGGGTAACCACGGTGATCTCGTGTGCCTGGAAGTAGTGGCGCAGCTTCCTCGAGGCCATAAGGAGGCCGAAGAGCAACTTTTGTACACCTGAGTTCCTCGACCTAGCCCCCTGTAAGAGGGAGCTGACGAAGTAAACTGGGTGCTGCATCATCTTCTTTATCGGCATCACTTCACCTGGCCATGCTGGTCTTGTCGCACCGGCGTCAGGCTTGCCGGGATCGGGCCTTGCCGGGGACTCAGTCTTGCCGGGACCGAGCCCTGCCGGGGAGGGTTCCGACCCGCCAGCCGTTGACCCTGCCGCTGCTACCGTGTTCTCGTCAACCTCTCTCTGTGCCACCAATGCGGCGCTAACCTTGTCGCTAGGTATAGTAGCAACGGCTCTTGTGGTTTAGGCGCAACCAGCACCGTGGCAGAGGAAAGGTACTTCTTCAAATCTTGCAACGCCGCCTCAGCCTTTGGGGTCCACTCCATCGGGTCTGTCTTCTTTAGGATCTTGAAAAAGGGGAGGGCATGCTCTGCAGACTTGGAGATGAATCTGCTCATGGCGGCAACGCAGCCAGTGAGCCGACACACGTCCTTGATCCGCTTGGGCGCCTCAATCTGCTCGATAGCTTTAATATTGTCTAGGTTTGCCTCAATCCCGTGCTGCGACACAAAGAACCCGAGAAGCTTGCCGGATGGGACACCGAAGACACACTTCTCAGGGTTCAATTTGAGGTTAATCTTGCGCAGGTTTCTAAAGGTCTCCTCCAGGTCTTGTACGAGCGTTGCTTTGTCCCTGGTTTTGACCACTATGTCATCCATTTAACCTTCCATATTTCTATGTAGCTAGGGTTCAAAACCAATCTGGACTGCTCTTGCAAATGTTGAACCAGCACTCTTCAACCCGATAGGCATCCATAAAAAGCAGTACGTACCACATGGGGTGATGAATGCTGTCTTTTCTTCGTCTTCTTTTGTCATAAAGATCTGGTGGTACCTCGAGTAGACGTCGAGGAATGATAACAGGTCACACCCTGAAGTGGAGTCAACAATCTGGTCGATGCACGGTAACGGGAAGGGATCCTTTGGACAAGCTTTATTGATGTCTGTGTAATCAATACACACCCTCCACTTCCCGTTTGCCTTGCGCACGACTACCGCATTGGCCAACCATGTCGGATGGAGCACTCCCCTTACCAGGCATGCTGCCTCTAGATTCCTAATTTCTTCTGTGATGAACTCCTGCCTCTCTAGAGCTTGCTTCCTGACCTTCTGCTTGACGGGCCGCGCATGAGGATAGACGGCAAGCTGGTGCTCAATCACTTCCCTAGGAACGCCGGGGATGTCGGAGGCTTGCCATGCAAACACATCGACATTCGCCCGCAAGAAAGTGACAAGCTCACCTTCCTATTTGCTGTCGAGGGTGGAGCTTATGACGAAAGCCCCACCCGTGCCGTCCTCCTTGATGGGCACCCTCTTGGTCTTTGGCGGCGCAGCTCTAGGCTTCTTGTTCCTATCGGCGGAGCTCTCTAGCACATCCTCGACGGCAGCACAACACCCTGAAGAGGTGCGCTTGCCGGAGTGGGTGCGAGGGGTCTCACCGATATTCTTCCCTCTCGGGGCTCTATCGGCAGGAGCAGGTGCCTTGGCAGCAGCTGCTGCAACCGCTTCCCGATAGAGTTGGTCGGCGCAAATCAGCGCATCTTTCTTGTCGGAGGGAACGGTGATGATGTTCATCGGCCCGGGCATCTTCAACATGTTGTAGGCGTAATGTGAAGCTGCCATGATCTTGGCTAGTGCCGGGTGGCCAAGGATCCCGTTGTATGGCAAGGGGATTTTGGCTACATCAAATACAATCCTCTCCGTTCTGTGATTTAGCTCGCCTCCGAAGGTCACAGGCAGCGTGACCTTTCCCTTCGGCTGGCTCCTCCCCGGGTTAACCCCCTGGAACGTGCCTGTTTCCTCGAGGTCTTCATCAGGGATCTGCAGCTTTTTGACCAAGACAGGCGAGATCAGGTTCAGGCCCGCACTGCCATCGACCAACATCCTTGTCACCTTGAGGTTGCGGATCGTTGGGGAAACCAACAATGGAAAACACCCAACCGTAGTGGTGCGGTCAGGGTGGTCCTCAGTGTCAAAGATGATGGGCGTGCTGGACCATTTCAGCGGCTTCCGTGCGTCAAACGATGGCTCCACTGCTGTGATCTCACGCGCCCACTGCTTGAGCTGGCGGTGAGATATATGCAGCGAGGCGCCACCATCGACGCACATGGCCTCTGTGGCTTTCTGGAACTCGTGATCGCCGGACTCATCATCCCCGTCGCGATCATCATCTTCTTGTTTCTTGTCGTGGCCCCTGGCGGGCCTCTCCTGCTGACTGTATTTGCCGCGGCGGCCTCCTTGACCGTCACATTTCTTGCCGGACCCCTCGGCACCATCTCGGCCCTTCTCCTTGTCCCATCATTCATACTCGGCCTTCTGCCTCTGAGCGAGCAGCTCTACTTGCCAGCAGTGTTGGAGGGCATGGCCCTTGGTGCGGTGGATCTTGCAATACTGCTTGTCGGAGCCTCCTGGCTTTTCGGCGACCGCCAAGGCCCGGCAAGCGACACACCCGGCAACCTCCTTGCCGGGGTCACTTGCCTTGGTCTTCTTGGTGGCGCCGGTGTCGTCAGATCCCTTGACGGCAAGCACGGCCTTGCCCTTGCGTTTCCTGTTATGGCATCGGCCCTTCTTTGCTGGGGTGGCAGTATCGCCAGTAGAGTCAGTTTCCGCGCCGGCATCTTCACCGGGGTACTTCCTTCCCTCTTCAGCGCGAGCGCATCGGTCGGCCCGAACATAGAGCTCAGCCACATCCTTAACCTTGTTCATTGCCAGCTCCTCACGCATCTTGCGATTGTGCATGTTCTGGTGGAACGCACTGATCACGGCGGCGGAATGAACATCGAGGATGTTGTACTGCACCCGGCTGAACCTCTGGATGTACTCGCGCAGGTTTTCTCCTTCCTTCTGGGGGATGATGTGTAAGTCACTCGCCTGGCCATGAGCTTGGTGACCTCCGGTAAAGGCGCCAACAAACTCATGGCACAGATCCGCCCAAGAAGAGATGGAATCCATTGGCAAGTGCATCAACCATGACATAACATTAGGCTTGAGCGCCAACGGGAAGTAATTGGCAAGCACCTTATCGTCGCGGGCCCCAACAGCTTGCATCGCGATGGTGTAGATGCTGAGGAATTCTGACGGGTGAGTCTTGCCATTGTACTTCTCGCCATTGTCAGGCTTGAAAGTGCGGTGGGAGGGCCACCGGAACCGCCGTAGCTCACGGGTGAAAGCCGGACATCCCACCTCATAGGGTAGGCCGCTATAGCTCCCCGATACCGGGCGATCCATAGTGGGCCCTGCCCACCTATCCGACTGGTGGCGTGCGTCGCATCGGCGCTCGATGGTGGTTCAAGCGTCCTCATGAGCCCGCTCCCGAAGGACCTGGGCTGGTCGCGATTGGTTAGCGGGTCAGACAACACGATGGAGACATCATCACGAGCATCATCATGACGGGTCGTCTCCCGCGGCGGCTGGTGCTGAGGAGGGGAATACACCGTAGCCGCATCGCCTTCGGCTCGGCCCCTGCTAGCAAGGGGTGGCACGATGGAGCGACGACCCACGGGTTTCGCCGGTCGCAGATCGCGTTGGCGATGCAGGCGAGGCTCCGGACGGTGGCCCTCCATTCATCAAGCTTTTCCGTCGTGGGGGGAAAGGTATGGAGGAGCTGCGCGCGCCAAGGCTTCTGCTGGCGCGGGTGGCGGCGAGAATTGGGTGGACCGCGATGCGCTTCGACTCCTAACCGCGTTAGAAGGAGCCCCATCACGGCTCCGCAACCGCCCGCCACCTTCATCGGCGCCTCGGCATGCACGCTGGCCTTCCTCATCCTGTGAAGGATGCATAGGGCTTTTCCCAGGGCGGTGCCCTGGGCCACCAGCGGAGCGGCGCTGCTCATCATGTATGATCTAAGAGGAGCGCGCCATTGGTGCTGGTGTTGGCGTCTTGGAGGTCGCTGTGCCGTCGGTAGGCGGCATGACGATGCCCCTGGAGGGCCCCCCGCCGCCTGCGGGGGGCCGACGTCGTTTCTTGGCCGGCGCCACGCGGATCGTCGCCCGTCGCACCAGCAGCGTCGCCCATGGGGCCCGGACCGCCAGGGTGATGTGGGTGTTCGCGGATCGCGCCACGGGTTCTCTCCGCAATTGTCCCGCTAGTGGCCCGCACCGGCGACGACAGTCTGGTTCCGGACGAGCCAATCGCCGTGGTCGTCTTCTTCTTAGAAGCCATGGTGATGATGAACTGCTAGGCCTACCCCTAGGCCAGATTCTCACAATTACCCCCCCCCCCCTACCTGGCACGCCAAAGATGTCGGTGGGAAATGACACCTATGGGATCACTGGAATCCCTTCTGCGGTTGCGGAGCGCGGAATCGTGAGAAGAGCGGGACTAGTGGATAGCACAAAGGGAATTTACCCAGGTTCGGGCCGCAAAGATGCGTAAAACCCTACGATCCTGCTTTGGTGGTTGTATTAGTGTTCTTGAGCTCTCGAACTAGCTCTGGGTGCTGCCAGGTTCCCAAGAGCCAAATCCCTTCTCAGTATGCCATGGGCCTCCTTCTATAGGCGAAAGGGGCTGCCACAGTGGCACACAGGAGGTGTACATTGCTATAGTGCTGCGAGGTTATCACTAGCATTACAGGACGAGGCGCATTAAATGCGAGGCTTAAGTGTCCTTCACTTTATTGGGGGACGGGGGTGAGGCCCGTCCCATCCGTTGCCGCCTCTCCTAGCTTCAACATGCGCCCCGGCCAGTAACGCATGCAGCGCCATGTAGGCAGGCAGGCAGCTGAGGTGGCGCGGTGGTGGAGCCTCCACGAAGGTTTGCATGCTGCCACGCAGGTGCCTGCCCAGCTGGTTGGTTCCGCGGCTGCATACGAACGGCGGTTGGAACCTGGCTGGTGCGGGCCTGGCAGTGGCCTTGCCGGTGCGCTTGGCGATGGTCTTGCCGGGTGGCCCGGCAAGGGTCTTGCCGGGTGGCCTGGCAAGGGTCTTGCCGGGTGGCCTGGCAAGGGTCTTGCTGTGGCGCGCTAGCTCACCCGACAAGGATCTTGCCGGGGGTCTTGTGGGTTTCTTCGATGAGGATGCCTTCCTATCCTCTCTTGATCTTGACTGATCTTTTGTCTTCACAAAGATCTGCATGCCACCACGGAGGTGCCTCCCGAACCCTGTCCCAATGCGACTGCTCAGCATCGATAGGCTCGAGGGTGGCTTGCTTCCGCGGGTGTGGACGAGCTGCCCCGGCAAGGATCTTGCCGGGGCTGCTGAGGCTGCCCCCGGCAAGGGTCCTTGCCGGGGCAACCTGCATCGCCCGTGCGGCCTTCGTGGTCTTGGTCCTTTGTCGTGTGTCTTGCTTGTCCCTGCGGCTTTGGCTTTTCTCCGGCTTCCCTCTCTTGCCTTGCTCTTGTGTGGTCGCGGCAGGTGGCTCTGACTGGCCGTGCACAAGTAAAGGGGTCAAAAGCTAGGCCCCTACTTTTGTACACCGACACTGATTCGTTTTAACAGAGGAAAAAAAGAAATCAATTACTGGTCAATAAAGGAGGATGAAACTAATCCCGCCAATCCCTAACAAGTGTTACAGTTAATTAATTCTGAGAGTGGCATTGCTTAATTTTACCAGCGGCATTAGATTAACAAAAAGCATAAACAGTTCCAGGGGAGAGTGGGCACAACAACAGCATGTGCTTCCATCTACTTATAAAGGAGGTGATGCAGAGTTTTGTTGTAACAAAGAAACAAGCATCATTTCTGGGTTGGAACAATTTTTGCTCACTTAATGGTAAAAGACAACAGTTCAATAGCTTCAATTAAACATCTATCCAAAACAGTACCAATACAAGTAGCACAACATCTCAAAGCACACTACAACACCATGTGGATCAAAGTCGGTACTGACCTTTCTTGACCAAGATTTGAAACAGCTCGCGGGGAAGACTTAAAACAAATCTTGATCTCCTTTTGTGCAGTTCCACCAAAATTAAGCAAATCGTCGGTGTGACATTCAAGTTGAACTGCACAAAACACTCTTAAAACAAAAGTATTTCATGTAGTGAAGCAAAATGTTGCAATAGCAACAAGTCGAATAGATATCCCTGTTTTAACACAGGCAAAAAAGGAATCAATTACTGGCTAATAAAGGAGGATGAAACATGCACCCACAAAAATGGTAATCCTGCCAATCCCTAACAAGTGTTGCAGTTTTGAAATAAGATTCAGTAGTTAATTCTGAGAGTGGCATTGCTTAATTTTACCAACGGCATTAGATTAACGAAAAGCATAAACAGTTCCAGGTGTAGCGAAGAAAAATGTCGCAATAGCAACAAGTTGAATAGATACCCTTGTTTTAACAGAGGCAAAAAGGAAACAATTAATTGCCCATAAAGGAGGATGAAACAAACGGTGACAGAAAGAAGCATCTACCTTATCTTCATGGAAAACAAAGTAGGATAGTAGCATTTCTAAAACGGTTGCATTGATTCATCTTAATAGAGACATTCTCTTAAAACAACATTCGTTAAAAATGTAATTTACTTTTAACAGTGGCATTGTTTCAACTTTCCGACGGCATTCTTAGATTAACAGCAGCAAAATAGTTGTATGGGACATGGGACATGGGACATGCCAGCACCATGTGCGTCCACACATATAAATGGGTGTTGCAGAGTATGTAGCTAAGCAGCATATCTGCGTTGGTCCCATATTTGTTCTCTTTGAACCTTTTTTCTATGTGAGGGCAGCAAACCTAGTCCTGCACAAACTACCCGACCCACCAGTTTATTTCCCTTTTCAATAAAGAGATCGGTTCCTTACAGATATGTGTACTAGGTTACTCTCTTTTCCCTTTTCGACCAAAAAAAGTGACTGGATAGCCAGTCTATACTACTTTCCGTCCCTCCTTTCCTCATTGAACCACGTCCTAGATTCATGCTCCACCCCACCGCACCCCTCTTTCCTCTTTGAACCAAGACCTAGATTCGACTACAGATCGAAAAAGATCCACATGCAGCTAGAGCAATGATGGTTTCAAAGAAACTTATACCTTAGGGTCATCGGGATGTGGCAAGGCGTGCGGCGGGAGGCCGGATCTGCCCACACTACGTATGGCAGCGAGGAAGAAGGGGTCAGTGGCCCTTCCGCAGAGGCGCTGGGTGAAAGAGAAAAGCGCAGCCGGCAGTGGATTGCCTCCCTCATCGAAGGAGATAGAGTGAACGTTGCACCTCCCCCCCTTCCCGGTGCGACGGGATCCAGACGCCTCCTTCACCAGCTGTGAGGGGGGAAGGGAGACAAGAGGCCAAAGCAGTCTTGTTTAGATCTGGTGAAGAGAGGGTGAGAGACTGTGAATATAGCAAACCCTAGCAAAGGAACACTGAGCCTCCAGCGTGTATATATATATATATATATATGTGCGGCGAGAGTGTAGAGAGTGCAAACCCTAGCGAACAAGTGCTGAGGCTCCAACTTATATATATACTATAGTACAGACTAAGCTCCGGTGCCTTAACTGTACCTGCTTTTGGCTGTATGACAGGTGGGCCAGCCACATTTTGGGCCCACCTGTCATAAATCCAAAGGCAGGTGCACTAAAGTCAATGAAGTTGCGTCCATATAGTACTCGCTTATACGACTAATATATAGTGGAGTGGTTTTCTTATTCTCTCCATAACAATCGTTTTAAATTGTGTAAGTACGAAACGAACTCTTTATTTAACGTATCCGTGAAGAAAACTACTACATACTTCCGATGAACTAACGATCCATGAGTCCTGGTCACACTTCCTGTCCTTCACATGCGGTACACTACCTTCCCTTAAGTGAACAACCACACATGGGCCAAATTATCGGAAACGTGTGAGAGTGTGTACAAATAAAGAATTTTAATTTCAATTATCAGAAAGGTTTGAGAGTATGTACAGTTTTCCCTCTCTAATAATTATGGTTTGTTGTGTTCGGCCTAAACTTGGTCAAACTTTACAAAGTTTGACTTCAGTCAAATCTAATATGCGGAGTCAAATCTAATCAAGGTTGAGGAAGGAAGAACCACCATTTCTTCATTTAACCAGTGATAGTATTAGATTAGCAGCAGCAATAGGAGCATATGGACAATGACCGCACAACCACAATGTACTTTTTTGTCGAAACAACATGTATACCTCCACCGAGGCATAAATTAGGACAACTTTTCGAGTGGCATTTCCTCTATAATAGTAGGTGATGTTGGACCAGCTGACGAACCCTATCTACTATACATGGGGAGTTGGGGAGTAGTCGCATACAGAAGAAAACCCGCATGTAGCAACCTCGGGAGCTGGACCAGTACAAGAAGTTATGTCTCAGGTAGGCGAGATGTCGCTTAGGCGGGCGGGCGGGATCTGCCCACACGATGGAAGCGAACAAGGGCGTGGAGGACCTTCGTCCGAGCCAGCGCCGGCTCCGAGAGGACCGTGCGCATCGGCTTCCTCCATCACCGACGGCGACAACGTCAATGTTGCACCTCCTCACCTCCCGCAACGGAAGGGATTTGGCCGGATCTGTGTCCACCGGTGAGAAGAGAGATAGAGTGGACACTGTCATCTTGTTTTTATATGGAGAGGGTGAGAGAGCGAGACACGAGAAACTCTATCAAACAAGAGGCTATAATGGAGTAAAAAAATCTCTCCATAGCAGTGGTTTTAAATAGAATACGCGTGTTCCCGGAAAAAAGAAACTAAAACTGGCGGACAATTTTTTAACGTACCAAGAAAGAAAACTCGATCAAAAACATGCCCCCGCTTCTAGGTGGCGAGAGTCGTCGCGCACACAAACATAGACAAAGACATGCATATCCGTGTTTACGTAAAATTCCATTTCCATCTCCATCTCCAATCATATTTGTCCAACTCGCACATTATTTACATTGTTAATTATATACGTAGCAATATTAACGTACAACATCTCTTGTTTGCGGGCGTCCGGACCGCTGCCACGGCCGCTCCTGACCAACCCGAACCCTCTTCATCACTCGCGCGTGCTTCTCACCGGAAACGGTCAGTGCCTCATTCATGCCCAGCCAGAGCGGACGCGACCTCTCACTACTGCCGGCATTGAAGCGGCACGTCGGCCGCTTCCTGGTGCATGCGACTGCTCCGTGTTCAAATGTCACAATAGCCGGCCACAACATGCATGTAAAAAGTTCTTGGTAGTCCGTGCTACAGCTAGCTGTCCTCCCCCAACTCCGCATTCTTGGATGTCGACCACTACAATCTCTTCCAATAGTGCTAGTACTCCATGGCGCGAAACATCGACAAGCAGGCGGTAAAGTTATCGTATACTCGGTTTGCCGTGAGTGGCATGTCGAGCGACCGTGTGGGGTCGAGCCGTGGAGGAGGGTGAGACACGAACATGCCAGATGTGATTTAAACATTGGTTTTGCTCGATGGCGCAATCCAGCGAAACAAAACGTTGGTTTCTCTCCGTTTCCATTTTTTCTCCGGAAAAACAGAAACTTCCCACTAAAGACATTTTCTACTCCAAGGTTGCCCCGTTACAACATTCCATCAAGGAAAACTAACACGCATGCTGATGCATCTCAATGATTCACGGATCATAGCCAATATTTACTTCACAACTAAAGACAAAAGTTGTCAGAGCGTGTACGAAAGAAAAACTACTGATGGGGTCACTACGACTTAAACACTAAACCCTAAACAGGATTTAATTTCCTGGCCAAGTAGAACTTGTCAAGGAAAGACGGCTGGCACCCTCGAATCATACGATGCTTTTGTGCAGTTCCTCTAAAATTGAGCTGAGCATCCCTGATGGCAAAGATATTGAAGAAGTGTGATTAGAATAATAGTACTGGCACTAATTCATGAGATATAAACTCATCATAAGTAGAAGCCGGTAGAAGTAGAGAAAGCTCGACATGGAGATGGAGCTCCATGGGGAGCTGCGGCAGTGGAGCAAGCCGACTCCAAAAGGAAGATGGACTACTTGGGACGTCAGTCTATAGCTAGAAGGGCGGTTGGGACGCGGCATCGGCCCATACCCGTTGACCCCCAATTGGGATGCACCAACTGTGGGTTTTCTCCCTCGCCGATGTCGACCGCGTCTACATAGAACATTGTTCCCTTCCCCCAGCTGTGGGATCAGGCCGGATATCTGACCAGCGGTGTGGCCACCGTCGTTCTATGCTTGTGAAGAGAGAAACCCAAGCAAGGAGTCTTGTAGCTTAGGCTCCTGCTAGTGTATATATAGTAGTTTTATTTTTCTCTCCATATAAACCATTTTATATTGCGTACGTGTCATTGAAGAGTGAAATGATGGTTGCTTCTTCCGACTAACTTACTGTGTGATGTGACTGCTCCCTAGTGGCCCCTACACATACTCCCCCTACGTGTATGCAATAGTCACACGTCCCGTCAACTTACTGAACAAGGAGAAGCTTGCAGGACGGACAAGCTTGCGCGCGGTGGCTCGCAGGACAAGGAGAAACTTTTGACTAATGCAAGCTCTCCCTTGCTCAGGAAGTGGACGTGCAACAGTTAATCCGGTGTCAGATTGCTAGAAGCAAACACTATACTAGTTCTATTATTGTTCGACTTCCCAAAGAGGCGAACATCCAAGCGCAAAGTTTACTAGTACTAGTACTACTACTATAGTCTATAGGGGTATGTACTATACGACTACTAGGAACCGGATGGAAGAGCGGGTGCACTCTTATTATATTTTTAAAATGTGATAAAGCAATCTTCAACACATTTGGTTCTCTTCGAGGGTTCTCGCATGTGATAATGGAAGTTGATTGCATGGAACACTCGCCACAATTCTCGCTTAATTCTGGCTCATATCCTGTTACAAATAGGAGTGCGGTAATATTTCCTCTTTTTTGTTATTCAGCATGTAAACAGGTCAGCAAACCTTGCGGCGCATCTTTGTGCGAACCATGCTTGCTGCACTTTGAATGTGGCCAAGAGCTGGCTTGATGAAACACCTCGCTTCATACTTCTTGTTTTGCGGGGTACCTCACTTCCTTGTGACCAGTGTCTTGGTTGGTCGTGCTAAGAATGCTTATATATGAATAAAGCTCTCTCATTTACCCGCAAAAAAGATTAAGCCATATTAACCGGAAAGGAGGGAGTATGGACTAGCACTACTTTTTGGTGTGTCCCATCAACTCGCAGAACAAGGAGAAGCTTGCAGGACATGGTGAAGCTCGCTTACGCCTTTTGACTAATGCATCCTACCCTCGCCCAGGCGGTGGACATGCATCAGTTCATTTGGTGTCAGATTGCCCGAGGCATACACTTTAGTACCGAACGTGCGGAGTACAATCATTGTTCGACTTCATGAAGAGGCGAAGAGCCAAGCGCAAGGTTTAGTAGTACGAGTAGTACTACTACTAGAACTGCATGGTGGAGCGTCTGTACTCTTATTTTTTAATCTCTGAAAGTACACATTTATTCCGGAGAAGGGCGGAAAACGGCAGCCCAATATGTAATGATGATATCGATCAACCATGCTCGAATATATCTTGGCCTCCGTGCGAGCCCGTCTATGTGTTCTCGCTCCTTGTCTCTCTCAAGGAACGGCGGGTTGGCCATTTTGCCGTCAATTGTGAGCGGTTTGCTCATGCTCCAATCCCACATGTCAGTGATATGCCAAGAGGAGGTGCGTTAACCGACTGGCCATACGTGTACTTGGTCTTGCACCTTCATACTACTCCTCCCTCTGTCACAGTTTACAGGGCGCGCTTCATTATGATGCATTTGTCTCAATGCATTTCCACCACCAGAGAGACTTTAGACGTGTTTGGTTTAATGCTCAATTAATTAGGGCGTGGTAACCACAATCAAGTCCACAATTTTCTCTCGATGTACTACTATGGAGTGAAGTAAGTGCATGCATGTGTGTACCCAGGGTGGAAGCACTGCATGCATGTGTGTACGCATTATTTCCTCTAGTAATAGACGTCGTGCTATAACTAACAATGCTATTTTTCAGGCCGATCGCCTTGGTCCCAGAGATTTTTTCTTTTTCTGAAGCGCGCTCTATAAACAGTGATAGATGGAGTAGTATGAGCGGATTCAAAGAAGAGCGTATTGATGGTTGCTTCTTCAGAGCAACTTACAGTGGGAATGGTGGGGCTTATGATTTGACTGCTCATTACTCACTATTAATGTGGCGAAACGACCGGGTTGAGTCTCCCATGCGGTTGTGCACTACCCCCTCGGTTCTTAAATATACTCTGGATGGAGTAGTATGAGTGGATTCAAAGAAGAGCGTATTGATGGTTGTTTACATAATTGACATACTATACAAATAATTTCCCAGTGACCTGAAATTGTACAATGGTGCGAGATTTCAGCTTTTGTTTCGCGTGTCTTTCCATCGATGCTCTTTTGGAAACAATAAAAAACTAACTTCCTTGCTAATGCATCTCAATTATTAATAGATCAGAGCTACTCAACTGAAGACAAAGTTGTGAGAAGGTGTTAAATTAAAATTGATCCATGTTTTCATTGGCAGCAACGTCCCCCCAGCTCTGTCTAAATCAACAAGGCATGTTGGGGAAAAAGTAGTTGTCTGGAGCATGGAACATTCCAATCATTTTGTGCAGTTCCACTAAAATAGAGCTGAGTGTCCCTATTCCAAAGATACTAGGTGTGATTACGATAATAGAGGACTGCTGATGAAACAATAAACACACAAATAGAAGTTGGTCACCTTTGCAGTCTCTCTTAAGACTAACTAGTTGGAGAAGATTAGGCCCCGAGTTGGATGAGGAGGATAGAGCAAAACCAATCTCCCTTTGTGCAGTCGCACTGAAATGTAGAGACGTTGCCCGTGTGACACTTTAGTACAATTGCACAAAACACTCTTAAGAAAAAGGTGATTTGTGCAGTTCACCAAAAGGTCGCAATAACAACGAGGTGAAATGGATAGCCATGTTTGCAAAAAAGAGGTAGAAAGGAAACAATTACTGGCAAATAACAGTTGATGACACATGTGATGACAAAAAAGAAGCATATTCCTTGTCCTAAGGGAAGATAACAACACGGTTGTGTTTGTCTAAAACGGTGTGAGGATGAGATTGCAATATGGAAAGTACGTCGGACGAGCTACGTTTTGGGCAAAGAACTATGGAAGATCCACATGCAGCAACGTGGGAAGACGGGCAGTGGAGCAAGGCCGGAGGGGATACCTGGATGTCGTCGGGATGTAACTAGGTGAGCGGCGGCGGGCGGAATCTATCCATACTGCAGCAGCGAGCAGGTGGCGTAGGCCCTACCACGCCGGAGCTTGGTCAGAGAGAACGATGTGTACCGCAGATTGGCATGTGCTGCCTCGGTGCTGTCGAATGGAGAAACGATGCACATCCTCCCTTTCTGCCGGCGGATGGGATGCGACCGGATCAGTACCAACGGTGAGAGAGAGAGAGAGAGAGAGGCCACCGCAGCCATGTGTGAGATACTCTGAAGAGAGACAAACTAGGCAGGCAGGCTCCATTGTATATAGTGGAGCGGACTACCTTTTTCTCCATAAAAATTGTTTTATATTCTATGTACGTGCCATTGAGTAATATAACTTTATTTAGAAATAACACGCCAACGCATCAAGTCGAACTTTGTTTCGTGCACGCGTGGTACACGACCTCCGCAGGTTAACAACCGCTACACACGTTGAAATTAGCATGTGGGATGCCATTTCGTACACAAATGAGCTCCACCGTGTACCCGCGCGGGTGTGGCTAGGCATGAAGCGTGAGTACGGGCACGATGCACCTATTCTCTTCTTGTTTACGTACACCACCTACGTGGGGTTGTGTGAGAGAGATACAAACATAGAGAGATATAGTGTGTGGGTTCATGAGAGTTTTTTTGGGGGGGAGTCAATCAAAAAATGTAACATATGCATTGTGTGTGAAATAGAGTCCTGGATATATTGTATACATAGGGGGGCGATCCACGAGAAGAGAGTGGAGGTATCATTGGCTTGAGGTGTCCATAGAATCGAAGAGAGGGATGATGTGTGTCTGTGTGCGCGCGCGGTCGATAAAGAGTGCCATCGAATTTGTGTGTGCCGACGTCAAAGAGATAGAGTAGCTGGCCTACTGGAACGTGAGAGGGGATAGGTGCAGATTGTCTCTGTGGCATGGATACCTACCTACATCGCTCGACTATCGGTGTGGGTGTGAGGGGAGGGAGGCCTAATTAACTATAGAGGTACAATGGCTGGTATATGTGTGGAGGAGGAGAGAGGCCTACCTCATGTATTAAGGGAGATCGATCGGCATCCAGGCATATGTGTAGGAGAGGAATAAGATTGGGAGATAGACAGAGCTAGAGTGTTGGAGGGAGTGGTAGTGGAGTTGCTTCTAACAAATGGTGGGATAGGCTTGCTAGACAAACGGAGGGCACGCCTGCAATATCAATAAGAGAGGGGATGGCTGCCTGTCTATGCACGTGCATGTGAGAGACGGGTCTGGAGGCATGCATGAATGATGAGGGGGGACAACATGGATGTGGTAAGCAGACGTAACTACATAGGAAGATCATTCATCCTTTGTCAGAGAAAGGAGAGACATAACTTGTGAGGTACGTCGATCGAGGGGGGGGTAATAGTTAAAGTCGACATAGGTATATGTTGGGAGATCGATCGGTATACATGCATGTGTGTGTTAGAAGCAAATGAGGCATGGGGAGAAGGATATATATATATATATATATACATATATATATATATATATATATATATATATATAGAGAGAGAGAGAGGGATGCATCTAGGAGGTGGTGCGAGAGGCATACTATATCGAGGGGGAAGGAGTGTGCGAGTACGAGATCGATGAAAAGATTGGTGGGAGTGAGGCATGGACGGTGATAAGAGAAGAGGGGAAGCTTGTGTTTGTGCTAGGCACGCCTGGCTAGAGAGGCATATCGATCGATGTGTGCCGTAAAGAAGGAGCTGGGGGGCCTACACACACCATCGGTGAATGACCTAAAGTGAAAATACAAATTTGCACGATGGATCTAGAGAATGCTGAGGGAGGGTGAGAGGGATGCGGGCGTGTGCATGCACGAGAGAAAGTTAGCACTAACTACTAAGATAAGAGGATTGTGTGGGTGTAAAAGACGAATAGAGATCATACTTCGTTATAAAAAGCGAATTCAGATATTTGAAGAATTTATCATAGTGTTTTAAACCGACGCATGTGTGAATATATATATATAACGGTGATACACATGGTGTGCTTATGAACATGTTATACTACATATAATATATTTTATCTCTACACTTATAAAAAACGGAGTTGTTGATGATGGTGTGCCTGCCATCCTGCAATATAGGCCGTCCGATTTATATCTGACGGACAGGAAGGATACTATGGCAATTTTGAAAAAAGATACCCACACCCCTCTCCATATTTGCAAATTAGGCCTCCCCTTGATCATGTTGATGTTCTATGGAACGCATGGGCATCTTGCTAGTACTATGTATAATATATAGAACATTGATTATAATTTGGGTTAATGTGTGGCTTTTGCAGCTCAGGTCTAAATACTTGTCATAATGTAGGGGGCAGTCGTGGCACTATACTTCCTGTGATAAACACGGTGTACATATGGAACATGCTTTATATTATGAATATATACTTAATACATCAAATGTACTATTATTTGGAATCAACATCAAGTGTATTCAAAAAATAGAATTCGAGTTCATGTAGTACACATAGTTCATATCTATCTCTATAGTAATCATGTGGTGTGTTATTAAGGTAATACATGAATAATGGTTGAAGTTGGCAATAATCATGATTGTAGATTCTTATTGAAATAGAGAAACGAATTCAAATTCAGTTCGAATTGCAGCGGTAGTATAGACATTTGGAATGCACTAAAATGTTGGTATGAGTAGGTTACATGCATTATACAACAAGCGAAAAAAATTAATTGGACATAACATGGATTCATACTCCCTCCTTCCATCTATATAGGGCGTACTGCATTTTTTAAGATCGCCTTTGACTATTGAGAAGATTAATAGTACATAATATACACAATGTGAAAATTATAACATTGAAAGCTCCTTTCACACACGAATTTAACGGTATGCTTTGTGTAAGTTGAATGTCATATATTATTGCTCTAATATTTGGTCTAAGTTAGCATTGAACAACGCATTAGGCCCTATTTAGATGGAAGGAGGGAGTAGGTTTGAATAGCATTTGTATAGTAAAACGGGGCAAGACTCTCTCTTTGTGTGGTGTCAATAGTTTTATTTTTTTCGTTTTCTTTTTGGTTGAGGGAAGTGCGAATTGATTTGGTACATACAAGTACAATATTACACGTTAGGCTTGTCCCTAAAATTCAACCCGTGCCTTGTTATGTCCTAAAAATTCAGACATCGTGCTCCCAAAACTGGCGCCTTCACAACCCGCACCTTGCTATCCCGAAATTACAACGCGCGCGAAAACTCCCTCCAGCTGCCAAATCCCGACACGTGAAATCCCCCTTCTAACCCTGAGTTGAAAGGGCCGCCAGTTAAAATCGGTGGGGGTACTTTTGTAACACACCCTACATTTTGGACAAGCACGTCCCTAAGTCATGGTTCACCCCCTCCTATCGCCTCCTTTTCGCCATTCAAAATCCCACGCTGCCATAACCTCTCCGCTCCAGCCACGAAACCCCACCCTCCTCCGTCCGCCACCTCACTGCTGCCTAGCCGGAGCCTCTTCCCCGACGACATCATCCATCGCAACAGCTCGACGTCCCTTGTCCACCTCCTCGGATGAGGATCCGTCGTCCATATCATCGTCTCGCCGGTTCAGCCGCTCCGTCCTCCACCTCCAAGGAGCTGCTCCGACGATCACCTCGTCTATCACGGCTGCTCCATCCCTATAGCGCCACCTTAACCTGTTCCACCAGAACCGCAGCATCCTCACCGACTCCTCGGACGAAGCCGAGGCCTACTCGGCGCCACCAAAGAGGTTGTACACTCATTGCATCACACCTTCTTCTGAACTCGACCTCCCGGCGCCGACGGTGCTCCATCCCGCACCCCCATGGAGCGGCTACCTTGAAGCTGGCGCCGTGGGCAACATCTCCACGACGGCTCTCCCCCAGTGTGAGGCCCCTTCGGCGGCGGCGGCCATACCAGTCGGATCTGCTGCTGCTGCTCCGGCTCTCGCTTGCGCTGCTGCTGCTGCTCCGGCTCTCGCTCGCTCGCTCGCGCTACTATTGCTGCTCTCCGCCTCGCTCGTGCTGCTGCTCTACTCCGATTTAGCTACACTTCAGTCGACTGAATCGACTTTTGGGTCAGTCAATTTTCAGGGGGTGGGGGGCTCGCTGGAGTTAAGGAAGAACCACCGGCAGCGGGGACGGGAGCTCGCCCGAGAGGTACCCCACTATCTACCTTAGGGTTTAGGGTGGGGCAGGGGGGCTAGAGGGCTGGCAGGGGCGGCGGCGGACCGGCAGTGGGAAGTTGTTTGGGGGCGGCGAGGCGGCGCTGAGGCCGGCGGTTCGGCCGGTGGTGGCTGGCGGCTCAGGGGGGTGCATGTCGAAGATGAACTGGAGGCCCTCCCTAAACTACATTTCAAGTGCCTCTCTGCTACCATTGCGTTCAGTTTCGACAGTAACATTCAGATTCCACAGTAAATTTCAGTTTCAATAGTTAAGTTCAGAGTCAACAGTTTTTACCTCATCTGTTGTAGTCAGGTGGTTTTTGGTGATGTAAATTTTACATCAATTTTACATCATCTATTGGAGATGCTATTAGAATCCCACTTGAGGTTGACGATGTCTGTCTTGTGCTGCTTCAGCCTTGATGTCTTACGTCTCACTGGAGCTACTCCAACGACAGAATAGTCCATCACAATAGAGTAGTGCCCTGGACGCCGTCTACATATTCCTCAGATCTTCCTCCACACCTCCGACAGGCACCTCTGTCTCAACTGCTTCAGTGACCAACCCAATGATGTTGAGGTCGACACGGCTACGGCAAAGAGGTTGTACACTTGTTGCATCACTTATTACTATACATTCATATCGATCCATTAGGGCTATTTTGGTTCAACGAAAAAACATAGCAATAGGGAATTTTCCAATGGCACTCTACTATTCAATTATTCATGCATTTTGTTGAAAGGAATGAAGCAAAACATCCACCCGGACCTACTTTTCAAAATCCTATGCATGAAAACAAGACCAAGTGCATTAGTGGCAGAATAACATTCTAATATTTGGTTCACCTGGGGTATGCCTATGTTGTTCATCTTGGGTAGGAAACAAATAGTAAATCAATCATCATCTGTCTTTTTATTAAATTAAAGCAATCATCAGCCTGCTATCATCATTTTTGGATCCATCCACTGGTTGTTACCATCACTCTAAATTTCTGCATGCTCTCCTTACATAATCTCATCATATTTTTTTGTATGCATGTCAGATATTGTACACAGTCATGCTGAACATGTAGAGAAAAATAGAAGAGTTTTGCACGGCAATACAATGTCATGCAGACATTGCTCCATGGTGGGTTCAATGGCAAACCCTCCCCACCCCTCTCCAGATGTAATCCATAGGATGATATCTATTCTGAGGTGGATTCAGACGCCGCTGACCACTCCTATTTACTCCCCAAGGTGTTTGCTCTACCTTGGCATGATGATGTTAGTCATATCATGCATATGTTGCCTTGTAGTGCCTACTTTTGACATCATATATGTCATGTGCTTAGTTTAGACATGTTCTGTAATGCCACCTATTTAGTTTCTATATCATACATGGGAATTATGCAGTCTCATGTCTTTTAGCCAGCCATAATATACGTGAAATGTGCAATGCCATCCTGTTTAACTAAGCATCATATATTTGAATGATATCTTGCCCATCCTTTTCTTCATTACATTTCCATTTGTCGACAATGTTTGTACATTAAACTACTCTTCCTGTGAATCAGCCATTTGGGTGGGAGATGGAAAAATCTGGAGTGAAAACAGGGACTTCAGCGCAGGCAGTGCTACCTATCGAAGTAGATCTCTTGTTGGGTCCCGATAGCTCCTCAGAGATGGATTCAGAGACAGATGACCGGTCCTATTCCCCCACCGAGGTGTATGCTCTAACTTGGCACAGTTATACTGCTCATATTATGCATATGGTGTCTTGCATTGCATAGTTTAGACATCATATACACAATATTCAACACCATGTTCTTAGTTCAGACATCATATCGAATGCCCTCTGTTTAGCATATAAATCACATATGTGAATTAAATGATGCGATCCTGATTACTTAGATAACATGTAGGTGAATTGTGTCATGCGATCCTGTTTAGTTATTCATCATATCTTTGAATTATGTTATGCTATGCTATCCAGTTTAGATAGACATCACTAGGAAATATGCCCGTGTGTTGCAACGGGAGAAAAGTAATGTCTCTGCATTCTCCATATGCTTTCTCACACTTTTCCACGTCCTCTGTGTGAACACAACGCCCAATCTATATTGTCGTTTATCCTCCTTCCTTCCATCGTTGGTTGTTGTAGTTCAACCTTGTGTTGGTGGAACGACATGGGTGGCGACCATCAACAATGGGAGGAGATTATCGGCAGTATTGCTCGGCCGCGTCGGATGGGTGTCATCGAATAGCGCCTCACCTATAGTCACCTACTCCGTCAACCAAACTGTTGTTGGTATTGCAAATATAATTTGCAAGTAAGTCTGATACAAAAATTATAACCTAGGCATGATTCTAAAATAATCATATACATTGTTTCTAACCTCTTGTTTTCTCAGGAATTGTTAGAAAAATAAATCCTTAAAAAACAAAGGTAAGACTTCAAAGAGCTACATAAATTAAATCATATAGTACATATACCCGTGCATTGCAACGGGGAGATAATTTTTTTGCATGAAGCAGCGGGAGAGATAATTGATAAGTCCACCAAACATGGTCTCGAGGGCGATAAGTGACAGAGCAAGGAGCTGCGGTCTTCTCACGGGTCATGATTGCCCCGCCAGATCTTGATAGTGGTGGGGTTGGTTGGCGTGGTGGCGACCACCCAACCGGTGCCTTTTTTCCTCCGGGTCCGCCTCCGCCTCAGTGTTGTGGTTGCGTCCTTATTTGGTAGCTACACGGCGACCTTCGAGACATGGTTGTTTCGACCACTCTGTCCTACGATGATGTAACCGGATGGATTACTAATTCTAGCGCATAAATTTTACTTGATTGGCATAATTAGCGCATAACTAGGCATGAATGTCCCTTCCGTATTAGGGTTTATTCTCTTTGACTATTTTTGCACTCACGTGCCCACAATTTTTATTAATTAGAGCAAAACCAGCATATTCCCCTTTATTAGCACATGCCCACAATTTTTTTACTTATAGGCTATAGTCAACCAGCATATTGTCTTTAATTGGCACATGCAAGGCAATAATTTTTGGAGTACCATGTTCTGCGCATGATTATCGAGACATATTCTTTATTCTCGCACAACCTTTTACTTCCACACAACTTAGGGACATATAAAAATTGGTGTGATTTAGTATAAAATTCTAAGGTGGGGCTATTCCTATCATAATTGCAAGCTAGCTGAGTTGACTTTGTCCGTCGGCACAATAGGAGAGGTTCATAGGTCAATCCCCTCGTTCCCTTAATTTTTTGCTGCTTGTTAGTGTGACACAAAAAGAAATGTGTGGTAGGCCCAGTTGTGGATAAACGAAAAAATAGGGAACTATGTGTGGAATGGATGGAACAAAATCTATATATATTTTTTTGCTTTTCTTGGGGCAGCTGCGTGGGTATCTATTATATGACGCTAGTTGCGTCAAATAGTGCATGGAACGCACAACCGATTGTGATTGGGCCATCTACTGGCAGGGACCGAAATGACCTGTGTTTGCAAGACACGAGCAATAATCCAGAAAAATGATAGGTTGAATGATCGAACACATGACCTTAAAGACTTGACCATGTGCTGCTAGCCATGGCAACAAATGTATACTACTAACCAATGGCCAGCGCGAATATTTAAGAACATACTGCAACCTCAGATTTAAAACATTTTTTGTTTTTTTAATATGAATTGCCAAATATTCCTAGAAAAGTGAACATTTTTCGAAATTATGAACAATGTTTTTAATACTCCGTCCATTTTGAAAAAAAACATGAACGAAACTTGAAAAGCATCATTTTCTGAAGGCATGAACCTTTTATGAAAACACAAACATTTTTTGAAGTCGTGACCAACTTTTGAAAATGGAACATGTTTTGAACATTTAGAACAATTTTCTAAAATTTGTTTTTAAATGCGGGCATTATTTTGAATTTATGAACATTTTACTGAAACAAGAATATTTTTCAAATTTAGATATTTTTTAAAAAAAAATCCCAAACCATTTTGGAAAACACAAAAAAATTGGAATTTTTTCTGATAATATGCCTTGAATTTCAAAAAAATTGAAACGAGAGAAATATATTTTTTACAAACATTTTTAAAAACGAGAAAACAATATTGTAATTCTGAACATTTTTCGAAAATTTGAAAAAATAATTTCTGAAGTTTTTTTGAAAAGTTTTAGTTACGAAATAATGTAAAAATAAAAATAAATTTGAAAGGAAAAATGAGACGGGCCGGCACTGTTTGTGGCGATCTGTGCGAAGCTCTGACTATCTGGTGCATCGGGTGACTAATAGACTTTTTGGAGCTTCATGAGCAGGGAAATAGGTGGGCTGGCTTAGCTGGGCCACAGCGTGTGCGGCCCAAGTACGAAAATCTGGATTGGTCAAATATGGACGCACAAAAATTTAGTACCACCTCGGATAGAAAAATAAATTTAGGCGATGAACGGATGAAAAAATTGGAGAAACGCACCTTGCTTTATTAGTAGGTATAGATATATATGAAATTATGTCATGCTATCCGTTTTTGTTAAACAATATACATGTCAACTATTTCATGCCCTCTTTTTTCCACACTATATATTGCATCTGTCTCTCATACAATATCTGTACATTCAACTACGTTTCCTGTTTATCAGCCATTTGAATTGGAGCGGGTGATGCCAGTATCTAGTAGACTAAAAACACGGTCTTCAAATAAAACAGTGCTACCTCTTGTTGGAGATAGCACCCCGGTTGTACATGCACGAGAACTAGCCCTACCACACATAACCCAAACTCTCACAGATTGTACCACTACTGCAATGGACAGAGAACCAGCTTCACCCAATCTAACCCCAACCCCAGCAAATAGTAACCCAGTTCCTGTTGACATAGCACCATCTCCACCATAGAGCTCCCAAACAAGAGCAGTTAGTAAGGTAGCTCCAGTGCCCAAAGGGCCAGTACTACCACGGCGAACCCCAACTCCACCAGTTAGTACGCCTATTCCTGTGGAGGAAGCACAACCAGCTAGTCGTAGTTTAGCATCTATCACATTTGATGTTGTTAAATCGTATGTGCGTATCTTCCCATCTTGGAAATATTATACTGAAGATGAAGGAAAATGCCAGTTGCAGGTGTTTGTCCAGGAGTTATGTGTAAGTAATGTTATTCATGTCAATTACTTTGCTTTGTCCCATACATCCTACCTCCATGATGGTTATAATACAACAAATTTTCCCATTTTTCTCTATAGAGAAGGACCGATTTGGAAACTCAGGATGAGGTAACCTGTGATAATACCTCTGTTATCTTCAAGAATGCTTGGTGGAAGTATCGGAATTACCTGAAGAAAACGTACTTCACCGGCAAAGAAACTCATCAAATTCACTTAGGTTCTCCTAAGACACATTTACTGGACGATGACTGGGAATGCCTTGTTCTGTACTGGTCCCGAACCAAGAATGTGGTAAGTTCTACGAGCTCATTTTCTATTTTTAAGTACTATATTCTTGTGTCTTTACTCTGTTCATGTAGAACAAGTTCCTAAACCTGAAGAACAACTGTTCTAATTTAAGATTCCATTGTTATCATAGTTCAAAAAAGCGCTAGGCGTTAATTGTGCGTTTTGCCACCACCTTGCGCTTTACTGACCAAAGCGCATGCTTATGCACAGATTAAGCATAGTTATGCGCAATGCATTTTGCCAACGCCTAGAGCCTAGGCGCGCCTTTTTTAACTATGCTTGCTATTCTGCATACTGTTGTGCTCTTGTATCACTGTATTTACTCATACAATATTTTTAAATTGAAGGATTCAATCAAAACTCCAATGGCACAGTAGGTATGTTCACGCATGTTTCTTTAATAGGTTTGCTCTTACCAATAGCTCTGTTGATTTCAATTTCAATTGTGTATATAGTTGACTTCTCATATCATGCACATCACTAGCATCACAACAGAGCCAATAGTGTTGTTGTACATGTAGACCCGTGGTACCCATCTGAAATCTTGTTGTGCCGTGTAGTTGCCCACGCTTTGTATTCTTTCACTGCTGCTTTGTCTTGAACTGATATGATTTGAACCGTGTCTCTATTTTGATTTGGCAAGACAATGCAGTGACCATAGGACATAGATATATGTTTGTTCGATGCTTTTATTATGTACTAGTACTTGGCAATAGAAGACTTGGTAGTTTAATCATGTCCACCTTACTAATGAACTGATTCACCGAAATGAGTTTCATATACTAGTACATGCTAAACCTGTTATGTGTCTGCTTGTTTATTCTTTTAGAATGCTGACAGAATATTGGGGAAGAGTGCCTTATTAAGCAATGGTAAAGGAAGTAATGCAGATAAGGTTCAGGATAGTGACACATCCTTGTTGGTCTCCAACAAAGCTGATAAAAGAGCTAAGGAAGACTATCTTGAAGACAGTGAGACAACCCCAATGTCCTGTCTTGGTTTAGTGTTCGAGTTACTGGCCACTACCGCTTGCACAAGCTTTTCAAACTCACAGTCTGAATCAGTTCGGTTTCTTGAGTCTCAACTGCTAGCTGAAATACATCGATCAGCTGTGCTGCGATAAGAAGCGGAAGGACTGCGAAAGTCCTTGGAGGATTCAGATGCATACTTTCTGGTGCAACAGCAAGCGTTGGAGGATTTTAGCGCCAAACAGGACAAAGCTAATAAGCTTTCTAAGCTTATTGACAACATGGTGGATAGCCAGGATAATGTAGCTTGAGTTCTTCTAAAGTTGTTTCAGTTATACTCTTGTTTTGCTGCCGCGTTTATTTGCACTAGTGGCCATATTTGTTGGCCATTGTATGTAATATGATGCTTTGTTCCCTATATTTGCACTGGTGGTGAACTTTGATGCTCAGTGGATGTAATATGTGTAATAGCGGTAATAGGCTAGCATTAATCCCTTGCTTATTTATTTCCTTATTGTCTTGTTTAGTTGTTTGCTTGTAGTCACTGCAGTTCTTTTTCTTTATTTTTCTAGTGGCCACAATAACCTATTTTTGGTAACTAGGCCAAAATAATCATGGCAACACATGGACTGTTGTAATCATGGGCCTCCTGCGGGCCGTATGATCCATGGGCCTTCTACACAGCCGTAGGATCCATGGGCCTTCTACGGGCCGTAGGAACCATGGGCCTTCGACGGGCCATACGATCCATGGGCCTTCTACCGGCCATACGATCCATGGGCCTTTATGGGCCGTAGGATCCATGGGCCTTCTACGGGGCGTATCATCATTTCGCCAATCATGTGCCATACTATTCGTGGACCATAATGGGCCGTTAATACGTCATCTTTGATAACTCTATGAAAACAGCCCAACTGGGTTTTTTACATGAAAACGGCCCAACGTATGAACGGGCCACAAACGGGTCGATTGTAACCATGGGCTGAATTTGGCCCGCAAGCAGAAAATAAAAGTAACGGGCCGTAAGTAACCGAATGTTGGAAATGAGCAAAAGAATAAATGGGCCTTGAGAAGGCTGAAAGATAACTTGGGCTGGAAACGGCCCAATGGAATAATGGGTCGTTAATGGGTATAAAGTGATACACTGGTCATTACGGGCCAATTTCACCATGGGCCGTTAATGGGCCAAGAGTTACAAAGGGCCTTATATGGGCCGAAAGATGTCATGGGCCATACATGGGCCGGAAGTTAAAACGGGCTGGAATCATATTGGATGGCCCAGATGACGCTACTGGGCCTAATTCGGATAGGGCGTAACGGGCCTTGGGTTAGCGGGTTGTAAATGGGCTATATGCGAACAAGCCGTTAACAGGCTTTCCATGGGCCGCCCCGCCACCTTTTGACCAAGTCAAACGGGTCGGCCTTTTCACAGGAATGGGCCTCTGTTGGGTCGTGCCACATGTCGACGTATCATAGGCGCCTTCTGTCCAATGTGTGGATGACATCTGTCCCAACGGTGAGCCGACACGTGTCTCCTCCAGCCAATGATGATTTTACATGTGGAAAATCCCCATAGGTCGGGGCTGTTAACGGGTTATCGGATCCAAAATCGGACCCATAGCTTAACGGTGTTCCGTTACGGTGGATGCCACATGTCGTTCACCCTTGACGAAAGCACTTCTATGACGTGTGATTTATCGTCATGGAAGTGGACACTTTCGTGATGATAATTTTGGTAATGGCATGGAACACTTCTACGACAGCACATGTATGACTATCTTGATTCTGTCATAAAATCGTCATGGATGTACATGCATGACAAAAAACGAGACCTACTGTGACAAACACGTATCATCACGGAAGTGTATTTTTTGTAGTGGGGGCACCTGCCATCCACAAGGGTGGAGGGCGCACCCTCCGGTCTTGTGGGCCACCTAGTAGGCCCCGATGCCCATCTTCTGTTATATGGTGTGTTTTGACCTCGAAAAAATCAGAAGTAAGCTTTCAGGATGAAGCCCCGCCGTCTCGAGGCGGAACTTGGGCAGAACCAATCTAGGGCTCCGGCGGAGCTGTTCTGCCGGGGAAACAACCCTCCGGGAGGGGGAAATCGAAGCCATCGTCATCACCATCAATCCTCTCATCGAGAGGGGGTCAATCTCTATCAACATCTTCACCAGCACCATCTCCTCTCCAAACCCTTGTTCTTCTCATGTATCTGATCTCTGTCTCAAAACCTCATATTGGTACCTGTGGGTTGCTAGTAGTGTTGATTACTCATTGTAGTTGATGCTAGTTGGTTTATGTGGTGGAAGATCATATGTTCAGATCCTTAATGATAATTAATACACCTCTGATTATAAACGTGGATATGCTTTGTGAGTAGTTACATTTGTTCCTGAGGACATGGGAGAAGTCTTGTTATAAGTAATCATGTGAATTTGGTATTCGTTCGATATTTTTGATGAGATGTATGTTGTCTTTCCTCTAGTGGTTTTATGTAGACATAGACTACATGACACTTCACCATGATTTGGGCCTAGGGGAAGGCATTGGGAAGTAATAAGTAGATGGTGGTTTGCTAGGGTGACAGAAGCTTAAACCCTAGTTTATGCGTTTCTTCGTAAGGGGCTGATTTGGATCCATATGTTTCATGCTATGGTTAGGTTTACCTTAATTCTTCTTTCGTAGTTAGGGACGCTTGCGAGAGGGGTTAATCATAAGTGGGAGGCTTGTCCAAGGAAGGGCAACACCCAAGCACCGGTCCACCCACATATCAAATTATCAAAGTAACGAACGCGAATCATATGAGCATGATGAAAACTAACTTGACAATAATTCCCATGTGTTCTCGGGAGCGCGTTGCTTTATATAAGAGTTCGTCCAGGCTTGTCCTTTGCTACAAAAAGGATTGGGTCACCTTTTTTCACCTCAGTTACTTTTGTTACTTGTTACCCATTACGAATTATCTTATCACAAAACTATCTGTTACCGATAATTTCAATGCTTGCAGAGAAAACCTTGCTGAAAACCGCTTGTCATTTCCTTCTGCTCCTCGTTGGGTTCGACACTCTTACTTATCGAAAGGACTACTATAGATCTCCTATACTTGTGGGTCATCAACGGCCCACAAAGCTGAGCTCCCAAAGCGCAAGGAGGAGGTACAGAGGTGCCAGGAGGCGGTCGCTACCCTTGACGAGAACACCAAGACCCAAGAACGTGAGCTTGCAACCTCCACGTCTGCACAGGAGGTAGAGTGGGAGCGCCTGCTGGCGAAGGAGCGTGAGTTGGCGGCTACCCAGGCCACTCTCGACAAGTAGGGGAAGCTCACGGCCAAGCGGGACGGGCTCTTTGCCGAGGTTGACGACCTCAAGAAGCAGCTGCTTGAGGTGGCCGCCGCCGTCGAGGAAGCATGCCGCGACCTGCTGACCCAGGCGACCATGCGGCTCTTCAGCAACCTTCTCCGCCTCAACAGCCGCTTCGACTTCGGGCAGGTGGTGGCCCATGTCTCGGTGGAGTTGCGGAAAGCCCTTGGAGAGGCTGTGAGGGAACACATGGTCGGCTTCATCAGACTGTATGCCTTTGAGCCTGAGATCAGTGGTGGCGGTGGCGACCCCCTCGCGACGATGGTGGGAACGGTGACGGTGGCGCCTCACGCGCCTAAATTCTCCTTGCGCTCTTTATATGTAATAGAGTAGGTATGGCCCCGTGGGGGCATGTAGACATTCGTATGGCACTTCTGTTTAAGCATTTAATGCTCCCAAATACTCCCTCCATCCCAAAATATCTGTCTCAACTTTGTACTAGCTCTAGTACAAAGTTGCACTAAACTTGAGACACTTATTTTGGGATGGAGGGAGTACTTATTAGTGTAATTGCACTAATTGGTGCTTCCAAGCGCACACTTTCGAGGGAAAGAATTTAGAGCAGTGAGAAGTACAATCCTTTTTAAGAAAGAAAAAGATAGAATAGTATGGTTCCATATGAGATAACCGACACAATAGATGGTCGCATGCATATGTGATGTCATCACACTTTATTGCGTTTCTTTTTTTCAAAAAGCTACAACTTTTGAACCGGGCATCAGAATGAAGATCCGTTTTCACCGTTAAGTTTCTATGGACGAGCACTTCAAAACTAGATCTCATGTCGGTACATTTCGACAACTTTTTTAAGGCAACTTTAATACTAGATGGGGCAACTTTAGGGTTACACATAAGAAACTTCCTTGCATTGTGTGCATTAGTGAATTCACTTAGCATTCTTTTAATTTTCCTACTTTTACTACTAAGTTGTCTACTAGTGATGCTTAGTTGCGTATTATCACTAATTCATTTCCTACAAAACTATGGAGTTACTTACGTTGATGTTTAGTTCTCCGTCAAGATTGCTTGTAGCCTACCAGGAGTGCTAAGTTCTCTCTAATTGTTAATTAGTTTCCTATAATATTATTTTAAAATTGTTGCCATCATCGTTGAAAAGTTAGCTTCCTTTGAATCTAAGTTGCCTAAAATACTATTAGACTACATTCCATTTATGCTGAGTTGTTTGTCATTGCTAACTAGTTACCTATAATATAATGAAAGTTGTCCATCGGTGCTGTTAAGTTGCCTACCGCTGAATCTAAGTTTCTTAAAGTACTAAAAAGTATGGAAGGCCCCATGATAATATCAAGATACTTACTAGTTAAAGTAGACAACTTAAGATAAATATTAGGCAACTTTCAGGTCATGGTAGACAACCTAACAAGAAGTTGCTTCCTTTTAGCATTGAAGTTGCTTCATATAGCAGTAAAGTTGCTTGGCAATCATGGAGCCAAGTTAAGAGAACATTGGGTTGATTGGCAGTCATGGTAGACACCTAACAAGAAGTATTTTTTCTTTCAGCACTAAAGTTGGTTGATATAAAAATAAAGTTCCTTTTTAAGAAAAGTCAAAGCATGCAACTTCCCTGTATTTTCTAGTTAATTTTCATTAACATTCTGCCAACCAACTCGCCGTGACTTCTAAGTTGCTACCATTTATGCTTGTATGTTTTTTCTATGTTCACTATTATATTTATGATGTCCTCCATTGTTAATGCTCAGTTATCTGTCATTAATTGTTACCTGCCTAGCATGGATGCTACAGGTTGCCTGACATTGCCAATTAGTTGTGTACCAATGATGCACAATCGTATGGTAAGCAACTAAGCATCCCCAGTAGGAAACATTAGAGTGTTTGTTGGAAACTTTGAAAAACTATGATAAGAAACTACAGAATATTGTAGGCAACTAACTTGAAAAGTTAGGCAACTCAGCAACAATAGTAGGCGAACTAATTACAAATAGCACTAAAGTTGCCTACATTTGGATCCAAAGTTGCTCATGAAAAAATGATGAAACCTATCCATATGGGATCTTGTTTTTAAGAACTCATCGTGACAAACCCAATATTTAAAACGAATTTGAGTTCTGATGCTTGAATCAAAAGTTATGACTTTTAAAAGTTTATGAAACTTCAAATAAGTACACGTGGGACACAATCTTGGTTGATTTCCTTTGTAGCCATGTGCGCTAAGGGGATATGGCCGAACTTTCTTTTCTAGCGTAGAAAGATGGACACATGGACAATTACCTACCATATATGGCAGTGCGCTTGCCAACATCAACGAGCGCTTGTGCGCCAACTAGTCAGTTCCTAGAAGGATTCTCCATTTATAGGTAGACATACTAGGGGAAAAAGGAGTTGCTTTCGTATAGAACTAAAGTTGCCTCTGTAGCACATAAAGTTGGTCGGGAAAAAAGTTCATCAAAACGTACTCATATGGGATCTAGTTTTGAAAACCCCATCACGAGAAACCTAATAGTGAAAATGGATCTAAATTCCGATATTTGAATCAAAAGTTATGACTTTTTAATTTCTTAGAACAACAAATAAATACACATGGTCTCTCGGCTGAGGATGGGAGGCCATGTACTTTCTTTTTTTGATAGGTTAGGATGACATGGCACATCAATTTCCTAATATGGTGGGTGTGCTCGAGCAGTCCATCGAGCAACCTGTCGGTGTACTAGAGTAGGGGTACCCTAGTACCCCGAACTTGTGCACGGGCAGTTGCAGCGCCCCGCGGCAAGGGCTTGCCGGGTGGCCGCCAATATACTCCGTGGCTCCTTTGGATCCATTCAAGAACAAAGTATTCAAGTCAAGAGGACAAGGCCCCGGCAAGAGGAGCTTGCCGGGAAGGCCAACCGAGGCATCTCAAGGAACTTGCCACGACGCACCGCGCGTCCCGGCAAGGCCCGGCGAGCGACAAGCTGCCGGGCACGACAAGACCACGACCGCAGCAAGACGCTTGCCGCGGCAAGCGGCCACTCTGTGCCCACGCTCCAGCGCATCCACAAACGTGTCATCCTAGGGGCCTTTCCAGGCGCGCGTGGCAGAGGGCTGTGCAGCCAGCGGTGCGCGGAGGCATGCGACGCTGACAAGATTGACATCGTGGCGAACGGTGGCGACCCTAACGGTCCTTTTCTGCACTGTTTGGGCGACACAGACGGGCATTGAATGCCCTTGTCCCCTGCCGTCAGGGTTAGGTAGAGAGCACTGTGCAAATAACAGTACCAACCACCTCTCTTTTTACATTTTTACCCTTCTCTGCGTTGCCACCTGTCAGTGACCCCTTGAGCATATAAAAGGAGGCCCATGCGCAACATAGAGGGGGTTCGGTTGGGTTCGGTTGGATTCGACTAGTTCGACTGGTTCAGCTGGCTCAGATCATTTTGAAGCCAAGAAAACACTTAGCTCTCGAGAGCAAGAACACAATATAATCAGACAAGTAGCAGTAGGAGTATTATCTCTCCGGAGAGCTCCGAAGCTGGGTAAACTGCTCGTGTGCTTTGCCTCGATCTGCTCTTTGTGCGACCTCCGCCCCCCACCGAACCGAAAAGGGGCTCGGTCCGCCGGTCCCATAGGTGTTCGTGGATCAGTTTCCCCGACATCTTTGGCGCGCCAGGTAGGGGGCGTCGAGATTGCGTGAACCTGATCCGGCGTTCACACGAGCTAGATCTGCATTTTCTTCATCAACATGCCACCGAAGAAGAAGGCTTCGGAGGCAGCTGCTCCGTTCGCATCGATCTCACCGCCACCGGAGCAAGCAGGTGGTGGGGTTGACGCTGGTGGAAGAACAGACATCGACGGGGAAGCTCACGGTGCTGCCAGGTCCAAGGACAAGGCTGCACAAACCTCGGTGTCCATACTTCCGCCACGCCCCTCTCAGGAGGCGCAAGACCGACAGCGTCATGGTATTCGCGGTACCATACGTTTGTTGGACCAAGATCAAGCTGGTGGATCTCGGGGCGCTCAAGACCAACATGCACGTCAGCGCACTGGCATGAGCGAGGCACGGTCGCCTGGACGGGGTACTGCTCCTTCTAACATAGTTAGAAGTCCGAGCATGTCCCGCTCCTCGCACCATTCGCCACTGCCGCCCACCACTCCAGCAGAAGCTTTGGCACGAGCTCAACTGCTCCTGGACTATCCTCCTGCGGAAGACAAGATCGACCAATGGAGGGCCACCATTCAGAGCCTCATCGGCTACGCCAACGGCGACACTCCACGGCAGCCGAGCACGTCGCTGCCGCGGCAGGACTGCCAAGCGCAAGCCGGTGGCGATGAAACTGGTGGGGGTGCAACCACCGTGCACTCTCCACCTCGAAGGCCAAGATCGCCGACTCGCCGGATCCACCTCGACAGCGACTCCACCGCATCATCGGATCCACGAGCTTGTCGCGATCAGCGCCAAGTTCTTTGCGATAGACAGCAAGAAGACGCTCGAACTCGCATCAAGCACCGAAGAGAAGCGCGACGTCAATCCGACAAGCGCGCTAGGACCTCTGTTGACATGCACGCGCCCGGTGAACCAGGCGACTTGCCGTACGCGGCAGGTTGCCCTGCGTTCACTCGTGAGCTGCGGCAAGTCCAATGGCCCAGCACGAAGAATTGCAAGCCAGATGTACTAGAGAAGTACGACGGCAAGACGCATCCGTTGGAGTTCCTCAGCATCTACACCATCGCGGTGCAGGCTGCCGGAGCGCGAGACGACAAGATCCGTGCCAATTACTTCCCGCTGGTACTCAAACCCAACGTCAGATCCTGGCTCATGCACTTGCCGGACAACTCCATATCCTCCTGGGCTGATCTGTGCCATCAGTTTGTCGGCGCCTTTACGGCCGGCCACAAGCCTCACAGCCAAGAGAGCGATCTTCATCTACTCGCCCAGAAGGAAGGAGAGCCCCTGCGCAAGTACATTCAGAGATTCAGTAGCGTACAGCACAACATCCCAGACGTCCACCCTGCCGCGGTGATCAGCGCGTTCCATCAGAACATGCGGAACCGCAGGATGCGGGAGGAGATGGCGATGTGCAAGATCAGAGACGTCAGTGAGCTGTATGCCCTGGCCGACAAGTGTGCACGTGCTGAGGAAGGGAGGAGACTCCCCGGAGAGAATATAGGAGCAGGAGGATCTGACAGTGAGGATGCCGCCCCGGCAAGGAAAAACCGGCAGCGGAATAACAGAAAGAAGAAGGGCACAGAGGTGCTAGTTGTTGAGCAGTCCGGCAGCGGAGGTGGCGCCAAGAAAGCCAAACCTGGTGGCTCTGGCAAGGAGATTGCCGCAGAGGCTGTGGCGGTCGCCGACAAGCAGGACGGCTCCAACAAGCAGTACTGCAAGATCCACCGCACCAAGGGCCATGATCTCCAGAGCTGCAAGAAAGTCGAGCAGCTTGTTGAGCAGCAGAAGGCTGAATACGAGCGGCGCGACAAGGAGAAGGCCCGGGAAGGTGCTGGAGGATCCGGCAAGAAACGTCCCGGCCGAGGAGGGCGCCGCGGCAAGGCCAAGCAGCGGCAAGGAGACAGACCTCCCCGCGGCCGCGACAAGGATGAAGATGACGACGACGACGAAGACATGGATGATGACGAGACCGATGAGCAGGAGTTCCAGAAAGCCACAGAGGTCCTGTGCGTTGACGGCGGTGCTTCTCTGCATGCTTCACACCGCCAGCTCAAACAATGGGTGCGGGAAGTCAATGCGGCAGAACCACCCGTCGAGTCACGCCGGCCTCTGAAATGGTCCAGCACGCCTATCATCTTTGATATTGAGCACCACCCAGATCGCATAACTGCGGTCGGGTGCTTGCCGATGTTGGTTTCACCAACTATCCGCAACCTCAAGGTCACTAAGATGCTAGTTGACGGCGGGGCCGGCTTGAACCTGATCTCCTCCGCGGTGCTCCAGAAACTCTAGATCCCTGACAGCGAGCTCGAAGAGACCGGCACTTTTCAAGGAATCAATCCGGGAAGGAGCAAGCCGAAGGGAAAGATCATGTTGCCGGTAACATTTGGCAGCGAGTTGAACTTCAGGACTGAGAAGGTCACTTTTGACGTTGCCGACTTCCCATTGCCTTACAATGGGATACTCGGCCGTCCAGCACTCGCCAAATTCATGGCAGCCTCTCACTATGCATACAACGTACTGAAGATGCCAGGCCCGATAAGCGTCATCTCCGTCCCTGGCGACAAGAAGGATGCCCTTATCTGCGCCGACAAGATCTACCGGGAAGCAACGGCCGCAACGGATCGCAAGTCACTTGCCGCTGAAGCTCCCGGGGGGAAGAAGAAGACTAAGTCCAGCAAGAGTTCTGATGCCCACTCCGGCAAGCGCACCTCTTCGGAGTGGTGCGCTACCGTCGAGGACGCACCATCGAGCTCCACCGGCAAATGTAAGAAGGCAATGGCAGCTCCACCAGAGACCAAGAAGGTGTCCGCCAAGGAGGACGGCACTGGTGGTACCTTCACCATCAGTGCCACGCTCGACCCTAAATAGGAAAGCACGCTCGTTGCTTTCCTGCGGGCGAATGTCGACGTGTTTGCATGGAAACCGTCTGACATCCCTGGGGTTCCCAGGAAAGTAATTGAGCACCACCTTGCCGTCTGTCCTCATGCGCGGCTCGTTAAGCAGAGAGTTAGGAAACAGGCAGTGGAGCGCCAAGAATTCATCGCGGAAGAAATCAAGAAGTTGGAAGCAGCAGGCCTTGTCAGAGGAGTGCTCCATCCTACGTGGTTGGCCAATCTTGTTGTCGTGCGCAAAGCTAACGGGAAATGGAGGCTTTGTATTGATTTAACCGATGTCAATAAAGCTTGTCCCAAGGACCCATTTCCCTTGCCGCGCATCGACCAGATTGTTGACTCCACGGCCGGATGTGACTTGCTTTCATTTCTTGATGCATACTCAGGATACCATCAGATCTTCATGGCAGAAGAGGATGAGGAAAAAATCGCGTTCATTACCCCATGTGGCACATACTGTTTTGTATGGATGCCCTTTGGTTTGAAGAATGCTGGTTCAACATTTGCAAGGGTAGTCATCACGCTTTTGAGCCGCAAATGCACAGAAATGTGGAAGCCTACATGGATGACATAGTGGTCAAGAGCAAGGACAAAGCGACCCTGATCCAAGATCTAGATGAAACATTTGCAAATCTGTGCAAGATCAACCTCAAGCTGAACCCCGAGAAGTGCGTGTTTGGAGTTCCTTCCGGCAAGCTTCTCGGGTTCTTTGTGTCTCAGCGGGGGATTGAAGCCAATCCCGACAAGATCAAGGCCATTGAGCAGATTGAAGCACCAAAGCGCGTCAAGGATGTACGAAGACTTGCCGGTTGCGTGGCTGCTCTTAGCAGGTTTATCTCTAGATCTGCTGAGCGCGCCCTGTTGTTTTTCAAAATATTGAAAAAGGCAGGTCCAATGAAATGGACTCCGGAAGCGGAGGCTGCGCTGCAGGACTTGAAGAGATACCCGTCCTCCACTCCAACACTTGTCGCACCTAGGCCACAAGAGAAGTTGCTACTGTATATAGCGGCAACCAATCAAGTGGTTAGTGTTGCGTTAGTGGCGGAGAGGGAGGCAGATGATGAGCCAGCAACCACAACAGATGCATCTAGCAACAAGCAGGGGGCTTCACCGGCAAGCTCTGATCCGGTAAGCTCTGATCCGGCAAGCTCTGGTCCGGCAAGCTCTGATCCGGTAAGCTCTGATCCGGCAAGCTCTGGTCCGGCAGGCTCTGGTCCGGTAGGCTCTGGTCCCGACAAAGATGGATCTGTGCAGACACAAGGAGGTGCAGAAAAGAATGGTGCAGCGCCCAGTTTACTTTGTGAGTTCCCTTTTGCAGGGGGCTAGGTCAAGGTACTCTGGAGTGCAGAAGTTGCTTTTCGGCCTTCTCATGGCCTCGAGAAAGCTGTGCCATTACTTCCAAGCACATGAGATCACAGTTCATAGTAGAGGCAAGCAAAGAGTGGCTGATGTACTTTGATGGTGCCTTCTCGCTGCAAGGCGCCGGTGCGGGCGTGCTGCTTGTCGCACCCACCGAAGAGCACCTCAAGTACGTAGTCCAGATGCACTTTCCCAAGGAGCAAGCAACGAACAATACTGCAGAGTATGAAGGCTTGCTTGCTGGTCTCAGGATCGCGGCAGACCTTGGGATTAAGAAACTCATTGTTAGGGGAGACTCACAGCTTGTCGTCCGCCAAGTGAACAAGAATTATCAGAGTCCGTTGATGGAAGCTTATGTTGATGAAGTGAGGAAGCTAGAAGAACACTTTCACGGCCTGCAGATGGAACATGTTCCAAGAGCTCAGAATGACATTGCTGATGGCCTGTCAAAGTGCGCCGCACTTAAGTTACCTGTGGAACCAGGGATCTTTGTGCTCAAGCTGACTCAACCATCCATGACACCATCAACTGGACAGTGCAAGAAGAGAAAGTTGATCTCTGGTGGCTACTTTCTGGCGGAGCTTCCCGAAGCCGCCGCCAGGAAAGTCCCCAAGATCAACACCAAGAGTGCTGAGGAGCAGTCTGCTCCGGCAAACCTTAGGGTTTGTTCCGTTGAAGCAGACGCTCCCGACAAGCTTTGCTCCGGCAAGCTTGCCGGGGAACATCAAGCTCCGGCTAGGCCGCAGGTTCTCGCTGTAGAAGCGGATGTTCCCGCAGCAGAAGATGTGCCTTTAGTCCTTGTTGTCGAGCCGCAAGCTCCAGCATGGGCACAGCAGATAGTCCATTTCCTTCAGACAGGAGAACTTCCCGAAGAGCAAGAAGAAGCGGAAAAAGTAGCCCGGCAGTCAAGTATGTACCAGTTTGTCAACAACATACTGTACAGAAGAAGACTCAATGGTGTGAAATTGAAGTGTATTTGCCGGGAAGACGGGCAGAAGCTGTTGGCAGAGATACATGGAGGCATATGTGGTCACCACATTGGCGCAAGAGCACTTGCCGGCAAAGCTTTCCGGCAAGGTTTCTTTTGGCCGACAGCCCTCCAGGATGCAACTGCACAAGTAACCAAGTGTGAAGCGTGCCAGTTCCATTCCAAGCAGATACATCAGCCAGCTCAAGCTCTCCAGATGATCCCTTTATCCTGGCCATTTTCGGTCTAGGGGCTCGATATTCTCGGCCCCTTCCCCCGAGCTGTCGGGGGCTTTGAGTACTTGTACGTTGCAATCGACAAGTTCACAAAGTGGCCGGAAGTGGAACCAGTGAGGAAGGTGACAGCACAGTCAGCAGTCAAGTTCTTCAGGTCGATTGTTTGCCGTTTCGGGATCCCTAACCGGATCATCACCGACAATGGCACACAATTCATGAGCCGCACCTTCATGCAGTACGTCCAACATCTTGGCGCCAAGGTCTGCTTCGCTTCTGTTGCTCATCCAAGAAGCAACGGTCAAGCGGAGAGGGCAAATGCTGAAGTGCTGCGCGGGCTCAAGACCAGAACTTTCGACAGGGTGCACAGTGCGGAAGAAACTGGATCGAGGAGCTGCCGGTGGTTCTTTGGTCGATCAGGACGACGCCAAATCGAGCCACCGGCCAGACGCCTTTCGCTCTAGTCTATGGAGTAGAGGCAATTCTCCCCACGGAACTCGTATACGGATCACCTCGAGTGCTCGCTTATGATGAGCTTGAGCAAGAGCAGCTGCGACAAGATGACGCACTGCTCCTTGAGGAGGATCATCTTCAGGCTGCTATACGAGCTGCTCAATACCAGCAAGCTTTGCGCCGCTACCATAGCCGCAAAGTTAATGCCAGAAGCTTCAAGGAAGGCGACCTTGTTCTTCGGCGTGTTCAGTCCGCCAAGAATTCCAACAAGTTGACGCCGAAGTGGGAAGGCCCTTACCGGGTGAAACGAGTCACTAGGCCTGGCGCTGTCCGCCTTGAGATGGAAGATGGCATTCCGGTGAGCAACTCCTGGAACATTGAGCATCTTTGTAAGTTTTACCCGTAGGGCGCGGTTGCCGGAACCTGTTCCGGCAACCACCTTTTGTACAAGTCTTGCAGCTATTGCATGTAATCCTTTGTACAAAGTCGGGCGCAGATCCCGTGCATAAGTAAAGCTCATGTGCTCCGCACACCTTGTCGATTTCATGCATTACATTCCTTATATTTGCATGCATTATCTAACACTTTGTGCAGCACTTACCCCCGGTAAGCAATAACGAGCCGAAAGGCCCCATATCTATATTTTCTCTTCTTTCTTTTTCTCAAACAAAGGAAAGGAAGGTTCCCTCGCACACAAGTTTGCCGGGGGGGAAGGAGAAGATAATAGTGTGGACCAGGCGTCGTTTAAGGACGATTTGCCTTGCCGGGAAGCAAACGACAGAAAAGCTAAGTTGCCAGAGTTTGAGCAATTAGTTTTAATTTTTATCTTCCTCGAACGACTGTGCTTTGTATGGAAAACCTGTGCGCGGAGGAACCAACTCGTAGCTAGATGCGCCCTTACTTTGTTTCGAGTCCGCTCAACAACTTAAGTGTGCTGCAACTAGTCGCGACAAGGTTTCTTGTCGGAGCGGCACCGCCAGCAGGCTGCTGACGTCCCGCACTCAGCGCTCGCGGCTCGGGTGCCTGCGCCGACAAGTTCCCTAAAAGCGTAGGGTAAAACATACAAAGCAAGGGATCTAGTAAAGAAGATAACATATCAATTGATATCCAAAATAAAGTTATATTACAAGATAACTTGTCGCGGCTCTAACACATTGTTCCCATGACATGACTAGCAGCGACAAGGAAAAAGATAAAACGAGCAGCCTAGTCTACGCGGCCGCCCTCAACCCTCTTGATCTCGCTCACCTTGTCCACAATGGGTGCGACAAGGGCCTTGAGCGCTTCCAGATCGGCCTCAGGCCGCAAAGACCGGAAGACGTTGGTGAGGTTGAGGCCTGGGTTAAGGAAGGCCACCTTCACCAGCACCTTCTGAAGAACTCCCGCGCAAATCCTGCGCGACTCATCGGCCAGCTGCTTTGGGATCTTCTCCCGAAGCCGCTAGAGAGATGTCACCACGCCCTTGAAGAACAGACTGAGCTTGGCGCTGGGTTGGAGATGCTCGTCGGAAGAGTACTCGAAGTCCTCCATCCCCAGCTGCGCCAGCTCTCCGTCGATGACTGCGGCGATATTCACCAGACCTTCGGTCCAGTGCTCCACTGTCTCCCTGAATGAGTTCTAGGTGACGGCAATGCTCGCCAGCAGCGCCTCGTCGGCCTTGATCTTCTCCGAAAAGGTCACCTCTCGCTCCTTGGCGGCATCCAGTGTCTGCGTTAGCGTGGCCAACTTTAGCTCGAGATCCGCGTTGGAGTCCTTGGCGGCACTGAGCTCCTTGCTCCTCTCCGCGAGAAGACCTTGCAGCTCACCGTGGGCAGCAGCGTCCTTCTCGCGCTCACGCTTGAGCGCGGCGAGCTCCTCACCACTCGTCCGGAGATTGGCCTCCAGCTGCGCCACTTTAACCTCCAGCTCTTTCTTGGCGGCCTCGGCAGCCGCGGCAGCATCCCTTGCTTCTTGGAGAGCGCCGCCAATTGCTTGCTCCCGCGCGGCGAGCTCTTCCTCGTGGCTGTCAAGGTTCACCTTGCGCTGCGCCAATTCTCCCTCCCGCGCAGATAATCTCTCGGCAGCAAGCCGCTGCTGCTCTTCAACCTCAGCCTTCGCGAGGAGGAAGGCCTTCCTCTCCTCGGCGACTTGCTCCCGCTCCTCCGCCAAGCTCCGAAGAGTCTCCTGCCTCAAATCCCGGAGCTCCTCCGCGCGCTTCTCGATATCGACTCCCGCCCTCGCGACAAGCGCTTCCCGGGAAGCCAGCTTGGCTTGCCGGGCGCGGTAGAGCGATGTCAGCTTCCGCAGCAGCCGCTCCTCTTCAGGCTCGTCGCTGCTGCTTGGCGCGTCAACCAATGACAATCCGGCGGAGGCGAGCACCTCTCCGTCGAAAGTTTCTCCTTCGACCGGCGCCCTTGAGCTTGACGCCCAGGGAAGCTTGATGAAGATGCCATCGCCGGCCTTCAAGTAGGCACCGGGCTGGGGCTCCTCGGAGTCTGGCTCTGCGGCAGCGGCGGGAGGATCGGCGGTCGGTGCAGCGCCTGGCGCTCCTGCGGCCTCAGGGCCGTCAGTACGATCGTCGGATCCCTCGCCGGCTTCTGCGGCGGTAGCCTTGGCGGCCTCTTCGCCGGCGGGTTCATCAGCGCTGGCCTCTCCTTCAGCGGCTTCGGTCTCCATCGGCTCAGTGGTGGATGGATCTGAAGAACGAAGAATGGAGAGGAGTCAAGCAAATATGCAAAAACAAAGTCAGAAGAACAAAAACCCAAGGGCAAGTTTTTAGGCAAGTGGATTACCTATGATGGGATCTGTGTCGCAGTCTCAGCCGCCGGAGGATCACTGGTGTCGTCCCTTGCCGGAGAATTGGCCCTTGCCGGAGAGTTCTCCCTTGCCGGAGAGCGCTCCCTTACTGGGGACTCCACCCTTGGCGGCGTAGTCGAAGTAGATGGCGCTTCGGGGGCGGCTTCCGGGCCCTCCTGGTGAGGCTGCTCTGCTCCTACACAAATCCAACAATCAAGATATCAGTAAGAGAAAAGAGCACCCATGCGCACCTGACGGCTGGAAGTAAATTATAGACTTACGCTGGGGGCTGTGCTGGGGGCTGCTTTGGGGAGTGGTTGCCAGGTCCGTCAAGGTGGGCTCAGACACGCCCCCTGCTGACACGGTGGGATCATCTTCGATGACGATCACCGAAGCCTTGGCCCTCTTCGCCGCTCTCTGGGTTACCGTCCTGAAAAGGAACGGATTTAGATCGAAGCAAGTTAGATACAGAATGAAAACGACATGATTGAAGAACTACGAGGACAGCAAGAAAAGCTTACTCTTCTTCTTCATCATCGGAGCTGAGCGCGGAGAGATCGAAGTCCGGCTCACCTCCGGTGCGACGAGGCGGAGAAGTGGGCTCCCTTGCCCGCTTGGCGGGAGCAACAGCGGTGGACTGGGAAGGTCCCGCTCCAGTTGCCGCAGCGATGGGAGGCGCTCCCGCGGAAACGGTGCTTGCCGCGGTAGAGCATGTCGCGCGGCTCGGCGGCTGTTGACCCGTATGCCGCCCCGCTACGTCCCCAGCCCTGCGGAGACGCCTTCTTGGCGCGGCCGGGGGCTCCACTTGCGGCAACCTGTCTGAAGGCTCGGGCTCTTCCTCGCCGGGCTCGCTCGGCTCAGCTTCGGGGCCGGCAAGATCTTCCTCGCCGACAAAATCCTCGCGCTCGGCAAGGCTTGCCGCCTCTGCTGCCTCTGCCTCCTCCACAATGAACCGAACTCGCCCGCGGCAGCTGCTGCCGCAGCCTCTTCCGTCCTAGTGGCAATGTGCTGCAACTCCGCGTCGGTAGTGTCACGGGTGAGGCTCTTCTGCTCGTCGGCGCGGATTGGCATTTCCTCCAAACTGTCGAAGAACGCCCGCACGACGTCATCCCCCGGCTCTTGCCAAGTTGGGGCGATTCCGTGAGAGTCGCACAACGGCATCATCGCGCGGATCCGGTCAAGTGAAGAATTGTTGCACAACGGGACTACGCTCCTCGGCAACATGAATGGATGCTGGGGGTCACGTTTGAACAGCTCCAGGAGCATCGCGTCCAGCTATAGGACGGTGAAATTGAAGTTGAGGCCCGGGCGCAGCCTCATGATGTCCGCCGAGTTCTTGAACTCCCAGGCAGGTCTCCCTCTCTCTTGCAGGGGGGCAATGCGGCGGCGAAGGAAATCTGCGCCGACAGCGCCTACAGTGAGCCCGGCAAGCCTAAGGCGAAGAATTCTGGTGACGGCGATCTTCAGCCTGTCATCTTCCGGGGCCACGTTGCTCCAATCGTTGCCGCGTACTATTGGGGCTTAGCGCATGGCAGTGAACGGCTACGGGTTCTCCTCAACAATCCAACACCACTCCGCTCTCCACTCCTCCCATTTGCTGCGAAGCTCACCCTCCAGATACGCTTCTTTCTTGCCGACTCTCGAGATCCAGGCGATCCCTCCGGCAAGCGGCTCTCCTCTCTCGACCCGAGGAATGAAGAAGTGGCGGAAAAGGGCTACGTTGGGGTGGACTCCGACAAAGTTTTCGCACAAATGTGCGAAAACTGCCGTCGTGAGGACGGTGTTGGGGGTGAAATCTAGGAGGCGGAGCCCGTATGTGTTCATGATATCACAGAAGAACTCCGAGAAGGGCGGACAGAGCCCGCAATAGAAGAAAAGCGCGAAGAATGGGTACCCGTTTGGAGCCAGCTCCGATGCGGTGGCCGGGAGTACCCTCATGCGCAGGTGCGCACGCGTCTCCATCGACCAGAAAAGGTAATAGTACTCCCTCAGCTCCTTGGCGCCGAGCTGAGGGGGGAAGATGGCCCGCTCCTTCCGCAGCGCCGCGAGCCGCTGCGCTTCGGCCGACTTCACGCCCTTCCCCTTGTCGGCTTTCGGAGCCATGGCGGAAGTGGCAGGGGAGATCGGCGGCGTTGGTGGTGCTGGTGGCGACGGGGGACGGAGCGCTGCTCTCTTTCGGCTTTGAGAAGAAGGGGGGAGCGGCGGAGATTTCTGGACTTGGAGCAACAAACGGTGAAGTGGGGAAACTGCCCCTGTTTCCCCCGCTTATAAAGAGGGAGAGGGCGGACGTTTCGCCCTTCCGAATAAAGAACCCCCCACGATCTCTCCCACGATGCCGCATTCAACGCGTGCCGTTGGGGGAGGGCGCGGTGGGTACAGAGCAAGATTCTGTGTTACCCGGGCCGCGCGTGCCCGTGCCCTGTTTTGGGCCTGGCCCAACAGCGCTCGGCACCGTCTGTGGCCCAGGCCCGGGAGCTCCTGTCGGTGTACTAGACTAGGGGTACCCTAGTACCCCGAACTTCTGCACGGGCAGTTGCAGCGCCCCGCGGCAAGGGCTTGCCAGGTGGCCACCAATATACTCCGTGGCTCCTTTGGAGCCATTCAAGAACAAAGTATTCAAGTCAAGAGGACAAGGCCCCGGCAAGAGGAGCTTGCCGGGAAGGCCAACCGAGGCATCTCAAGGAACATGCCGCGACGCACCGCGCGTCCCGGCAAGGCCCGGCGAGCGACAAGCTTCCGGGCGCGACAAGACCATGACCGCGGCAAGACGCTTGCCGGGGCAAGCAGCCACTCTGTGCCCACGCTCCAGCGCATCCACCAACGTGTCACCCTGGGGGCCTTTCCAGGCGCGCGTGGCGGAGGGTTGTGCAGCCAGCGGTGCACGGAGGCATGCGACGCTGACAAGATCGACATCGTGGCGAACGGTGGCGCCCCTAACGGTCCTTTTCTGCACTGTTTGGGCGACACAGACGGGCATTGAATGCCCTTGTCCCCTGCCGTCAGGGTTAGGTAGAGAGCACTGTGCAAATAACTATACCAACCACCTCTCTTTTTACGTTTTTACCCTTCTTTGCGTTGCCACCTGTCGGTGACCCCTTGAGCATATAAAAGGAGGCCCATGCGCAACGTAGAGGGGGTTCAGTTGGGTTCGGTTGGATTCGACTAGTTCGACTGGTTCAGCTGGCTCAGATCATTTCGAAGCCAAGAAAACACTTAGCTCTCGAGAGCAAGAACACAATATAATCATACAAGCAGCAGGAGGAGTATTATCTCTCCGGAGAGCTTCGAAGCTGGGTAAACTGCTCGTGTGCTTCGCCTCGATCTGCTCTTCGTGCGACCTCCGCCCCCACCGAACCGAAAAGGGGCTCGGTCCGCCGGTCCCATAGGTGTTCGTGGATCAGTTTCCCCGACACAACCATGCGCTACTGATACTTCTCCAACGTATCTATAATTTTTGATTGTTCCATGTTGTGATATTACCATTCTTGGATGTTTCGCAATCATTTTATAGCAACTTTATATCATTTTTTGGGACTAACCTATTGACATAGTGCCTAGTGCCAGTTGTTGTTTTTTCCTTGTTTTTTACTTTGCACCATATCAGTATCATACGGAGTACAAACGCAACAAAACTTTTTGGAGATCTTTTTGGACCATAAGACATCTAGTGGGCCAAAGAAGTCCCAGAGGGGAGGCTCGAGGGGAGGACAACCCACCAGGGTATGAAGGAGGCCCAGGCGTGCCCAGGTGAGTTGTGCCCACCTCGATGACCTCCTGCACCGCCTCTTCGCCCTATAAATTCCCAAATATTCCAGAAAGCCAAGGGGAGTCGATGAAATAGAATTCCAGCTGCCGCAAGTTCCAGAACCGCGAGATCCAATCTAGACACCATCACAGAGGGGTTCATCATCCTCATTGGTGCCTCTCTGATGATGTGTGAATAGTGCATCATAGACCGATGGGTCCATAGTCAGTCGTTAGATGGCTTCTTCTCTCTTTTTGATTCTCAATACAATGGTCTGTGGGAGATCTATTTGATTTACTCTTTTTGCGATGTGTTTGTTGGGATCTGATGAACCTTGAGTTCATGATTAGATCTATATCCATGAAAGTTATTTGAGTTTTCTTGATCTCTTATATGCATTATTACTTATAGCCTCGTATTTCTTCTTTGAATCTGTGGTTTAGTTAGGCCAACTCGATCGATTTTTCTTGCCATGGGAAGAGGTGCTTTGTGATGGGTTCGATCTTGCGGTGTTCTTTCCCAGTGACAGAAGGGGCAGCAAGACATACTTGTATCAGTCCTATTAAGGATAACAAGATAGGGGCTATTCCTACATGAATAGATCTAGACTACATCATGTCATCGTTCTTATTGCATTACTCCATTTCTCCGTGAAATTAATACACTAGATGCATGCTGGAGAGCGGTCGATGTGTAGAGTAATAGTAGTAGATGCAGGTAGGAGTCGGTCTACTAATCTTGGATGTGATGCCTATATAATGATCATTGCCTGGACATCATCATAATTATTCGATCTTCTATCAATTACCCAATAGTAATTTGTTTACCCACCGTGTGCTATTTCTTGAGAGAAGCCACTAGTGAAATCTACGACCACCGGGTCTATTTTCCCATCATATATTTTCAGATCTATATTGTTATTTTCCTTTTCTTTTATTTGTAGCTTTTATTTTCAGATCTATATTATCAAAATTCCAAAAATACATCGCTGAATTTTATTTGTCGTTATTCTATTTGCATCTATCAATCTATCACAAATATTTTCCCGTCAACTCGCCAATTTCTGGCGCCGTTACCTGAGAGGGATTGACAACCCGTCTTACGCGTCGGGTTGCAAGTATTTGTTCTTTCTGTGTAGGTACCATTTACATAGTGTTGCTTGATTCTCCTACTGGATTGATACCTTGGTTTCATAACTGAGGTAAATACCTACCGTAGTTGTGCTGCATCATCCCATCCTCTTTGTCGAAATACCGACGTAGTTCAAGCGACATAAAAGGAATTTCTGGCGCCATTGCCGGGGAGACATCATCAACATCTATCAGGATCCTAATCATAGATCTCATCTCCTTGCAATTTACTTTATTTTCCATTTGCCTCTCATTTTCATCTCCCCCACTTCTAAAACGTTTTCAGTAAAACAGAAAAATATGTTCCTTCTTTCCGATTGCCTTTTTGCTTGTTTGTTGTGTTCGTGTGTGTTGCCATGTGCCTTCTATTTGCTCGCATCTTCGCTTGCTAAACATCTATTGATATGGATCCTCATCCACTTGCTAATCTTTTCAAAATATCTAAATATGATGAACCAGTTGCTAGTGAGTTGAGTACACTAGATTATCTTTACAAAGTTTTGCTTGAAATTCGTGAATCTAAAAATTGTGATGAAGTGCGAAAAGAGGAAATTTATGAAGTGATTCATGATAGCTCCTTCAATGAAAAGCATGATTGCAATGGTGTTACTATAAGTTCTATCAATCTAAATTGTGCTAATAATATGACAAACCCCAATCTTGGGGATGCTAATTTTGATATGTCCACTACTTATTGCAATGATCATGATTGGGGTGATTCTTCTTATAATCTTGAAATTTTATTTAAGCCTCATGATGAATATGTTTGCGATAATATTGAAAGTGGTTTTGGAAGAGTGTCAACTCTAGGTAATAATGATCCCACTACTTTGGGGAATGATCAATCTTATGAAATTTTTGATAAAAGTGGGCTTTGGAGTGGTCATGGCTTTATTTGATGATAATCCCACTGTATTGGAAGGGTGTCAACTTTGCATGCATGTCGATCATGTAGAAAATATGTTATGTGATAGCTATACTGTTAAATTTGAATATGATCCCACATATAATTATTATGAGAGAGGAAAATATTGTGGTAGAAATTTTCATGTTACTAAATTACCTCGCATTATGTTGAGATTGCTATTCTTTCTTTCTCCTTCCTTGCATCTGCTAGTATTTGTTTGTCTTGAATTTGTTTGCCTATAAAATGCCTATGCACAGGAAGTATGTTAGACTTAAATGTATTTTTCACATGCTACATGATGCTCTCTTCGTGTTTCAACTACTATCTTTCATGTGAGCATCATTGAAATCTTATGCCTAGCTAGGGGCATAAAACGATAGCACTTGTTGGGAGGCAACCCAATGAATAAAATTTATTTTCCCTTTTTCTTTCTGTTCTTGAGTGTTTGCACAATTATGCCTCTGTTTTGATTGTGTTTTTATATTTCAATTAGTTTCACACAAGATTGATATACAAATTGCCCATGTTTTCCTAATTTTTCAGAATTTTTGGAGTTACAGAAGTATACGAAGTTTCCAGATTACTACAGACTATTCTGTTTTTGACAGATTATGTTTTCGTTGCATTGTGTGCTTATTTTGATGAATCTATGGATTTTATCAGGGGGTATAATAAACGGTAAAGTTAGAATACAGTATATATGATGCAATAAGAGAATATGAATGAGTTTGCAACAGTACTTAGAGTAGTGTTTTTCTTTCTTATACTAAGATCTCACGAAGGTTTTGTTAAGTTTTGTGTGATTGAAGTTTTCAAGTTTTGGGTGAGATCACGATGGATGAAGGAATAAGGAGTGTCAAGAGCCTAAGCTTGGGATGCCCCATGGCACCCCAAGATAATATTCAAGGAGAAACAAGCAACTAAGCTTGGGGATGCCCCGAGTGGCATCCCCTCTTTCTTCTAACGACCATCTGTATTTTACTTGGAGCTATATTTTATTCATCACATATTATGAGTTTTGCTTGGAGCGTCTTGTATTATAAGAGTCTTTGCTTGTTTTTCTTTTATTTTGTTACAAGTATCCTTTCTGGACACACCTATTTGATAGAGCCAAAATTATACTATGATTTGTTAGAATTGCTCTTTATGCTTCACTTAAAAAAATTTAGCTATGGAATTGCTCTAGCGTTTCACTTATATCTTTTTGAGCATGGTGTGCTTTAATATGTTTGAAGAAATACTCTCATTCTTCACTTAGATTTATTTTGATAGTTTGTAAATTTGTAAAGAAATTCTCTCATGCTTCACTTACATTATTTTGAGAGATGAAAAATCTTATGCTCATGTTCTTCACTTAGATTTGTTTGAGCTTGTCAAAAGCAATTACAATATATGAAACCTGTCCCAAAGTGATAGATATTCAAGAGGGATGTAATAAAAACTTTCATGAAGATCATTGGACAAAATAAAATTGATTCTTTGTAATAGTTTTGAGATACGATGATAGTGATATGTGAGTCATGCTGGTGAGTAATTATGCTTTAGTAAGAATATTGGTGTTAAGGTTTGTGATTCCCTATGCAAGCACGAAAGTCAATAGTTATGCAATGAAATTACATCCTAATTGCGGTGCATTATTCAGTGTTAGTTATGCTTAATAATGCTCGCTTATGTGATATTTCGTTTCTTGGTTGGTTGCTTCTCAATCTTTTTGCTAGCCTCCACTTGTACTAAGTAGAAATCCTAGTTTTGCCATATGAGTCCACCATACATACCTATATGCGGTATTTGCGTAGCGTTCTAAGCAAATTTGTATGTGCCATCTCTAATTTTCAAAATAAATTTCTTTTTTGTGTGCTTGTACCACTCATAAAGCGGCAGGGGGTGGCTAAGATTTTCCGTGCTAGATGTGTTATTCTCAAGATGAGTGTTTATTCACTTGTCATTGCATGAGAGTACGGCGGTAATAGGGATGACTAATCCTGAAAATGAAAAAGAAATTTACTTTATGTTGTCAAATAATAAATTCCTTGGAAAGTGTTGGTATGGACGGCACTCGTGGATATGACTAGCCGTGGAGTGTGAAAGAATGGTGGAAAAAGGAATAAACTTTATTTTCTGTTTGGGAACCGCCTATGATATATCTAGCATCACTAGTACAGCGAGGTGCTATACAAACGGTTTTTAACCCCTTTCCGCGATGATGTTTGGAACCATCACCTAGTGAGTGACTGCGATAGGGGGGTCCTTCCCACACGACCCAGAAACCGTCGGGGATATGCCCTCCTGGCACACACGCTCGGCAAAATGTGGTCGTGTGCGACCAGTGAGCGAGCAAATACGGTTATACGTACAATAGTGCTAAAAATACAATTATATAGGTGAAATTGTTTCCGGCCGTAAGTACATCCCAAAAAGTCAGTCCCCGCTAAACGTTTCTGTTCGTATATACATCCCACACAGTCGCTGCAAGGAAAACATTTCCATTCGTAGGTACATCACAGACAATTTTCTCCATTAAATCGTTTGTGATAGCGTTCCCATCGCACACAATATTAACAATTTTATCGTTCGCGTTGTTGAATGCATCACACACGATGCGTAGAAGAAACTGTGTGGCAAATGTTGTCTATCACACACAGTTTTTATGCGGTAAATGTTTGTGCAAGGTGGCCTAACGCAAACAATTTTGAAGACAATATCGTGTGTGATTGTTCATCGATCCAACATGATTTATTCCTAGGAACTGTGTGTGTTGCGTTAGGTCATCGTTCACGGTATTTTCTCAATAACTGTTTGCAATAGCAAAAACCAATTAGCAGGCTAATTCGCCATTAGTAGGCTAATTGCCCTATTATTAATAATCCATTTATTAATATAATTGACATTCATATTAAACACATAATATATTTCATTCCCATATTAAGGAAGCAGGATTTCATAATTGAAATACATCATATGTAAACATGATATAGCTTCAGCACTCAGCTACCCCATTACACAACTGCACCAGCACCAAGTTTCACATGCAACATCTAGAACATTTCAAAATTAGCATCATAGATGGTACATAGACAAATGCATCTCATCGGGAAAACTGCTGAAGCGGAAGGCATATATTGAGCCTTCATTGATGTTGAAGGTGTTTGCAACTTTAGGCCAGTGGTTGTGGATGATTGACCGTCCTCTTCAGGAACACTTCAATATTGAATTGTGGGTGTTGTATGAAAACCTTCCTCGCCTCCTGACCATAGAGGTGGTTTGAGAAGTAATCATCAGTGAAGTGCTTTGGAAAGGCCTGAAAACAAGGATGTGCATAAATATCTTCTCTATATTGGAGATGGGGCAAAGGAACAAAAAAAGGCAAGGTATAATAGTTAGTACCATCTTGTAGTGAACTGATGTCTTCTCCATTGTGCAGAAAAAGATCTTGTTGTTTTTTGTCGCTAATTTCTTTATCCTACCAATCTTTCTGAGTTTCTTGACTTGATTGATATTCATGGACAACTCATTTCCCCATATGCAAAAAGGGTCAAACAATGGGTCAAAACCTCTGACAGCACGAACTACATGTCCAAGACCAAATTGTTAAAAACCTAAATATTAGAATGGTTCCTGCAATTGCACAATAATGTGCTATTAGACAACGGACCATGCACATGCTAACCTCGATTGTAAACCTTAGTGCTTCCCATTTTTTTCCTGCAACATATATAAGGTAGTTAGTCATCAGGTTAAGTAAGGGTTCGCATGCTATCAGTAAAATATGTTGATGAAAAATAAGCACATTGCAGATTCATAAGATTAATTCAAGCCACATGGAAACCCCATTTATCCAAACCAAGCATGATTAAGCACTAGGAAATATATCACTTGTATATGTTTCTCATGTATTAAGTGCGGCAAATTCAATTTATTCCTCACATGCACAACAATACAAATGTCCACCACGACAATTGGACATCGCAATGCAGAATTGAACCAAGCAGTCAACTAAACACCACAACAAATGAACCAAACATTAACTGAGCACCACATTGCACAATATAACATACTCCTAATAGAAGATCAAACGGTTAATCGAACCAAGCATGCTTAAGAACTTGGAAATATAGCAATTGTATTTCTTTCTCATGTATTTTATACAACCAAATTCGATTTACTTCTCACATGGTATACATAACAGAATGCAACCACAACTATTGAACATCACATTGCAGAATTGAACCAAGCAGTCAACTAAACACCACAACAAATGAACCAAACATTAACTGAGCACCACATTGCACAATATAACATACTCCTAATAGAAGATCAAACGGTTAACCAAACCAAGCATGCTTAAGAACTTGGAAATATAGCAATTGTATTTGTTTCTCATGTATTTTATACAACCAAATTAGATTTACTTCTCACATGGTATACATAATAGAATGCACAAACAACTATTGAACATCACATTGCAGAATTGAACCAAACAGTTAACTAAACACCACAACACAAATGAACCAAACGTTAACTGAGCACCACATTGCACAATGTATAACCAAACCAAGCATGCTTGACAACTTGGAAATATAACAATTGTATTCGTTTCTCATGTATTTTGTAAAGATAAATTTGATTTATTTCTCACATGGAAGACAATACAAAATTACAGCATGAAGAATTGAACATCATATTTGCATAATTAAACCAATCAGTTACCAGAAGATGACAACTAATTAACCAAACAGTTAATAAGTGAGCACCACACTGCACGACATATAGAACATATACATAGGAGCAAAAAATTGCATGGTAAAATTAGATAGCACAATTCACTAGAATTTGTTAAGGAAACGAAGGAGCAGCACACGCAACGGGTAAATCGAGCATGCTTAACCGGCATAGCTAGCAAATGGCAAGGTGCTCCTCCAAGATCTGGGGGTCAGCACGAATGGTAGCCATTGCGACCTCATCCATGCGTGCGGCCACGATTTGCTTCTCCGCTGCCAAATGCTCCTTGTGCTCCTGGCTATACTGTGTGCACCATGGCTTAGGCGGTGCTTATTTGGTGGAGGGGTCGGTGATTTGGGTGGAAGGTATTGCGCCGGCGGTCGGGGCATGTGGGATGTGGAAGGAGGAGGAGGATGGGAGTCTGGTGTGGATTACCTGCCTGGATAGACAAGGCTAAGCAGCATGAAGGAGGGTCGTCGGCGAGGGGTGCGACCCTGCAAGCAAGGAGTGAAGGTTTCAACTTGGAAAGGAAGGCGGAAACAGGGGAAATGTGGCTCTTGGTAAGGGGGAGGGGGAAGGGATGTAGATATTTCCACGAAAGCCGAAAATTGTGATAGGTTCAGCGAAAAAACTCACGCACAAAGTGTTATCAGACACGGTCCCTTATTTAGAACTGTGTACGATATGTGAACATCACAAACGATTCAGATATCTTAACCCGTGTGTGATGAGTTTGAACATCAAAAATTTTGGTTCCAATTTCCCTGGTTACAGTGCTCATCCACGCCATTGCATAATTTGGGTACACAAAGGAGACTACAGCACACCCACACTTCTTAATCGAGCAAGTTCAACAATTAAACAGAGCTAGCTGGCCTAAACATTACTCTAACAAATTAGAGACCGGTACTCTTAATTAAGCAAAACAAAGAGTACTACTACGGCTGGTGCTCGTCGATCTCCGCCGCCTCCTCCATGTCCAGCTCGCGCTCGACGGTCTCCTCGGGAAGGAGCTCCACGGCATCCATCACACCATATTCGGCAAGCATCTCGCTATCTGCATCCGCCATCTCTTTGGAAAAGGCTACCACGAGCTGGGCATGGGCGGCCGCGATCTGGGCTTGGACAGGCTCCGTCGTTGCAAGGTATGCGGTGGAGGACGGACGGCTGCTCGAACGCTCTTGGCGATTGCCAACTCTTCGGCCGTGGGTTGCCGACCATTGTCGGAGAAGCTTCATTCGATTTGTGCGATGACCACCACGAGCTGGCGTGGGAGGCCTCGACATGGTCGTGGGTGGCCTCCATCAGGGCTAAGGCCGCCGCTGTGGAATGGACAGCTGATGTGTGCTCTCGCCAGCTGCTATCCCCGAGGCAGATGTTGCTGCCGCCACCTGAGAAGCAACAGTGCCGTTTGGGCTGCCTTGGCCGCCTGGTAGCAGATTGCGACCGCGCTCATGCACCTTGTTAGCACGCGCATGGCGGCTGCGGTCGCGCTCTCGCTGGAGTGGGCCGCCGAAGTTGCCCTCACGACGCGGGTCCATGTCCCCATCTTTCACCAGCGACGATTGAACAGTGAAATGATATTTGGGGAGCACGCTAGTGTGCTTGATACGCCGGTTCTGGACTATAGCCGACGCACCTTCTCGCGTAAGCCATAGGCATACTATACACCGACGGTGCTCCAGGATATTTTGTACTACATCTCACACGGTTGGTGATAATAAACTGTGGGATCTACTTGATTTTTAATTTTGATTTGAATTACATAATGGGGTCACAGCGGCAATGGATGGTGTTTGAATTGCTAGACATTTTATCTGCAGTGAACATGTAACTATATGTGTGTCGTAAAAAAATTGGAATTATTCAGGGTTCATTTGGAAATTCTATACATTCAATTGGTTTTCTAGCCATTTCAGGTGCACAATTCAAAATTGAAGCACATGCTCCAGTCCATAAAATGGGTTGCAAAATCAAATGTTTATCCTTGTTGCAAGCTTAGGTCACATGCAAGAAATGAGAATGAATGTCAAACACCTTGACACTGTCACTCAGCCGCTAACATTGAGATACATGCTTTTAACATTCTAGTAAATCAAAAACTCATCTGAAATTCATGAAACTTGACATGATATCATGGAACGGTAGCGACATGCCGTGATAAAAATATTGTCCGATTTGGGCAGGTGTGGGTATAAGCTTCTCGCAAACTAGAGCTTCTCTCACAACAAACCTGATGGTTTCAGTAGGGTACGTGCCACCTTGGGGGACGAAACAATATATGTTGCCTCTTGTTGCTTTCAAAATGTTTCTCATGTCAACATAGAACAACACGAGTGGTGTGTCAATTTTTGGGATTCTTCGGGGTTCGCTTGGACATTTTTATACATTAACTGAGTTTTCTATGCATTCATGTGCATAATTCAAATTTGAACTATAGGTACATGCTCTAATGCATACAAATTAGTTGAAAATTCAAATATGTGTCATTGGTTGCATGCTTAGGTCTCATGCAAGAAATGTGAATGAATGTCAAACACCCTGCCACCGTCACTCGGCCGCAAACATTGAGATACCTAGTTTTTAAATTCTAGTAAATCCAAAACTCATCTGAAATTCATGAAACTTGGCATGCTATCATGGAGTGGCATCAACATGTCGTGGTAAAATTGTTGTCCCATTTGAGTGTTGTGTTACATTGTGCAATTTTTCGGGATTCGTTTGGACATTTTTATACATTAACTGGGTTTTCTAAGCATTTTACGTGCATAATTCAAATTTGAACTACATGCACATGCTACAGTGCATATAAATTGGTTGAAAAATCAAATCATTGTCCTTGGGTGCATGCTTAGGTCCCATGCAAGAAATGGGAATGAATTTCAAACACTAGGGCACTTTTGATTGCCGGCAAAACATTGAGATACTTTGTTTTTAAATTCAAGCAAATCTAAAACTCGTCTGAAATTCATGAAACTTGGCATGCTATCATGGAATGGCACCCGACATGATGTGGTATTTTTTGTGTCCATTTTGAGAGAAGAAGCACTTGAATAACAGCCAACAAAGGCATTTTCAAATAAATAGCTGCCACTCTAACATCGCAAACGTTTGTGTAATTCAAATCGCGTGCGTTATGTTAACCATTCACTTGATGCCACGTGTCTTGGTTTTAATGGCTATAGGAGGTGCCGTGCGGACAGCTGCTTGACTGAACGGGAGGCATGCGAGCGCAGTCCGGTGCGCTGGCTGACCGAGAGGCGTGCAAGTTGTCCTCCAATGCGTAGGATCACCGGGAAGTGTGCGAGCTGTATGCTGCACAGGCTCACTGGGAATCAAGCCCTTTGACTTCCATGGCTGCCCGCCTTCCTCTCCATTAATGGCACCCGAGTCGCTGCTTAATACAGGCGGCCTTACTCTTCGCCTCCCATTCCCCTCCCTCCCACAAACCTCCACCAACGCCATGGCGTAGAAGGATCATCTGCCATTAGTCTTCAAGTTTGGTGAAGTCGACTCCGAGACGGAGGAGATAGAAAATAAGGAGGAATGGGGCCTCATGGACATGGCCCAGAACAAGATGGCCGCGGCTGTTGCTGCCCCCGCCCCCGTCCCATCCCCCATCCCCGCGCCCACGCTAGCGACCATCCCCGTAGCATTGACGGGCTAGTCGCCGAGCACTATCATAGAGCTGGAAGCAGCGGGCGTCACAGAGGTCTTCGCAGACCCGCGTGAGCTCGTGCAAATGCCAGCACCAGCGTTTGTGCACGTGCCCGTGCGCGCCCCTCCACCCACCATGGTGCTAGTCCCCGTGCATTTGGCTACACCTGCCGTGCAAGTGCCCGTGCGTGCACTCCCCTCAGCAGCATGGGATGCCACCGTCGACCGCTACCTCTCAGTGCCGCCAGCTGCCGTCCTCCCGCGCCCCGCCCGTCGATCGCGCGACTACATGATGTTTGATTTACAGGTGAAGAACATTCTATGCTGCCTTGAAGACTTCAACAATGGCGTCCCGGAGGACGACAACAACAAGGACGGTGCGGCACACCGCCTCTGCCGCCGCCGGAAATAGATTTTTTTTTCTTGGGTTTAATATTGTATCTCGATCGCAAACGTTTTAGTTAGAACACTTGTATGCAAACTGACAGCTTCCCCAGGAAGCTAAGGGAAAATGTGCCGAGCAGGATTTGTGTAGCTCTTGATCACAAATGTTTTAGATAGAACACCCGTATGCAAAGCGAGAGCAGGATTTGTGCATCTCTTCAACACAAACGATTGTTTTGGATGACCCGTGTGCAACCACTTACAAACAATTTGGTAAGATTTGCATCTGTCATATTGGGTATGTTGCCATTTGTCAAACTTGAAAGACTGACATTTGTTGATCTAGTAACATTGCCATTTGTTAACCTTGTAACACTACGATTTGTCAAAATATGCAGCTAAAAATCACTAGCAGTATCTAATTTTTGCAACTAAAATTCAGTAATTAAGCATAGATTTCATTCATAGATTAAGCAGTCGTGCTTAATTTATACAAATAGTTCAGCTCGACAGCTGAACTGGCCAAACTTTTCCCCAATTATTGCCAACCACGTACTGAAATAGCTAGTTCTACTTTATACTAGCTAATTTTAAGTATGTTGCACAGTTCCACCACATCTATACTTAGATGAACTGAACAAAATAGCCCCTAAATACTACTACGAAGGGGCTTTGTACTACCTCCGGCAGCCTCTCCTCTGTCGAGCATGCTCAGTAAGAGGCAGAGGAGGAGGAGCCTACCGACGAGCTAGACAATTGCAATACGGTGCATGCCACTGCTGCAACTTCAGCGATGGTCACCTTGAATGCCCTCTACCGCTCTAGATGACCCCTCTCGAAGCGGTGGTTCTCCTCGTAGATCTCATAATTCCTTGCCTCTCAGGCGGCGTGTGTCGCGGCCACGACGGCGGTAAGGCTCTTTGTGTGCTGGACGAGGTGCTCCTCCTCCTCCTGCAGGAACTCGATGTAGCGCGCAAGGTCCCTAACGCATTTGCCGACATCCACCTCCGCCTCCCGCCTTGTAGCGATGGTGGCAGAGCGGGTGATGACCCCGGTGGTCGACGATGGGCTGGCGGCCACAACGGCCGACGATGGGGTGGCGGCCACGACCACCACCTCCCGCCTTCGGGCCGCGGTGGCGGAGCGGGTGACGTCCATGATGGTCGGCAGTGGGGTGGCAGCCACGGCAGCCACCTCCCGCCTTCAGGACGCGGCGGTGGAGCGGGTGATGGCCATGGTGGCCGGCAGTGCGGTGGCGGCCATGATGGCCACCTCCCGCCTTTAGGCCGCGGCGGCGGAGCGGGTGATGGACCTGGCGTTTGACGGTGGTGTGGCGGCAACGGCCGACGGCAACAGATGTCGACTGGCACTGATGGCGGAGCATGTGGTGGGTGTTCCGTGCAAACCCAACAGGGACGCCACGCGCACTATACTACACCGGGGACTATGCCACCGCCACAGTGTAGCCTCCCAGCTGGAGTTGTTGTCTGATGATGGCGGAGTGGCTGAGCGACCACGATGGACCGGTGCCATTGGCGATTGTGGGAGAACCAGACGAGATAAGCTACAGGGAGGGAGGGGAAAATGCGACGCAGGACTCACTGACCGTGAGGGTTTTTATAGCAGGTCGGTAAGCATTGGGATTTTAGGGATTTCACCAAGTCGGGCGGCAAGCTTGCGCGGGAACCTATGAGGTTGCACGGGAACGGGCTCACCGACTATTCATTGGCGCCACCGTTTGGCCAAAAGAACGCTCCCGCGCACTGTGCAAGCTTGCGTTGTAAGTCGTCGGTGGCAGCAGGGTGACAAGACATGCGAGAGGAGGACGAAAGGCCACGTACACATATGGTTAATAAAAAAAATATTTGTGATTGAATTACCTACTATACACTCATTCAGGTTTATAAGTAGGATTTAACTAATAAAATACGAATGCATGTCGCCAAAGATTATATAGTTGGATTCATATTTGAACATAGTTTCCAATTATATAATTTTTATAACATGTATTAACATTTTGTTGGTTAAATTTGAGGGTAAAGTATGACACATAATATAAAGGGGACTATAGACCAAGACGGAAGTAGTAGCACACACCCGCTTTCTACACAGCGATGCAAGTGTCGGCCGGCTTGTAGGTGACCATTTCCTGCGTTTTCAATTGCTCTATGTGTGTGGTTGCTTGCGGTTGAGGCGGCCCCGGCACGCTCTTCTCGCGTCCTGCCATGCGTGCTCTGCTCTCGTGGCCCTCTAGGTGCTCTGCCCTGGTCCCTCCATGCGCGCTGCCAGTGTTTGGGGCCGGCGCATAATCACGCACGTTCGTGTGCATGCGGTTGCACCGGGCGAGGCTCGACAATGCAGTTACCCGCTGCAAAAAACTGCAAGGCGGACGCGCCGAGAATCTAGGCCGCCCGGCCCCCATATATTCCTGCGGCCATTTACCTTCATATCTTGCGTCACACGACACAATAAGCACATCCACGACAACACATATAGAGAGAGGACATCCATCGGTTCCAATGGCGATCCCCGTGGCTCCAATGGTGCTCCCAGCAGCCGACGACGACAACGGCAGGCTGTTCACCATGCATCACGTAGTGGACACCCACGTGAGCGGGAAGGCCCTCTCGGTGTTGTACACAAACGATCCGGCCTTGGTGGAGAGCTCCATCCAAACTATGGAGCAGTTCCTTGCCGAGGATAAGTACCAAGTGGTCGGCTTCAACCTCGAGTACACCATCGGTTGTGCTGGGCACGATCAGAAGGTTGTCGTCACCCAGCTGTGCGTGCCACATGATGTCCTCGTCTACCACTACCACCTGGCCGTAAGGCCTTGCGAGCCTTTCTCCAGGTTTATCAACAGCTCCGACTACAATTTCGCTACAGTGGAAACCACCAACAATCTAAAAGCGCTCAAGGTTTCTGGCTTGAAATGCCAGAATGTTTTCAACATCCAGGACCACTACAAGGTCTGGGGCAGTGACAACAACAAACTGAACTCCCTGGTTGACCTCGCCTCGGCCATCATCGACCCCTACTACATGAAGATGAAGGATGAGATCAATAAGGACAAGAACACCTGGCACAGTGTTTGGCATGAGAGACTCGATGAACAACACATCAAGTACGCGGCCAAGGACACGTACACAAGCTACGAGATGTACAGGGCGATCATTGACATGAGGAAGTGTCTTCTTCATGCCCCAAACGAGGGATTGAGCCACAGAGCAGTGGCGAGAGCGTCACAAGAAGTAGATGACTAGACGATCGTTTCTCCTACTTTAGAATGCATGCAATTGTTTATTGAGATGTGTGCGGATGATCTGTACAGTCACTTATGTAATTGGATGTTTATTTCAGTTATATATATACATGTTATTCTTCTGTAGACAGAGCAAATCACACGGCTTATTAGCAGCAATCATTGGTCTTCGCACACATTTCTGATCATGGACCTGTTTGCTGCGTATCACACACATCTTGTTCAGTTGAACCGTTTCCATTGTGTTGCACAATAAAGGCTGCAAAGAGGGATCTACAGCAGCAAGGTCTATCGAGGTCTTTGTTTTGTAATTTTTGACATTTTTTGTTCTTTGAACACATGTTGATTGGCTTGAAGAAGGTCTATCTCGTTACTTTTTGATAATTGTTTATACGCAAGCAACTAGTTTGCATTTCTCAAAGTTTTTTATACAAACAGAATCACACACGAACTTACTATAGTAACCGTCTATGTCATAATTTCTCATCGCAAACAGTTCATCCGAGTGGGAAGTTTGTTGTGTATCACACAAATCTGGTTTACACGAATCGTTTGTGTTCTTTTGGCTGATCGCAAATGCCGCATATCACAGACATCTTTTTAAGATGAACCATTTCTCTTCTCTTGCCTAATCGAAAACAGTTTGTCCGAGTGAATGATATGTTGTATATCACACACACCTTGATCTGGTTGTCCATTTCTGTTACATTCCCTAATAGCACACAATTCATCAGAGCAAACTGTATGTCGTATAGTGCACGCACATTGATATGGCTGCCCGTTTATGTTGTTCTTCCTCATTGCAAACAATTCTGTTGGATCAACCATATGCCCAGCATCGCACACGCAAGTAAAATCTGAATCGTGTTTGATTTCTTCGCCATCGCAAACGTTTTACACCTTTTTGACAGGTTTTTTACACCATCGTTAGCGATTATTGCATCACACATAGTTTCGTCGAAGGGTCTCTGATCGTAGTGTTGCGTTAGCAGCATCCTGCAGTAGTGCATGGAAAGTGTTGGGAATTACTGGTCATTTTTGTTAACAAGAAAGTATGCCTCTCAATTTTTTTATCTCTCAATTTAAGCTTTCAGCTTAGGCACCTCTACAAATCCCTACTTCCCTCTACAAAGGGCCCATCTATTTACTTTATGCAATTTTTATTTTTATTCGAGTCTCCATCTTCTCTTATAAAGCACAAACCAAGGGGCACTATGATCGTACTTGACCACTCGATGTAGCTAATGTGAGAGTGTGTTTCATGAATGGATCAATGATTGAGCATTTTGAAAGACATGGTTGCTTGTTGATATGCTTGAGTATTTAAATCTTTATGTCAAAACTAGATTATTGCTTTGAACCATATAAAAGTCCAAATGTCCATGGTACAAAAGAAAAATAATATGTGATGAACATGTTAGGCAGTATTGCACATCAAAAATTATGTTTTTATCATTTACCTACTCGAGGATGAGCAGGAATTAAGCTTGGGGATTGCTATCTCTTGAGCATGCGTTGGTTTTTCCCTTGAAGAGGAAAGGGTGATGCAGCAAAGTAGTGTAAGTATTTCCCTCAGTTTTTGTGAACCAAGGTATCAATCCAGTAGGAGGCTCCTCAAAAGTCCAACGCACCTACACAAACAAACAAGAACCTCGCAACCAACGCGATAAAGGGGTTGTCAATCCCTTCACGGAAACTTGCGAAAGTGAGATCTGATACAGATAATATGATAAGATATTTTTTTGGTATTTTTATGATATAGATTGTAAAATAAAATATGCAAATAAAAGTAGATGGAAAGCTTATATGATAAAAGATAGACCCGGGGGCCATATGTTTCACTAGTGGCTTCTCTCAAGATAGCATAAGTATTACGGTGGGTGAACAAATTACTATCGAGCAATTGATAGAAAAGTGCATAGTTATGAGAATATCTAGGCATGATCACGTATATAGGCATCACGTCCATAACAAGTAGACCGACTCCTGCCTGCATCTACTACTATTACTCCACACATCGACCGACTCCTGCCTGCATCTAGAGTATTAAGTTCGTAAGAACAGAGTAACGCATTAAGCAAGATGACATGATGTAGAGGGATAAACTCATGCAATATGATATAAACCCCATATTTTTATCCTCGATGGCAACAATACAATATGTGCCTTGTTGTCCCTGCTGTCACTGGGAAAGGACACCGCAAGATTGAACCCAAAGCTAAGCACTGCTCCCATGGCAAGAAAGATCAATCTAGTAGGCCAAACCAAACTGATAATTCGAAGAGACTTGAAAATATAACCAATCATACATAAAAGAATTCAGAGGAGATTCAAATATTTCTCATAGATAAACTTGATCATAAACCCACAATTCATCGGATCTCGACAAACACACCGCAAAAAAGAGTTACATCGAATAGATCTCCAAGAAGAGGAAGGAGAACTTTGTATTGAGAATCAAAGAGAGAGAAGAAGCCATCTAGCTAATAACTATTGACCCGAAGGTCTATGGTAAACTACTCACAACTCATCAAAGAGGCCTTGGTGGTGATGGAGAGGCCCTCCATGGTTCATTCCCCCTCCGGCGGAGTGCCGGCGAAGGCTCCAAGATGGGATCTATACCGAAGGTTGCGGTGGTGGAATTAGGTTTTCATGGTGCTCCTGGATGGTTTTGGGGTACGTAGGTACATATAGGAGGAAGAAGTAGGTTGGTCGATGCTCGAGGGGCCCATGAGGGGGGGGCCACCCTTACAGCGCGCCGGGCACCCTTGTGGCTACCTTGTCTGCTTCTTGACGTCCACTCCAAGTCTCCTGGTTTGCATTTGTTCCAAAAAGATCGCTCCTGAAGGTTTCATCGCATTTGGACTTCGTTTGATATTCTTTTTCTTCGAAACACTAAAATAGGCAAAAAAAATAGCAATTCGGGCTGGGCCTCCGGTTAGTAGGTTAGTCCCAAAAATGATATAAAAGTGTAAAGTAAAGCGCATAAACATCCAAAACAGGTAATATAATAGCATGGAACAATCAAAAATTATAGATACGTTGGAGACGTATCAAGCATCCCCAAGCTTAATTCCTGCTCGTCCTCGAGTAGGTAAATGATAAAAAAAGAATTTTTGATGTGGAATGCTACCTAGCATAATTCTCAATGTAATTTTCTTCATTGTGGCATCAATGTTCAGATACAAATGATTCAAAATAAAAGTTCATATTGATATGATAAACAATAATACTTCAAGCATACTAACAAAGTAATCATGTCTTCTCAAAATATCATGGCTAAAAAAAGTTATCCCTACAATATCATATAGTCTGGCTATGCTCTATCTTCATCACACAAAGTATTTAATCATGCACAACCCCGATGACAAGCCAAGCAATTGTTTCATACATTAGTATTCTCAAAAAATTTCAACTTTCACGCAATACATGAGCGTGATCCATGGACATAGCACTATATGTGGAATAGAATGGTGGTTGTGGAGAAGACAAAAAAGAGGAACATAGTCTCACATCGACTAGACGTATCAAGGGCTATGGAGATGCCCATTAATAGATATCAATGTGAGTGAGTAGGGATTGCCATACGGATGCACTAGAGCTATAAATGTATGAAAGCTCAACAAAAGAAACTAAGTGGGTGTGCATCCAACTTGCTTGCTCACGAAGACCTAGGGCGTTTTGAGGAAGCCCGTCATTGGAATATACAAGCCAAGTTCTATAATGAAAAATTCCCACTAGTATATGAAAGTGACAACATAGGAGACTCTCTATTATGAAGACCATGGTGCTACTTTGAAGCACAAGTGTGGTAAAAGGATAGTAGTATTGTCTCTTCTCTCTTTTTCTCTCATTTTTTAATTTTTTTATTTGCCCTTTCTTTTTTTCATGGCCTTTCTGTTTTTTTTTTTGAAGTTTGAAGTCTCATCTCGACTTGTGGGCGAATCATAGTCTCCATCTTTCTTTCCTCACTTGGGACAATGCTCTAATAATGAAGATCATCACACTTTTATTTATTTACAACTCGATACTTAGAACAAAATATGACTCTATATGAATGCTTCTGGTGGTGTATCGGGATATGCAATGAACCAAGAGTGACATGTATGAAAATCATGATGGTGGCCTTGCCACAAATACGATGTCAACAACATGATTATGCAAGAGCTATATGACAATGATGATGCATGTCATGATAAACGGAACAGTGGAAAGTTGCATGGCAATATATCTCGGAATGGCTATGGAAATGCCATAATAGGTAGGTCTGGTGGCTGTTTTGAGGAAGGTATATGGTGAGTGTATGGTACCGGCGAAAGTTGTGCGACACAAGAGAGGCTAGCAATGGTGGAAGGGAGAGAGTGCGTATAATCCATGGACTCAACGTTAGTCATAAAGGACTCATATACTTATTGCAAAAATCTACAAGTAATCAAAAACCAAGAATTACGCGCAGGCTCCTAGGGGGATAGATTGGTAGGAAAAGACCATCGCTCGTCCCCGACCGCCACTCATAAGGAAGACAATCAATAAATAAATCATCCTCCAACTTCATCACAAAGCGGTTCACCATACGTGCATGCTATGGGAATCACAAACTTCAACACAAGTATTCCTTAAATTCATTATTACCCAACTAGAATGACTCTAATCACCATCCTCATATCTCAAAACAATTATCAAGCATCAAATTGATCATAGCATCCAATTCACTTTCTATGATAGTTTTTATTATACCCAACTTGGATTCTCATCATTCTAGGACCAATTTTATAACCATATCAAATACCATGCTGTTCTAAAAGACTCTCAAAATAATATAAGTAAAGCATGAGAGATCAAAAATTTGTAAAAAATTAAGCCACCGCCGTGCTCTAAAAGATATAAGTGAAGCACTAGAGCAAAAAGTATCTAGTTCAAAAGATATATGTGAAGCACATAGAGTATTCTAATAAATTCTAAATCATGTGGGTTTCTCCAAAAGGTGTGTACAGAAAGTATGATTGTGGTAATCTAAAAAGCAAAGACTCATATCATACAAGACGCTCCAAGCAAAACACATATCATGTGGCGAATAAAAATATAGCTCCAAGTAAAGTTAACGATAGACGAAGACAAAAGAGGGGGTGCCTTCCGGGGCACCCCCAAGCTTAGGCTCTTGGTCATCCTTGAATATCTTAGGGTTCCATGGGCATCCCCAAGCTTAGGCTCTTGCCACTCCTTATTCCATATCCATGAAATCTTTACCCAAAACTTGAAAACTTCACAACACAAAACTCAACAGGAAATCTCATAAGCTTCGTTAGTGCAAGAAAGAAAACCACCACATAAGGTACTGTAATGAACCCATTCTTTATTTATATTGGTGTTAAACCTACTGTATTCCAACTTCTCTATGGTTCATACCCCCCGATAGTAGCCGTAGATGCATCAAAATAAGCAAACAACACACGAAAAACAGAATCTATCAAAAACAGAACAGTCTGTAGAAATCTGTAACTCTCGAACACTTCTGGAACTCCAAAAATCCTACCACAATAGGAAGTCCTAGTAAATTTGTCTATTGATCTAGAACAAAAAGAATCAACGCAAAAGCACGTTTCTGTGATTTATTGATTTTTTTTTCTCGTGCATGCAAAGTTTCTGTTTTTCAGCAGAATCAAATTAACTATCACCCAAGGTTATCCTATAGGTTCTACTTGGCACAAACACTAACTAAAACATAAAAACACATCTAACCAGAGACTAAATAATTTATTTATTACTAAACAGTAACAAAAAGCAAGGAACAAAAATAAAATTGGGTTGCCTCCCAACAAGCGTTATTGTTTAACGCCTTAGCTAGGCATAAAAGCGAGAATAGATCTAAGTGTTGCCATCTTTGGCATTCAATTCCTCAGTAGAGCACTTATAACCCATAGGACTTTCTTTATTTTTAGTAATTATTAAACTCTTAGGCAAAAAATCAAGATAATCGTTTGTAGCAAAAGTTTCCTTAATAAGAGCAAAGAAATTGGAATGAACGCTTATTGACTTGAGATCCGCATTTTCCTTACTAGAAGATTCACCCTTATTTTTAGGAACATACATTAATTTAGCAATTTTTGTAGGAGGAGTTGGAGTATTTTTCATGTATGAGAAGGTAGACCCTAAATTAGTAATAATATCCTCAAGTTTACCGATTCTTGTGTAATCTTGACCTATCCTTTCATTAACTATAGATTCCTTCTCTTTAAAACTTTTCAAAGTAACTCCAACCTTAGATCCATATTGAGTAATTTGGTTGTGGATCTTTTTATCCAAATTTTCAATTAACTCGATAGTAGCAACTTTATTTTCAATAATTTCAAGCCTTTGCATCACATGTTCTAAAGTTAAAACTGTTCCGCTAACCAAAAGAGGCGGTAGACTGAACAAATCTGTCATGGCATTATAAGCATCAAAAGTATGGCTACCCAAAAAATTCCCTCCGGTAATGGTGTCAAGAATGTATCTATTCCAAGGAGTAATGCCTACATAAAAATTGCGAAGAAGAACGGAAGTAGATTTATTCCTAGTAGATCTATTTTGAGCATTGCAAATTATATGCCAAGCATCTTTTAGATTTTCTCCCTCCCTTTGTTTAAAATTAAGAACTTCATGATCGGGGGTATTAGTGATGATAGGAGGACTAGCCATGATAACGGGATAAGCAACTAACACATGAGCACACAAAAAGGTAAGAAAAGAAGAGAGGAGAACGGGAAAGAGAGGGCGAATAAAACGGCAAGGGTGAAGTGGGGGAGAGGAAAACGAGAGGAATATGGCAAATAATGTAATGCGAGGGAGATGAGTTTGTGATGGGTACTTGGTATGTCTTGACTTGAGCGAAGACCTCCCCGGCAACGGTGCCAGAAATCCTTCTTGCTACCTCTTGAGGATGCGTTGGTTTTTCCCTTGAAGAGGAAAGGGTGATGCAGCAAAGTAGCGTAAGTATTTCCCTCAGTTTTTGAGAACCAAGGTATCAATCCAGTACGGGGCTCCTCAAAAGTCCCACGCACCTACACAAACAAACAAGAACCTCGCAACCAATGTGATAAAGGGGTTGTCAATCCCTTCACGGAAACTTGCGAAAGTGAGATATGATAGAGATAATATGATAAGATAAAATTTTTTGGTATTTTATTATATAGACTGGAAAAAAAAGATGCAAATAAAAGTAGATGGAAAGCTTATATGATAAAAGATAGACCCAGGGGCCATAGGTTTCACTAGTGGCTTCTCTCAAGATAGCATAAGTATTACAGTGGGTGAACAAATTACTTTCGAGCAATTGATAGAAAAGTGCATGGTTATGAGAATATCTAGGCATGATCATGTATATCTGCATCACGTCCGTAACAAGTAGACCGACTCCTGCATGCATCTACTATATTACTCCACACATCGACCGACTCCTTCTTGCATCTAGAGTATTAAGTTCATAAGAACATAGTAACGCATTAAGCAAGATGACATGATGTAGAGGGATAAACTCATGCGATATGACAACAATACAATACCTGCCTTGCTGCCCCTGCTGTCACTAGGAAAGGACACCGCAAGATTGAACCCAAAGCTAAGCACTTCTCCCATGGAAATAAAGATCAATGTAGTAGGCCAAACCAAACTGATAATTCGAAGAGACTTGAAAAGATGACCAACCATACATAAAAGAATTCAGAGGAGATTCAAATATTTCTCATAGATAAACTTGATCATAAACCCACAATTCATCGGATCTCGACAAACACACTGCAAAAAAGAGTTACATCGAATATATCTCCAAGAAGAGGAAGGAGAACTTTGTATTGAGAATCAAAGAGAGAGAAGAAGCCATATAGCTAATAACTATGGACCCGAAGGTCTGTGGTAAACTACTCACAACTCATTGGAGAGGCCATGGTGGTGATGGAGAGTCCCTCCATGGTCGATTCCCCCTCCGGTGGAGCGCCGGCGAAGGCTCCAAGATGGGATCTCGCGGATACAGAAGGTTGCGGCAGTGGAATTAGGTTTTCGTGGTGCTCCTAGATGGTTTCGGGGTACGTAGGTATATATAGGAGGAAGAAGTAGGTCAGTGGATGCTCGAGGGGGCCACGAGGGTGGGGGCGCACCCACCCTTACAGGGCGCGCCAGGCACCCTCGTGGTCGCCTCGTCCGCTTCTTGATGTCCACTCCAAGTCTCCTGGTTTGCCTTTGTTCCAAAAAGATCGCTCCCGAAGGTTTCATCGCGTTTGGACTCCGTTTGATATTATTTTTCTCCGAAACATTGAAATAGGCAAAAAAACAGCAATTCGGGCTGGGCCTCCGGTTAGTAGGTTAGTCCCAAAAATGATATAAAAGTGTAAAGTAAAGCCCATAAATATCCAAAACAGGTAATATAATAGCATGGAACAATCAAAAATTATAGATACGTTGGAGGCGTATCAGGGATGCTGATACGTCTCCAATGTATCTATAATTTTTGATTGTTCCATGCTATTATATTATCATTCTTGGATGTTTTACAATCATTTTATAGTTACTTTATATCATTTTTGGGACTAACCTATTGACATAGTGCCAAGTGCCAGTTGCTCTTTTTGCTTGTTTTTTACTTCGCAGAATAACAGTAGCAGAAGGAGTCCAAACACAGCGAATCTTTTTGGAGATTTTTTTGGACCAAAAGACATATAGTGGCCAAAGAAGTACCAGAGGGGAGGCGCGAGGGGAGCACAACCCACCAGGGCACGCTAGGAAGCCCAGGCATGCCCAGGTGGGTTGCGCCCACCTCGGTGACCTCCCGCATTGCCTTTCGTCCTATAAATTACCAGATAATCCAGAAACCCTAGGGGAGTCGACAAAACACAATTCCAGCTGCCGCAAGTCCCAGAACCGTGAGATCAAACCTAGACACCATCACGGAGGGGTTCATCATCCTCATTGGTGCCTCTCCGATGATGCGTGAGTAGTTCATCATAGAACTATCGGTCCGTAGGCAGTAGCTAGATGGCTTCTTATCTATTTTTATTGTAAATACAGTGGTCTCTTAGAGATCTATTTGATGTAACTCTTTTTGCAGTGTGTTTGTTGGGATCCGATGAACTTTGAGTTTTTGATCACATCTATATCCATGAAAGTTATTTGAGTTTTCTTGATCTCTTATATGCATGATTACTTATAGCCTCATATTTGTTCTTCGAATCTTTGGTTTAGTTAGGCCACCTAGATCGATTTTTCTTACCATGGGAAGAGGTGCTTTGTGATGGGTTTGATGTTGCGGTATTCTTTCCCAATGACAGAAGGGGCAGCAAGACACGCATGTATCGTTGCTATTAAGGATAACAAGATGTGGCTATTCCTACATGAATAGATCTCGCATACATCATGTCATTGTTCTTATTGCATTACTCCATTTCTCCATGAATTTAATACACTAGATGCATGTTGGATAGCGGTCGATGTGTGGAGTAATAGTAGTAGATGCAGGTAGGAGTCGATCTTCTAATCTTGGACGTGGTGCCTATATAATGATCATTGCCTGGATATTGTCATAATTATTCGATCTTCTATCAATTGCCCAACAGTAATTTGTTTACCCATCATGTGCTATTTCTTGAGAGAAGCCAATAGTGAAATCTACGGCCCTCGGGTCTACTTTCCCATCATATATTTTCAGATCTATATTGCTATTTGCCTTTTCTTTTATTTGCATCTTTTATTTTCAGATCTATATTATCAAAAAATCCAAAAATACATTGCTGAATTTTATTTGCCATTATTCTATTTGCATCTATTAATCTATCACAAATATGTTCCCGTCAACTCTCCAATTTCTGGTGCCGTTACCGGAGAGGGATTGACAATATATCCGTCGGCTTGCAAGTATTTGTTCTTTGTGTGCAAGTACTGTTTGCATAGTGTTGCTCGTTTCTCCTACTGGATTGATACCTTGGTTTCATAACTGAGGGAAATACCTACGGTAGATGTGCTGCATCATCCCTTCCTCTTTGAGGAAATACGACGTATTCAACCGATATCAGCTACCTAGCCACGTCCCTTAATGCTTCATGTACTTTTGTTTTCCTCCCAAGGCCCTTATTTCCCTTTTTACATTACTTTCGTGCCCTGTGTCGTTGCGACCTAGCCACCGAGGCCAGCTATAACCGTTGCTCGTATCTTGGGAGCGTGCGCTTAGCAAGGCCAGAGGGTTTAGGGCTCTTAGGGCTGGTAGGAGCCCCTAAGTCGCGATGCTTAGGGTCCCCCCTTGATGCGTAGGTGGCTCGTGCCAGGGAAATCAGGATGCCATGAGACAGAAACGAGAGGGAGAGAGCCTGAGGGGTGCTTTAGACTTAGCTCCTTCGATGTGCGCAGCTTGGAGCGAGTCCCCCGTATGGTGCGGCTCGTGAGGCACAACCCGTCGTGAAGCCTTCTGCCCGCTGGGCGCCACTCACGATGCCTCCCAAATGGGGTATCCTGAGGCCTTCGCTATCCTGCACTAGGGAAATTGCCAAGTTTTCGCAAGTAGTATAGCGGGGCGTGCTCACGAGGTCGCTTGTGGGTGTTACGTGAGGAGACAGAAGCACCAAGGACCTGGTGAATTGACGTACACGGGAGCAGACCCGCGAGCCAGAGATCGGTCGCTTGGATTTTGCAGTGTTGCTGGGACTGACCCGAGCACACACACCGTGCCCAGCCCCCACTCGCGTGACAAACACGGGGGAGATTACAAGCACGCCCCCTACTGAGGCATACTCAGGTGCAAGCACACATGGCTCTGAAGGAAAAAAGCTTTACTGATGCATGAAGCAGGTTCATTACATAACAGCAAGATACATGCTGTCGTGTGATACGTTGTCGTCGTATCTATAATTTTTTATTGTTTCATGCCAATATTCTACAACTTTCATATACGTTTGGCAACTTTTTATATAATTTTTGGGACTAACATATTGATTCAGTGCCTAGTGCCAGTTCCTGTTTGTTGCATGTTTTTAGTTTCGCAGAAAGTCCATGTCAAACGAAGTCCAAATGCGATAGAAACTTACAGAGTTTTTTTTGGAATATATGTGATTTTTGGGAATTGTAATCAACGCGAGATAATGCCCGAGGTGACGGCAAGGCAGGGGGCACGCCCTGGGCCCTTATGGCCACCCCATAAGGCAGTTGGTGCCTTTCTTCGGCCGCAAGAAAGCTAATATCTGGATAAAAATCGTGTTAAAATTCCAGTCTGATCGGAATTACGGATCTCTGGGAATTTAAGAAACGGTGAAAGGCCGGAATTGGGGAACGCAGAAACAGAAGGAAATATAGAGAGAGGTCCAATCTCGGAGGGGCTCTCGCCCCTCTGCCACCATGCAGGCCAAGGACCAGAGGGAAAACCCTCCTCCCATCTAGGGGGGGAGGTCAAGGAAGAAGAAGGAGGAGGGGGCTCTCTCCCCCTCTCTCCTGGTGGCACCGAAACGCCGCCGGGGCCATCATCATGACGGTGATCTACACCAACAACTTCGCCGCTGTCATCACCAACTCTTTCCCCCTCTATGAAGCGGTGTAACACCTCTTCTCCCTGCTGTAACCAATACTTAAACATGGTTCTCAACGCTATATATTATTTCCCAATGATGTATGGCTATCCTATGATGTTTGAGTAGATCCATTTTGTCCTATGGGTTGATTGATGATCGTGATTGGTTTGAGTTGCATGTTTTATAATTGGTGCTACCCTATGGTGCTCTCCGTGTCGCGCAAGCGTGAGGGATCCCCGCTGTAGGGTTTTGAATATGTTCATTGTTTGCTTATTGCCTGTGTTGGCGGGGTGATAGCAGCCTAAACACGGATAAGTGGGTTATGGCGTATGGGAATAAAGAGGACTTGATAGTTTAATGCTATGGTTGGGTTTTACCTTAATGATCTTTAGTAGTTACGGATGTTTGCTAGAGTTCCAATCATAAGTGCATATGATCCAAGTAGAGAAAGTATGTTAGCGTATGCCTCTCCCTCATATAAAATTGCAATAATGATTACCGGTCTAGTTATCAATTGCCTAGGGACAAATAACTTTCTAGAGACAAAAAGCTCTCTACTAAAACTAACTTATTTGTTTATTTATCTAAACAACCCCTAGTTTTTATTTACATGCTCTTTATTAGCTTGCAAACCTATCCTACAACACCTACAAAGTACTTCTAGTTTCATACTTGTTCTAGGTAAAGCGAACGTTAAGCGTGCGCAGAGTTGTATCGATGGTCGATAGAACTTGACGGAATATTTGTTCTACCTTTAGCTCCTCGTTGGATTCGGCACTCTTACTTATTGACAAAGGCTACTATAGACCACCTATACTTGTGGGTTATCAAGACCTTTTTCTAGTTTCGTTGCCGGGGAGCAATAGCGTGGGGTGAATATTCTTGTGTCTGCTTGTTTGCTTTATCACTAAGTAGATTTTATTTGTTGTTCTAAGTTGTTCTTTATATTTAGTTATGGATATGGAACATGAAATACCAAAAAAATAGGTGTACTTGCTACTCATGGAGATGGGGAACCTCCTAAAACCCTCGATGCTCATTATGTGAAAGATATTATGCACTACTTTAATAATCCTGAGAAAACCACATTCAATTATATAATGGGAGACACTGATAACCCACAAGTATATGGGATCACAACAGTCTTCGAGGGTAGAGTATTCAACCCAAATTTATAAATTTGACACAAGGGGAGCCAAAGAATATTTGCAAGTATTAGCAGCTAAGTTGTCAATTCAACCACACCTGGAGATTAATTATCTGCCGTAAAGTGATCAGTAGCAAAGTAGTATGATAGTTTTGATAATAGTGGTAGCAGTAACAGTGATAGAAGTAGTTTTGTAGTAGTAATGATAATAACAACAGCAGTAGTAACTTAGCAAAATCAATATGTCGGAAAATCGTAGGCACTGGATTGGTGATTCGTTGGATGATATTCATCATGAGACAGTCATAACCTAGGGCGATACGGCACTAGCTCCTGTTCATAAATATAATGTAGGCATGTATTCCGTAAATAGTCATACATGCTTATGGAAAGAACTTGCATGACATCTCTTGTCCTAACCTCCCATGGCAGCGGGGTCCTATTGGAAACTAAGGGATATTAAGGCCTCCTTTTAATAGAGAACCGGAACAAAGCATTAGCACACGGTGAATACATGAACTCCTCAAACTACGGTCATCACCGGGAGTGGTCTCGACTATTGTCACTCCGAGGTTGCAGATCATAACACGTAGTAGGTGACTATAGCTTGCAAGATCGGATCTAGAACATGGATATAAGGGTGATAACATAAATGGTTTAGATCTGAAATCATGGCACTCAGGCCCAAAGTGACAAGCATTAAGCATGGCAAAGTCATAGGAACATCAATCTCGGAACATAGTGGATACTAGGGATCAGGCCCTAACAAAGCTAGCTCGATTACATGATGAATCTCATCCAACTCCTCACCGACCAGCGAGACTATGAAGCAATTACCCACTCCCGATGGGGAGCATCATGGAATTGGTGATGGAGAAGGGTTGGTGATGATGAAGATCGAATATCCCCCTCTCTGGAGCCCCAAACGGACTCCAGATCTGGCCTCCTGATGAAGAATAGGAGACGGCGACGGCTCCATCTCATGAAACGTGATAATTATTTCTCCCTAGTTTTTTCTGGAAAAATAGGATTTTGTAGCGTCGGTTTCAGGGTCTGCGGGGCCACCAGGTGGGGACAACCTACTTGGGTGAGCCTAGAGTGGGTGGCGCGCCCTGGTGGGTTGTGCCCACCCAGGTGGCCCCCTCCGGTGGTTCTTGGCTCCTAAAATTCTCTTTTATTGTATAAAAAATCCTCACAAAGTTTCATTCCATTCCGAGAACTTTCATTTCTGCAAGAAAACAACATTATGGTAGTTCTGCTGAAAAAAGCGTCAGTCCGGGTTAGTTTCATTCAAATCATGCAAAGTAGAGTCCAAAACAAGAGGAAAAGCGTTAGGAAAAGTAGATACGACAGAGACATATCAGACACGTTGGGTCAATGTGAATGCTTTAGGGATTATCACTTGACTCAAAAAGGGAAACTCTTATTGGATCAAATCCATATGTTGCATTGGTATGCTCAGAATTTATGCTTGAGATATGATTATACTTGTTGCTCTGGGATGAAGGCTCCACACCTTCCCTTTTCATGCAAATTTAACGATAATGAAACCTTGGCTTCTTATGCTAGGTATGATTACTATGGTGTGGAATGAATAGAAGAATTTGTTGCTTTTAAGGGTGCTTATGAAATTGAATCTTTGTTTGGAAAGTATGAAGCTTTTGATGATGATGTTTATAGGCCTGAAAATTTTGCTATACTTAAATATTGCTATGATAATTATGAATACAATGTCGATATTGGTGTGTTTATTGAGAAAGCCTCCACTGTCTAAGAAGAAACTAACATTTTGCAGGAATCTATGGAAGAAGAAATTCATGACACTGTGAGCTCATTAGATGAAAAAGATGATGAGGAGAGCGAAGAACAAAAGGAGGAAGAGCGGATTAGCTAACCGTTCCCACCTTCTAAAGAGAGTAACTCTTCAACTCATACATTGTTTAATTTTTCTTCATGCTTACCGAAGGATGAATGCTATGATGATTGCTATGATCCCTTGGATTCATTTGAAATATACCTTTTTGATGAACTTGATGCTTGATATGCTTGTGGCCATGATGCCAATATGAATAATGCTTATGGAGATGAACTTCCTATAGTTCCTTATGTTAAGAATGAAAGTGTTACTATTGCACCCATGCATGATAGTCCTATTATCTTTTTGAATTCTCCCAACTACACTATATCGGAGAAGTTTTTGCTTATTAAGGACTATATTGATGGGTTGCATTCTACTATTGCACATGATAATTTTGATAAATATAATATGCATGTGCTTGCTGCTCCTACTTGCAATTATTACAAGACAGAACTACATCTCCACCTCTCTATGTTTCCAATACAATAAAATTGCAATAAACAGCTTATGCTATGTATCAGCATTTACTTTGTGTGAATGAATTGTTCTTTTATGACATGCCGATGCATAGGAAGAGAGTTAGACTTAGTTGTTGCATGATATATATTACTTTGTGCTCAACACTAAATCACAAATAATTGTTAATTAAAATTGGCTTTGATATACCTTGGGATTCGGGTGGATCTATTACTTGAGCACTATATGCCTAGCTTAGTGGATTTAAAGAAAGCGCTGCCAGGGAGACAACCCAGAAGTTTTAGAGAGTCATTTATTTATGTTGTGTGCTTATAAAAAGTTTAAAAACTAAAAAGTAAAGTGGGGAACTTAAAACTTTTAAAAAAGAAAGGTGAAAGTGGGAAAGACGAACACCGTTGAAGTGGGGGACGTCCTTGAACTTTGTTCATACCCATGGAAACTTTGCGAATCTTGATTACAGAAACTTTTCAAAAAAAATAATTATCCCCTTGTATAAATCCATTGTATTATAAAATTAATGTGCCAAGATTTTCCTTTAGGATGATTAGATTGCTTATTTGGTTTGTGCAGTGCAAAAACAGAAACTTTGGCTGTAGCTCGTGAATTTTCATTTTTTTACTGGAACGCCGAATGTTCCTGAATTTTTTACGCAGTACTGATATGAAAATTGTTTATTTTGTCCTAATGTTTTAGAATTTTTTGATTTACGGAAGTAGGGTAGATGTTCAGATTGCTATAGACTGTCCTGTTTAAGACATATTCTGTTTTTGATGCATTGTTTTGCTAGTTTTGATGAAACTATTGATTTTATCAGTGGTATAAGACATGGTTAAGTTATAACACATTAGCTACAATGCAAAAACAAAATGTTAATGGGTTTACATTAATACTTAAAGTGGTGATTTGCTTTGTTATACTAACAGATCTCACGAGGGTTTTGTTAAGTTTTGTGTGATTGAAGTTTTCAAGTTTTGGGTGAGATCACGATGGATGAAGGAATAAGGAGTGGCAAGAGCCTAAGATTGGGTATGCCCGAGGCACCACAAGGTAACATTCAAGGACTCCCAAGCAACTAAGCTTGGGGATGCCCCAGAAGGCATCCCCTCTTTCTTCTAACGATCATCGGTAATTTTACTTAGAGCTATATTTTTATTCGTCACATGTTATGCGTAAATCTTGGAGCGTCGTGTGCCTTTTCTTTTTCTTTTAATAATGCACCATGCTAGTAAGAGATAGTCCTTGGTTGATTTATATAATGATCTTTGCACTTCACTTATATATTTTGAGTATGGCTTTATAGAATGCTTCATGTGCTTCACTTATATCATTTGAAGTTTGGATTACCTGTTTCTCTTCACATAGAAAACAGACATTTGTAGAATGCTCTTTTGCTTCACTTATATTTGTTAGAGAGTGGGCATATCTTTTGTAGAAAGTATTAAACTCTCTTGCTTCACTTATATCTATTTAGAGGGTCAACAGGAATTGGTCATTCACATGGTTAGTCATAAAATCCTACATAAAACTTGCAGATCACTGAATATGATATGTTTGGTTCCTTGCAATAGTATTGCGATATAAAGATGGTGATATTAGAGTCATGCTAATAAGTAGTTGTGGATTGGTAAGAATACTTGTGTTAAAGTTTGTGATTCCCGTAGCATGCACGTATGGTGAACCGTTATGTAATGAAGTTGGAGCATGAGGTATTTATTGATTGTCTTCCTTATGAGTGGCGGTCGAGGACGAGCGATGGTCTTTTCCTACCAATCTATCCCCCTAGGAGCATGCGTGTAGTAATTTGTTTCAATGGCTAATAGACTTTTGCAATAAGTATGTGAGTTCTTTATGAATAATGTTGAGTCCATGTATTATACGCACTCTCACCCTTCCACCATTGCTAGCCTATCTAGTACCGTGCAACTTTCGCCGGTGCATTAAACCCACCATATTCCCTTCCTCAGAACAGCCACCATATCTACCAATTATGACATTTCCATAGCCATTCCGAGATATATTGCCATGCAACTTCCACCGTTCCATTTATTATGACACGCATCATCATTGTCATATTGCTTTGCATGATCGTAAGATAGCTAGCATGATGTTTCCATGGATTGTCCATTTTTTGATGTCATTGCTATGCTAGATCATTGCACATTCGGTACACCGCTGGAGGCATTCATATAGAGTCATACTTTTGTTCTAGTATCGAGTTGTAATTTTGAGATGTAAGTAAATAAAAGTGTGATGATCATCATTATTAGAACATTGTCCCATTTGAGGTTATCAAAATAAAAGAGGCCAAAGAAGCCCAAATAAAAAAAGAGGCCAAAAGAAGCCCACCAAAAAAAGAAAACAAAAGAGAAAATAAAAAAATGATAGAAAGAGAGAAGGGACAATGTTACTATCCTTTCTCCACACTTGTGCTTCTAAGTAGCACCATGATCTTCATGATAGAGAGTCTCCTATTTTGTCACTTTCATATATTACTAGCGGGAATTTTTCATTTTAGAACTTGGCCTGTATATTCCAAAGATGGGCCTCCTCAAATGCCCTAGGTCTTCATGAGCAAGCAAGTTGGATGCACACCCACTTAGTTTCCTTTTGAGCTTTCATACATTTATAGCTCTAGTGCATCCGTTGCATGGAAATCCCTACTCACTCACATTGATATCTATTGATAGGCATCTCCATAGCCCGTTGATACGCCTAGTTGATGTGAGACTATCTCCTTCTTTTTGTCTTCTCTACAACCATCATATTCTATTCCACCTATAGTGATATATCCATGGCTCATGCTCATGTATTGCGTGAAAGTTGAAAAGGCCTGAGAACACTAAAAGTATGAAACATTACTTGGCTTGTCATCGGGGTTGTGCATGACGAAATACTTTGTGTGGTGAAGATGGAGCATAGCCAGACTATATGATTTTGTAGGGATAACTTTCTTTGGCCATGTTATTTTGAGAAGACATGATTGCTTTATTAGTATGCTTGAAGTATTATTGTCTTAATGTCAAATGATAGAGTATTGCTTTGAATCACTCATGTATTAATATTCAAGCCATGATTAGATTATGTGATCAAGATTATGCTAGGTAGCATTCCACGTCAAAAATTCTCTTTTTTATCATTTACCTACTCGAGGACGAGCAGGAATTAAGCTTGGGGGTGCTGATACATCTCCGTCATATCTATATTTTTTGATTTTTTTCATGCCAATATTCTACAACTTTCGTATACGTTTGGCAACTTTTTATATAATTTTTGGGACTAACATATTGATCCAGTGCTGGTGTCAATTCCTGTTTGTTACATGTTTTTTGTTTCTCAGAAAATCCATATCAAATGAAGTCCAAACACGAAAAAAACTTACGGAGTTTTTTTTGGAATATATGTGATTTTTGGGAATTGGAATCAACGCGAGATGATGCCTGAGGAAGCGGCAAGGCAGGGGGCGTGCCCCAGGGGGTAGGGCGCGCCCTGGGCCCTTGTGGACACCCCGTAAGGCAGTTGGTGCCCTTCTTCGGCCTTAAGAAAGCTAATATTCGGATAAAAATCGTGTTAAAATTTCAGCCCAATCGGAGTTACGGATCTTCAGGAATTTCAAAAACGGTGAAAGGCCAGAATCGGGGAACGCAGAAATAGAAGGAAACAGAGAGAGAGATCCAATCTCTAAGGGGATCTTGCCCCTCCACTGCCATGGAGGCCAAGGACCAGAGGGGAAACCCTCCTCCCATCTAGGGGGAGGTCAAGGAAGAAGAAGGGGGGCTCTCTCCCCCTCTCTCCCTGTGGCACCGGAACGCCGTCGGGGACATCATCGTGACGGTGATCTACACCAACAACTTCGCCGTTGTCATCACCAACTCTCTCCCCCTCTATGCAGTGGTGTAACACCTCTTCTCCCCGCTGTAATCTCTACTTAAACATGGTGATCAACGCTATATATTATTTCCCAATGATGTATGGCTATCCTATGATGTTTGAGTAGATCTGTTTTGTCCTATAGGTTGATTGATGATCGTGATTGGTTGGAGTTACATGTTTTATTATTGGTGTTGTCCTATGGTGCTCTCCGTGTCACGCAAGCATGAGGGATCCCCGTTATAGGGTTTGCAATATGTTCATGGTTTGCTTATTGTCTGTGTTGCGGGGGTGATAGCAGCCTAAACACGGATAAGTGGGTTATGGCATATGGGAATAAAGAGGACTTGACACTTTAATGGTATGGTTGGGTTTTACCTTAATGATCTTTAGTAGTTACGGATGTTTGCTAGAGTTCCAATCATAAGGTGCATATGATCCAAGTAGAGAAAGTAAGCTTATGTCTCTCCCTCATATAAAATTGCAATAATGATTACCAGTCTAGTTATCAATTTCCTAGGGACAAATAACTTTCTTGTGACAAAAAGTTGTCTACTAAAACTAACTTATTTTTTTATTTTATCTAAACAGACCCTAGTTTCTATTTGCGTGCTCGTTATTATCTTGCAAACCTATCCTACAACACATATAAAGTACTTCTAGTTTCATACTTGTTCTAGGTAAAGCGAACGTTAAGCGTGCGTAGAGTTGTATGGGTGGTCGATAGAACTTGAGGGAATATTTGTTCTACCTTTAGCTCCTCGTTGGGTTTTACACGCTTAGTTATCGAGAAAGGCTACAATTGATCCCCTACACTTATGGGTTATCATCATGTCGACACGGATCAACTTGATGATGTGACGGTCGAGGGCCCCTCAGGTAATTCGACCGCTAGTGTTGAGCATGGGGCATCCGCCAGCACTGAGCATGGGGCTTCCATGAGAGTGGGAAGGAGCTCTCGTGTGCCGATGGCAGTGTTGGTAGAGAGAGCTCTAGAGCTTGTACATCTCCATGTCACTCGTATCCGTGGAGGCATGAACAGAACTTACGGTGATGATGAGTGTTCCATGTGTTCTTTACTGAAACACCCTCCGTCACGAGTGAGGTTGTGGCGGGACAGGGAGTGGGTGTTAACCATTGTGATGCAGGGCTCCAGACTCATGCGCATCAGCCTTGTGAAGGTGACTGCAGCACCCTCCAGGCCGAAAGACATGCACATGAGCCAAGACGAGTCCATGATCTGGTTGATCCATGGAGGAGGGAAGGGTCTCGTGGGGCGAGCCTTGTTGAGGGCAATGAAGTCGACACACATGCACCCGCTGTCGTGCGGCTAGGTGACGGGGGTGGGGCTGATGGTCCACTCGGGGTGGGTAGCTTCATGGGAGATTCCAGCCTCCAGGAGCTTGTTGACCTCCTGGGTGATGACCTCCTACTTCTCGGGCACCTGATGCCTTTGCTTGTGCTTGACGTGTCACGCTATTTGACGCACGGCTGAGCGGTGCTCAACCACCTCCCTCGATAGATCGGGCATGCCTGATGTTGTCCAAGTCGACGCACCGGGCCCAGAGGAAGGTAATGAGCGCGCCTTCCTATTTGAGGGAAGGCCCGCCGCTGACAGCGAGGGAGGGGCCTGGTTCGCCCCCATCCAGCGATGCCTTCTTGGACTCGTCCTGCTCCTGAGAGAACAGGGGCTTCTTCACTGGCGCCTCCTCGACAGGCCCTGGCACGTCTTCATCGGCTGGGTACATGATGGAGGCAGCCTTGTAGGCATGCTCGAGGGTGTGCATCGCGTCCTTATCGTTGCAGCTGACACTGAGGGTACCGCTGTAGTCGGGCATCTTGACGAGGCCATAGGCGTGGTGGGTCACGGCCATGAACTTGGAGAGCACCAGCTAGCCCAAGATGGCGTTGCAAGGTAGGCTGATGTGAGCCACATCGAAGACGATGAACTTCGTACGGTAGTTCTTGCAGGTGCCGAAGGTGACGGGAAGGCACACCTAGCGGAAGCACTAGATGAACGTGCAAAGGTCGCCAGGGCACTGTTGCATGGCCCGTAGGTCGTTGAGTGTGAGGGGGCGGTCACTCATACCCATGAAGTTGGCGACGAACTCCCATGAAGAGATGGACGCCTCGGGGAGGTTCATGAGCCACGTGCGCATGACGTCTTTGGGAGCCATGGGAAACCAGTTCGCCATGACCCGGTCATCCCCTTCGCGGCCTGGATGCTGATGGTGTAAAGCAGGAGGAACTCCATGGGGTTGGCGCTACCGTCGTAGCAAGGAGGGAGCTCCCTCTTGAACTTGTCACACCACATAGTGCAGTGCAAGGCCGAGGGCTAGGTAGCCCCGGGTAGTGATGACGCCTCCGTCAAGGGCCGCGCGGTTCTGGCACTGAACCATGGCAACGTCATGGAGGATGCGGCCCGGACGGTTGCGTGCCTTCTCGAGGATCATGCCTGCGTCCGGGGGCGTGAGGTGGACGATCTGGCAGCTGTCACCTTCGCCGGCCGGCACGGACGACCCTTGGGACGGCTCCGGAGCGCGCGCCGCAAGACGCCGCTCGGCCGCAGCGCGGGCTGATACGTCTCCAATGTATTTATAATTTTTGATTATTCCATGCTATTATATTATCAGTTTTTGATGTTTTATATGCATTAATATGCTATTTTATATTATTTTTGGGACTAACCTATTAACCTGGAGCCCAGTGCCAGTTTCTGTGTTTTTCCTAGTCTTTGAGCTTCGCAGAAAAGGAATACCAAACGGAGTCCAAATGGAATAAAACTTCACGATGATTTTTCTTGGACCAGAAGACACCCAGGAGACTTGGAGTTCAAGTCAGAAGAGCTACGAGGCGGCGACAAGGGTGGAGGGCGCGCCCCCTACCTTGTGGGCCTCTCGTGACCCCCTGACCTAGTTATGCCTCCTATATATTCACATATATCCCCAAACCACCAGAAGCATCCATGAAAACACTTTTCCACCGCCACAACCTTCTGTTCCCGTCAGATCCCATCTTGAGGCCTTTTTTAGCATCCTGCCGGAGGGGGATTCGATCATGGAGGGCATCTACATCAACTCTATTGCCCTTTCAATGAAGCGTGGGTAGTCCACCTCAGACCTATGGGTCCATAGCTAGTAGCTAGATGGCTTCTTATCTCTCTTTGATTATCAATACCATGTTCTCCTCGATGTTCTTGGAGATCTATCCAATGTAATACTCGTTTGCGGTGTGTTTGTCGAGATCCAATGAATTGTGGATTATGATCAGCTTATCTATGAATATTATTTGAATCTCCTCTGAATTCTTATATGCACGATTTGGTATCTTTCTATTTCTCTTCAAATTATCGATTTGGTTTGGCCAACTAGATTGGTATTTCTTGCAACGGGAGAGGTGCTTAGCTTTGGGTTCAATCTTGCGTGATTTCACCCAGTGACAAAGTAGGGATAGCAAGACACGTATTGCATTGTTGCCATCGAGGATAAAAAGATGGGGTTACCATCATATTGCTTGAGTTAATGCCGCTACACCATGTCATCTTACTTACTGCGTTACTCTGTTCTTTATGAACTTAATACTCTAGATGCAGTCAGGAGTCGGTCGATGTGTGGAGTAATAGTAGTTGATGCAGGCAGGAGTCGGTCTACTTGACACGGACGTGATGCCTATATTGCATAATTGTTGCCTTGGATATCATCATAACTTTGCGTTTTTCTATCAGTTGCTCGACAGTAATTTTTTGACCCACCGTACTATTTGCCTTCATGAGAGAAGCCTCTAGTGAAACCTATGACCCCGGGGTCTATTTTCCATCATATTAGTTTCCGGTCTACTATTTTGCAATCTTTTACTTTTGGATCTATAAACCAAAAAACCCAAAAATATTTTATCTTTTGTTCAGTTTTATTTATCTATCTCTATCAGATCTCACCTTTGCAAGTGACCGTGAAGGGATTGACAACTCCTTTATCGCATTGGGTAGTGTTTGATTGTTTGTGCAGGTATTGGTGATTTGCGCATTCTTCTCCTACTAGATTGATACCTTGGTTCTCAAACTAAGGGAAATACTTATCTGTACTTTGCTGCATCACCCTTTCCTCTTCAAGGGAAAAACCAACGCAAGCTCAAGAAGTAGCAGGAAGAATTTCTGGCGCTGTTGCCGGGGAGATCTATGCCAAGTCAAGACCTACCAAGTACCCACCATAAAACACTCATCTCTTGCATTACATTATTGGCCATTTGCCTCTCATTTTCCTCTCCCCGACTTCTAAAATGATTTTCGAAAAGATTTGCCTTTTTCTTTCGCCCTCCTTCAGTTCGTCTTCTCGTTTGCTTTTTGTTTGCTCGTGTGTTAGATCATTTGTCTTGCTTTTATGGCTAGTCCTCCCATAATTTTTAGCACTCCCGATACTGAAGTCCTTAATTTTAAACAAAGGGAGGGGGGAAATTTAAAGGATGCTTCGTATTAATTTGCAATGCTCAGAATAGATCTACTCGAAAGCAATCTACTGTTGTTCTCCTTCGCAATTTTTATGTGGGCATTACTCCTTGGAATAGATATGTTCTAGATACCATTACCAGGGGAACTCTTGGGGAGCCATACTTTTGATTCTTATAATGCTATGATAGATTTGTTAGGCCCACCACCTCTTATGATCAAAGGAACTGTTTTAACCTTGGAACATGTGATGCAAAGGCTAAATATTATTGAGAATAAAATTTCTACCGTAGAGTTGATTGAAAATTTGGATAAAAATATTCATAATCAGATTACTCAATATGGATCTAAGGTAGGAGTTACTTTAAAGAACCTTAGGGAAAAGGAACCCATAGTTAATGAAAAGATAGATCTATATTCTGCTAGAACTGGCAAACTAGAAGATATTATTACCAACTTAGGTTCCGCTTTTTCCTCCATTAAAACGACTCAAGATTTTCCTTCCACTAAGGCTACAAAGTTTGTTTGTGTTCCTAAGAATAAGGGTGAATCTTCTAGTAAAGGTAACGAAGATCTCAAAACAATAAGTGTTCACTCTAACCTTTTTGATATTATTAAGGAACTAATTGCCACAAGTGAATTTCTTGATTTCTTGCCTAGGAGTTTGATCATCAATAAAACCAAAGAATGTCCTAAGGATTACAAGTGTGCAATCGAGGAATTGCATACCAAAGATGACAATACCTAAATCTATGTTTTATGCCTAGCTAAGGGCGTTAAACAATATCGCTTGTTGGGAGGCAACCCAATTTTATTTTTGTTCTTGCCTTTTTGGTTCTGTTTCTCAATAAATAGTTCATCTAGCCTCTGGTTATATGTGTTTTTTTGTTTTAATTAGTGTTTGTGCCAAGTAAGACCTTTGGGATGGCTTACGGTGATAGTTTATTTGATCTTGCTGAAAAAAGAAACTTTTGCACCCAAAAAAGTGATTTTCATAATTCAAAGAAGTGTGATTTTCATCTGAATTTTTTAGACAAGATTATATACAAATTTCCCATGTTGTCCTAATTTTTCATAATTTTTGGAGTTACATAAGTATTCAAAGTTCTCTGATTGTTACAGATTGTCCTGTTTTTGACAGATTTTGTTTTCTTTGTGTTGTTTGCTTATTTTGATGAATCTATGGGTAGTATCGGGGGGTATGAACCATTGAGAAGTTGGAATACAGTAGATATTGCACAAATATAAATAAATAATGAGTTCACAACAGTACCATAAAGTGGTGATTTTCTTTCTTATACTAACTGATCTCATGAGATTTTCTGTTAAGGTTTGTGTTGTGAAGTTCTCAAATTTTGCGTAAGGATTTGATGGACTATGGAATAAGGAGTGGCAAGAGCCAGCTTGGGGATGCCCAAGGCACCCCAAGGTAATATTCAAGGACAACCAAGAGCCTAAGCTTGGGGATGCCCCGGAAGGCATCCCCTCTTTCGTCTTCGTCTATCGGTAACTTTACTTGAGGCTATAATTTTATTCACCACATGATATGTGTTTTGCTTGGAGCGTCTTGTATGATATGACTCTTTGTTTTTTAGTTTGCCAAAGTCGTCCTTGCTGGACACACATTTTGAGAGGGACACACATGAATTGTGATTTATTAGAATACTCTATGTGCTTCACTTATATCTTTTGAGCTAGGCAATTTTGCTCTAGTGCTTCACTTATGTCTTTTTAGAGCACGGCGGTGGCTTTAATTGATAGAAATTGTTGAACTCTCATGATTCACTTATATTATTTTGAGAGTCACTCTACACAGCATGGTAATTTGCTTAGGTTATGAATTTAGTCCTAATATGATAGGCATCCAAGAGGGATATAATAAAACTTTCAAATAAAGTACATTGAATACTAAGAGAAGTTTGATTCCTTATGATTGTTTTGAGATATAAGGACGGTGATATTAGAGTCATGCAAGTGAGTAATTTTGGATTGGTAAGAATACTTGTCTTAAAGTTTGTGATTCCCATAGCATGCATGAATGGTGAACTGTTATGTAACGAAGTCGGAGCATGATATATTTATTGATTGTCGTCCTTTGTGTGGAGGTCGGGACCGCGTGATGGTTAACTCCTACCAACCCTTCCCCTAGGAGCATGCGCGTAGTACTTTGTTTTGATGACTAATAGATTTTTTGCAATAAGTATGTGAGTTCTCTATGACTAATGTTGAGTCCATGGATTATACGCACTCTCACCCTTCCACCATTGCTAGCCTCTCTAGTACCGCGCAACTTTCGCTGGTGCCATACACCCACCGTATACCTTCCTCAAAATAGCGACCATACCTACCTATTATGGCATTTCCATAGCCATTCCGAGATATATTGCCATGCAACTTTCCACTATTCCATTATTATGGCACGCTTCATGATTGTCATATTGCTTTGCATGATCATGTAGTTGACATAGTATTTGTGGCAAAGCCACCGTTCATAATTCTTTCGTACATGTCACTCTTGAGTCATTGCACATCCCGGTACACCGCCGGAGGCATTCATATAGAGTCATATTTTTTTCTAGTATCGAGTTGTAAGTAAATAGAAGTGTGATGATCTTCATTATTAGATCACTGTCCCATGTGAGGAAATCAAAATAAAAGAGGCCAAAGAAGCCAAATAAAAAAAAGAGGCCAAAGAAGCCATTCAAAAAAATGAGAGAAAAGAGAGAAGGGGCAATGTTAGTATCCTTTTTCCACACTTGTGATTCAAAGTAGCACCATGATCTTCATGATAGAGAGTCTCCTATTTTGTCACTTTCATATACTAGTGGGAATTGTTCATTATAGAACTTGGCTTGTATATTCCAACGATGGGCTTCCTCAAATGCCCTAGGTCTTCATGAGCAAGCAAGTTGGATGCACACCCACTTAGTTTATTTTTGAGCTTTCATAAAATTATAGCTCTACTGCATCTGTTGCATGGTAATCCCTACTCACTCACATTGATATCTATTGATGGGCATCTCCATAGCCCGTTGATACACCTATTTGATGTGAGACTATCTCCTTCTTTTTGTCTTCTCCACAACGCCATATTCTATTCCACCTATAGTGCTATGTTCATGGCTCACGCTCATGTATTGAGTGAAAGTTGAAAAGGTTTGAGAATACTAAAGTATGAAACAATTGCTTGGCTGAAACCGGGGTTGTGCATGATTTAAATACTTTGTGTGATGAAGATGGAGCATAGCCAGACTATATGATTTTGTAGGGATAGCTTCCTTTAGCCATAATATTTTGAGAAGACATTATTGCTTTATTAAGTATTATTGTGTTTATGTCAATATTAAACTTTTGTTTTGAATCTTATGAATCTGAAAATTTATGCCACAATGAAGAAAATTACATGGATAAATATGTTAGGTAGCATTTCACATCAAAAAACCTGTTTTTGTCATTTACCTACTCAAGGACGAGCAGAAATTAAGCTTGGGGATGCCTGATACGTCTCCAATGTATCTATAATTTTTTATTGTCCCATGCTATTATATTATCTGTTTTGGATGTTTTATATGCATTAATATGCTATTTCATATTACTTTTGGGACTAACCTATTAACCTAGAGCCCAGTGCCAGTTTATGTATTTTCCTTGTTTTTGAGCTTCGCAAAAAAGGAATACCAAATGGAGTCCAAACGGAATAAAACTTCATGATGATTTTTATTGGACGAGAAGACACCCAAGAGACTTGGAGTTTATGTCAGAAGAACCACAAGGCGGCGACAAGGGTGGAGGGCGCGCCCAGGGGGTACGACGCCCCCCCACCTACCTTGTGGGCCCCTCCTGACCCCCTGACCTAGTTTTGCCTCCTATATATTCACATATATTCCCAAACCACCAGAAGCATCGAGGAAAACACTTTTTCACCACTGCAACCTTCCGTTCCCGTGAGATCCCATCTTGGGGGCTTTTCCGGCACCCTGCCGGAGGGGGATTTGATAACGGAGGGCATCTACATCAACTCTATTGCCCTTCTGATGAAGCATCAGTAGTCCACCTCAGACATACGGGTCCATAGCTAGTAGCTAGATGGTTCCTTCTCTCTCTTTTATTCTCAATACCATGTTCTCCTCAATGTTCTTGGAGATCTATCCGATGTAATACTCTTTTGCGGTGTGTTTATCGAGATCTGATGAATTATGGATTTATGATCAGCTTATCTATGAATATTATTTGAATCTCCTCTGAATTCTTACATGCATGATTTGGTATCTTTGTATTTCTCTTCGAATTATCGGTTTGGTTTGGCCAACTAGATTGGTATTTCTTGCAATGGGAGAGGTGCTTAGCTTGGGGTTCAATCTTGCATGATTTCACCCAGTGACAAAGTAGGGGTAGTGAGACACATATTCCATTGTTGCCATCGAGGATAAAAAGATGGAGTTTTCATCATATTGCTTGAGCTAATTCCGCTACATCATGTCATCTTACTTAATGCATTACTCCATTCTTTATGAACTTAATACTCTAGATGCAGGTAGAAGTCAGTCGATGTGTGGAGTAATAGTAGTAGATGCAGGCAGGAGTCGGTCTACTTGACACGTACGTGATGCCTATATTGCATAATCATTGCCTTGGATATCATCATAACTTTGCGCTTTTCTATCAATTGCTCGACGGTAATTTGTTCATCCACCGTATTATTTGCCTTCATGAGAGAAGCCTCTGGTGAAACCTATGGCCCCAGGTCTATTTTCCATCATATTAGTTTTCGATCTACTATTTTGCAACCTTTTACTTTCAGATCTATAAACCAAAGAACCCAAAAATATTGTATCTTTTGTTTAGTTTTATTTAGCCATCTCTATCAGATCTCACCTTTGCAAGTGACCGTGAAGGGATTGACAACCCCTTTATCGCGTTGGGTGCAAGTGTTTGATTGTTTGTGAAAGTATTGGTGATTTGCGTGCTCTTCTCCTACTGGATTGATACCTTGGTTCTCAAACTAAGGGAAATACTTATCTCTACTTTGCTGCACAACCCTTTCCTCTTCAAGGGAAAAAACAACGTAAGCTCAAGAAGTAGCACGGGTCGGGGGAGAAGGGGAGGAGACGCGTCATGCCCATCCCGGTCATCACGAGACGACGGAGCAGGCAGGGAGTGGGAGGGCGACTGGCCATCACTCACGGCAGCGACAAGCTTGGTGATGCGCCCAAGCCAGGCGTCGTAGCCGTCCTCGGTGGGGCGGTAGCGCAGCAGCTCCTCTGCCATGAGCAATGAGGCGTGCGGAGCGGGAGGGTTATGACGCACAAGCGAGGGAGGCAATGGTGGAGCAGCCATGCGCCTGCTCGTTCGCCGATGGGTGGACGGAGGAGGCAAATGATGTCGCTTGAACTACGTCAGTATTTCCCCAAAGAGGAAGGGATGATGTAGTACAGCTATGGTAGGTAATTCCCTAAATTATGAAACCAAGGTTATCGACCAGTTGGAGAACCAAGCAACACTATGTAAACGGTACATGCACACAAAGAACAAATACTTGCAAGCCGACGCGTAAGAGGGGTTGTCAATCCCTCTCGGGTAAAAGATTGGTAAATAGATTGATCGATACATGCAAATTGAATAACGGCAAACAAAATCCAGCGAGGTATTTCTTGGTTTTTTGATAATATATATCTGAAAATAAAATATGCAAATAAAAGAAAAGGAAAACATAAATATATATCTGCAAATATATGATGGGAAAATAGACCCTGGGCCGTAGATTTCACTAGTGGCTTCTCTCAAGAAATAGCACATGGTGGGTAAACAAATTACTATTGGGCAATTGATAGAAGATCGAATAATTATGATGATATCCAGGCAATGATCATTATATAGGCACACGCTGGGTAATGCAATAAGAACAATGACATGATGTAGGCGAGATCTATTCATGTAGGAATAGCCCCGTCTTGTTATCCTTAATAGCAACGATACATGCGTGTCTTGCTGCCCCTTCTGTCACTGGGAAAGAACACCACAAGATCGAACCCATCACAAAGCACCTCTTCCCATGGCAAGAAAATTGATCTAGTTGGCCTAACTAAATCAAAGATTCGAAGTAGAAATACGAGGCTATAAGTAATCATGCATATAAGAGATCAACAAAAATCAAATAACTTTCATGGATATAGATCTGATCATAAACTCAAAGTTCATCAGATCCCAACAAACACATCGCAAAAAGAGTTACATCAAAAAAATGTCCAAGAGACCATTGTATTGAGAATCAAAAAGAGAGAAGAAGCCATCTAGCTACTGACTACAGACCCATAGGTCTATGATGAACTACTCACGCATCATCGGAGAGGCACCAATGAGGATAATGAACCCCTCTGCAATGGTGTCTAGATTGGATCTCGTGGTTCTAGAACTTGCAGCGTCTAGAATTGTGTTTCGTCAACTCCCCTAGGGTTTTTGGAATATTTCGGAATTTATAGGGCGAAGAGGCGGTGCAGGGGGGCTCCAAGGTGGGAACAACCCCCTAGGCGCGCCTGGGCCTCTTGGCACGCCCTGGTGGGTTGAGCTCCCCTTGGGCCTCCCCTCTCGTACTTCTATGGCCCACTGGATGTCTTCTGGTCAAAAAAATCTCCAAAAAGTTTTGCTGCGTTTGGACTCCGTTTGGTACTCATATTCTGTGAAGTAAAAAACAAGCAAAAACAGCAGCTGGCACTGGGCACTATGTCAATAGGTTAGTCCCAAAAAATGATATAAAGTTGCTATAAAATGATTGTAAAACACTACTGGAAACAGGGAATTTGCCATCAGCCAGCTCTTTGCCATCTGCCAGCTGATGGCAAAGAACGTCTTTGCCATCTACTTATAAAAAACAGATGGCAAAGAACTGACAGACGGACAAGAACATGGTTGCCATCAGCCAATTCTTTGCCATCTGCCAATTCTTTGCCATCTGCTAGTGGATGGCAAATAATCTTCGCCATTTGCCAGCAGATGGCAAAGAGGTTGGCAAATCCTGTGGCCGTCAAGAGTGTAACGGCGTACCAGCCCCACGTCTTTCCCATCTGCCAGCAGACAGCAAAGATTCTTTGCCATCTGCTGGCAGATGGCAAAGAGATGGGCTTATTTTTTTCCAGGTAAAAAAATGTGGGGTTATCCCCTCCCTCTCTCCCCACCCATCCAGGTAAAAAAACATCCACCACCGCTCGCTCCTTCCTTCCTCACCCTAGCCCCAATCCACAGCCCCACGCCCCTCGCTCCTTCCTTCCTCACCCGCCGCCGCTCCCTCCCACCTCCTCCTCCTCCTTCTGCGCCCTAGGAGCCCCGCCGCCGCCCTGCTGCTACTCCTCCACCGGCCCGCCCTGCTGTGTCGCGAGCCCCTCCCTCCTCTTCATGTTCCGGTGGTCGATAGTCGGGGTGAACGAGGAGATGCACGCGACTGCGGCCATGGACGACTCCATGAGCGGGACCACCGCCGTCGCGGTGCGTGCGGCCGGCGGCGCACTCCACGGGGCTCGAGATGTCCGCGGCGGCGCAGGCTGTGGACCAAGAGGCGGGGCCCTTGATGCGTTCCGTTCGAGGAGCTGGTCGGGCTGGCGCGGGATCTGAGCCACCGTTGATGGATTTCTCGCAGCCTGGCTCCTGTTGCTTTGGATCCGGTACGATCTCTCTCTCTCTCTCTCTCTCTCTCTCTCTCCGGGAGTCAACCAGGCACCCACAGGTATGAACACAATGTTGAGATTTTTGCTACTCTGTTTATATAGGATGGTGTTAAAGAGGTGTGGCATGTGGCGTCAAGGGGGAGGTGCGTAGGGGCGGTTCTGGTCAAGGGTGTCCTCGCGGTGGCCATCGACGATGAAGTGGTGCTGCCTATGGGGCGGCTTCTCTTTCTCCGGCGGGCGTGGTCCGTGGGCTCTGGTGGGTGCACAACTTCTCTTGTTGGTGCAGTCTTTTGTTGGTTCCAAGACAGTAAGTCGACAGTGATCTCCCTGAACCTTGATTTACAAGCACACGTTCTTGCACCTACCATCTAACTAATATTCTTGATAATGTAAACCTGAAAGTGGAAGGATAATGTGCTATGTGATTAGATTAACTAGCACTGAAAGTTTTATACAGTACAGGGAGCAACCTTTAATCATGATGCATATGCCCTCATTTTAATCAAATTCTGAAAAAGTCTTTATTTTATTATTTTCAACTGATTCCATGGTATGACTAGATAAAGCCTTTATTTTTTATTTTCAATCAAATATATGACTTCCCTCTCATGTTTTGACTTTGGAAGGAGTTGTTAATTTGTTGGCGTTTTAATGGTTGCAAAAATGCATTGTCCTCTATTGTTTCAGTACATATTCTACTGAATTTTCACGGACTCTTGAATAGATGTGATCTTTGCTTGAGTAGCCATGAATTATACTACTAGATCTTGCTTGCCGTTCCGCCGCCACAGTATCTGTACAAGGACTGCTTAAAATGTTTGTAAACAAAGATATCTTGTATTTATGCTGCTATAACTGATGGTCACCAGTTTGCTCTGGTGGATTCTTCTATGCTTGCACTGTTAACTATCTTTAGAAAAATCTCATGTATATGTAGATTCTCATGGTACATAATTTCTTATTATAGTTGTGCCTGTCAATTTGTATTCACACTAAATGTATCCTCTTGCCTCTGTTGATACTGTTTCGTTTGCATGCACCTAGCTACTGTCGAGCACAACACTAACAACACCGAGTATTTAGACACTAATTTGTATCTTTCTTTTACTATTTACATAGTGTTGGGGATATTACCACTGGGCGTGAACCGGCCTACCTGGGCCGGGTTAACTTCATTAGTAGTGTAAAGGTGATTAAGCAGATGAAGGCCCAAGGCCTGTAGTCGGTTTAGAACCTGTAGCCGTAAACCGGCTTGGTATGTAAACTTGTATTGTAAGTTAGGAATAGAGAGAGACCAACCAGGATACGAGTATGAACCGGTGTGGGACTCTGTGGACCGACGGGTGTCACCCGTGTATATAAGGGGACGACCCGGCGGCGGTTCAAGGACAGACAACAACAACTCGAGCCTAGGTGAAGCTTGTTTGCTCCCTAGCCATCGAAACCACATCAATTCCATCACAACTAGACGTAGGCTTTTACCTTCATTGAAGGGGCCGAACTAGTATAAACCCTTGTGTATTTGTGTCCGCTTTAAACCCTTCAAGTTAACCCGTAGCGATGGCTCCACGACTAAGTCCTTTCATGAGGACATCTGCCGTGACAAATCCATGACAGTTGGCGCCCACCATGGGGCTATCGCACGATGGTTTGATGATCTTGGAGGGCAAGCTCAAAGGACTCGAAGGCTATGCTGTGGGCCGGATGACCAAAAGTCGTCGCGGCAAGCTCTACATCGACGATGCAGGATGGGGTCTTGAAGCCGGCTCGATCGAGTACGGGTACCGGGTCCCCTTTGGTGGCATACACGTTTTTATCGGCAAGATTGGTGAGCCTGGGCCTGAGCCGGACATCCGCACCGACCTCGTCGAGACGGCTCAGCGTGCGAGATCTACCCAGGTTAAACCGGCCGTGAGGCGTGCCTTCGTGGGAGTCATCCATGGAGGAGAGCATGGGAACGAGTCAGAATATGGTAGCGAGACCGTCGTCTATTCCGGCGACGAGTCCTCAACCGGCGAGACAGAATCATTGTATCAGTTGCAAGACGACCAGATTAGGGGCTGTTCCGATGGCGACAGTATTCCGGACCCCCGTGAGCAGATCAACCGGGTTGGAATATTCATGGCTGGTACATAGGCGGCGAATCACTCCTCGACCGCAGCAGCAATGCTCTCCGGATTAGCAGCGGCAGCAGCAGCAGGGGCAAGAGGCCTTGTGCGCCCGCCGGTTCAAGTTCTGTCTGGCCTGTTTGATGCACTAGCTGTACTGATGGCAGAGGCCAATCTGGCGGATCAGGAGGCCCATGATGCAGAGATTGCAAAAGTGAGAGAGCAGATTGCACAAGCCAAAGCCGACTTGGCAGTAGAGAAGGACAGGATGGCCGCAGAGCGGGCCACTTTGGACGCCCAGGCCTATAAACTTATGCTCGACCAGAACGCATCACAGGAAGTCTTGAAGCGGAAGCACAGATCACGCCTGCCGTTAGGGTTCGACCCTCGAAATCTCTTTCACACTCCGGGAGAGGGAACCAGTAATCCGCCGGGGCACCTGGAGGTAAACCGGGTCGAGGCACCAGGGCCAGGAGCGACGGTCCAACCCCACCTGATGGAACCTCCCCGGCAGAACATTGTGATTCCTCCGCCGGTCCAGACACCTCCGGGTCATTATTCTAATCCTATGGACAATCTTCTCGCAGCTGCTGCGTGATTAGAAGCTATCCCGGTCGAAGGAGACTCTCTGCAAGCAATAGAGACGCGCCGGGTTAAGGAGCTTCTCCGGACCGCTTTGATTCAACAGGAGGCATATTCATACAGCCGCGATCGGATTCATTCAACACCCCGTCCAAGCCGGAGCTATAGTAGGTGCCTGGATGAACCGGCCATATCAAGCAATGCGCGTGGCCGTGAAGCGGCCCGTGGCAATAACCCGGCCGGTGGTGTTCACAATGCTCAGGATGTAGTGGACCGGGCCCGGGCACGAAGGGAGGCCGAGTTAGCAGCACAAAACGAGGCGGATCAGCTTACACCGGTTCGTCCAACCACCTCTGTTGGGCCAGGGGTTGCATCTAGCTTGGGAGTACCCTGTTTAGTCCCCGCTTTACGCAATGTACGCCTGCCCAAGGACTTCAGGGGCCCGCGCAAGGTACCGAATTACACCGCTGATTTATCTCCCGAAGCGTGGGTAGAGAGTTACGAGATGGCAATGGAGATGCTGGATGTGGATGAGACCGCGTGTGCAAAGTACTTCACCATGATGCTTGAAGGCACAACCCGTACTTGGTTGAAGGGCCTGCCGCCTAATTCTATCAGTTCATGGGCCTAGTTGCGGACCCGGTTTATCCAGAATTTCAAAGATACGTGTAAGCAGCCTAAATCCATAGTAGACTTGGCGGCTTGTGTTCAGGAGGATGGAGAGTCAACAACCCATTGGGTACGCCGCGTTTCTGAAGTCTTGCACTCGTCTGACAGGATCAATGCTGACTCTGCGATCTTAACCCTGGAGGGCAATTGCCGGTTTAAGCCTCTAAAGCAAAAGTTAGGGCGCATGAAGCGGTTTTGTAATGACATGGGAACTCTCATGGCCGCTTTAGTGAAGTATGCTGATTCTGATAGTACCAAGGATCCTGATACCGACGATGACGAAGCAGGGAAGGGAAAGAAGAATGGCAACTCTAAGGGGCATCAATACAAACCGGCGGGCCATGGAAACGGAGGCAAATGTAAGGCGGATGGCAGCCTGGACTTTGTGGCTAACACTAATGTGCAGGACAAGGGTCAGCGGCATAGAGGTAAAGCGACGAATCGTAATGGGGCTCCAAATCCTAACCCGGGTCGTTTAAACTATTTGCTGAATCAGCCTTGCCGAAAACACGGGACGAAGGAGGCGCCGGCTAACCACCTTTGGAAGAATTGTTTCATTATGCAGGAATTTAAAAACTCTAATGCCTTTCGGTATGACCGTGGATCAGGTGGTGGCTCAGGATCCGGTTTCCATGGGCCGGGTCACGATGGAGCTTCCGGTTCAGGTTTCAATCAGGGCGGTAATAATGACCAGGATAATCAGAACGGTCAAGGGGGTTACAACCAACAGCAGCAGCAGCAGCGGTCGGGTTATCAGAGCCAGCCAAAACAGTTGAACAATGGGCAGTATCACGTTTTCACAACTAGCTCGGATAAGCGCAACCAGAAACTTCATAAGAGAGCAGTAAACTCTGTTGAACCGGCCGTACTGCGTTATTTACGCTGGTCAGAGCAGCCTATCGTGT